>NC_141925.1:4285156-4588203 GCF_057802395.1 Ceratotherium simum simum
CTGCCTTTTAACTGAAAGTTTAATCCATTTACATTTAATGTAATTACTGATAAGGACTTCTGACATTTTACTGTTTGTTATTTTTATTAGCTGAGTGCCTAACTATGCACTAGGCCCTTTATATACATTATCACTTTTTTTTTTGTACCCATTTTATGATTGAGGAATCTAAAACCTAGAAAGATGAAGTAACAGCCCTAGTCAGCAGTGGAGCTGAGCTATGAGCTCAGCATTGCACCCATCAGCTCTTGCCCGGAAGTTTCCTCACTGGTCCTCTGGCTTCCCCCCTTACCTTCCCAGGGCCAATCTACAAATGCAGCCAGAGGGACCCTTTAAAAATGTAAATCCTATCATAATTTCCTTGGTGATCCTCCAATGGCTCCCACCAAAAGGCATGAGATGCTTCATGATAAGTGACTCCTGGTTACTGAATACATTCAGACACAGGGTTGCCTCCTTTCCACCCACACCACCTGAGACCTCAGAGCACCGTTGACTTTAGTGTCATTTGCTGGCCTCTGAGTGTGTTCCAGCCTCGGCCTTGAGAGAGCCAAGAGGACGTATTGAACTATGGCTGTCACCAGAGAGCTTCTGCACATTACTTACCTTCTCCCCCCGCTACACCCAACTTCATGTTTTCCCCTTCTCTCCCCATCTTTAGTCCATGAAGACCCTGCAGGATTTGCTCACTGACATTTGTGCACTCAAGGTCACCACTGAAACCCTCAGGAAGGATGTGGACATGCTGAAGGACATATTTGAAAAGGTAGACCCTCCCCAGTGTCCTCTATGATGGCCATGCTGCTCGGACCTCTGGTGGTTGGGGTGACAGGGTAAATCTATGAAGCCTGTTCTTAATCAAAGAACACAGCCATGGGGGCAGAAGAAGGAGACTGACATGGCCTAGCCACGAGGTCTGTCCTGCTGAACTCTCCGAGGCTTCCACCATGCTCCTTACCCTTCTGTGTTAGGACATCATATGTAAGTGACAGAAACCTAGTTCATCCTGGCTTAGGCAAAATAAGAGAATTTATTGTCTCAGTTACTAAAAAGTCCAGGGATGCCTTCAGGTGCAGCCAGATCTAGGTGCTCATACCACACCAACGTCTCTCTTTCAGTGATGCTTTCCTCTGGGTTTGCTTCATTCTCAAGCAGGTACTCCCCAAGTCTTGGCAACTCTAGGCTTACATTTTATCAACGTAGCAGAAAGAGAACACCTCTTCCTCTTCTAGAAAGCTCTGTCCACACCGAAAAGTGGAATACACCTAGCACAGGCATACATTCTAGCTCCCTCTTTAGCCACAAGGACATCAGCCTGGGCATATTCTAACTCCTTACCGTGATGTGGAAGGACATGGAATCCTGGAAGTGTGAGGTCTCAGCTGGTGAGTCAGAGCTGGGCTCAGGAGCCAGGTCTCCACAGCCCCAGGCTGTTGTTGTGGTGGAGGTTTTACAACTTGCACTCAAATAACATAATCTAATGTATCATCCCCAAAGCACAGGTCAGTGTACACATTTGATTGTTGTGGCAACTGTGAGAACTTCAGCCTGGGGCTGAGTAGCTCCCACCTGAGCAGAGAGGGCACTGTCAGGAAGCTATGTCACAAAACGCTAAGAACGACCCTTGGACAAATCTGTTTGAGAAACAATGCCTCCTCAGCCCACGTCTTGGAGATTCTTACTGTACTTTTGCCCATTAAAGTCTCTGAGAAGTCCTGCAGTACAGAAACCTGTTCAATACATTTTAAGCCCAGCATTTCTCAAACTTATTTGCCCATGAAACCCTTTTCTATCCCTTTCCCACTCACTGGGAAATACTGCTTTGGAATGTGTTCTTCCTTCTCCAACTCTTAGCCACCTAGAGCTAAGTCCTGTATTTGAGCTGTGGGAGAAGCAGGGCTGGGACCAGAACCTGCAGCTCTGGCTCATGAGCTCCGCTCATTCGACAGATACAGCCAGAAAGAATGGACGCACTCTGTAAAGACCTGAAAGGGCAGAACCGGAAGATGAGTGCACTGCAGCAGGAAGTGGTACGGGCCTCGGCCCTGTCCTCCCCGTGTCCCACCCTGGTCCCCTGACCTCCAGACCCAGGGGTGCTAGGGGGAGGGGTTAGGAGGAGAAACAATCTAGAAAGGCCCATTTATCTGCAAGTGTGGAGGGCAGCGTGGACGAGGGAGCCACCCAAGGGCATCGCACCCTCTAGGTTCACGCTCCTCATTCCCAACCTCCTCCCCCGCCCCCTAGATTTCTCTCCAGAAAAAGATGGTCACCATCCCCAAAGCTGAGGACGTGGTGCTCTGGAGCGGCCTCCATGAGGCCATGTTCCCCCCGGTGAGTGAAGGAGGAATAGGAGGGGCAGCAGTGGAGGGTCGGGGAAGCAGCCCTGGCCAACCCAGACCTCTTTTCCACAGGAAACTTCTCCACTGGGACCTGCTGCACCACAGCTGGAGGATTCCGAGCTGTGGCAGGTCACAGAGCAGCTCCCAGAGACTGACCTTCCCCAGACCATCAAGTACCATGATGCTGTCGGTCATGTCCACGTCTCAGAGACCATCCCACGCCCCCACTTCCTGGAGACCGTCTGGCATTATGATGTCCCAGGGCAACTACAGGAGGAGGAGTCTGCCCAAGCAGTTCTACTCTCCAGGGAGCAGGGGCCAGGCCAGCCTCAGGTGCTCGAGCCTGGGCCTGCACCTGTGCCTGGACCTGGGCCTAGGCCCGCTCCAGGGCCAAAGCCTGAGCCTGAGCCTGCGCTGGGGCCCACACCTGCACTGGGGCTGGAGCTCGAGCCCCAGCCTGCCCTGGGGCCTGTGCCGGGGCTGGGGCCCACACCTGCACTGGGGCCCAGTCTGACACCTGGGTTCATGCCAGCACCTTGGCCTACATTCAGACCTGGGCCTGCCCCCGGACCTGAGCCTGCCCCAGGCCCTCAGCCCACACCACCAGGATTCTGGCCTATGCCGCCAGGGGGCTGGCCTCCTCCCAGAGGCTGGCCCAGCACTAGCACTTGGCCTTTCTGGGGCTTAGGCTACTTGCAGCCTGGCCCAGGCCCATCAGGCCCTCCACCTGCACAGCTCCAGGGCTTCAGGGCCCCGCCACAGGCTACGGAGCTGGGCTCAGCTTGGCCTCGTCCACTGCAGTCACGGTCTCACAAGGCAGAGACGCACCAGCTCCCAGCTATCTCAGAAAAAGCGGAAAAGTATTACTCCCGCTCCAGGAGAGTCCCTCAGGACGAGGCCCCCAGGGCTGACGCCCCCAAGGAAGCACCCCCTAAAGGTCCCCGGTCTGTCCATCGGATGAAAACCACTGCTGCCATCGCAGCCGCTGCCGCTGCTGCCTATGCAGCTGCTGCGACCTCAGCGGCCCGGGCAGCCGAGGCCGCCGCCAAGGTGGTAAAGGATGCCCCTGCCACCAAATTGGCCAGTGTAGCAACGACCGTGGCTGCATCTGGGCCCTTAGGGGTCTTTGCAGATGTCCTGGGTGCAGGATCTTCCCATGGGGCCACAGCCTCCGTGGCCTTCACCGATGACAGCGAGGTGGAAGACTTGCAGGAGATGGAGTACGACTTCTTCTCTCCTTTGTACTCTGCCACCAGCGTCCCTCCCGATGTGACCCTGTCCCAGGCCATGCTGGCCGCCAAACAGGCTGTGACCCCTGATGACAAGAGGAACGCCGTCAAGAACTCTATGAGCCACATAGCCCAGATGCCTGTTAGACATGACTCCCTGAGAGAAGAGTTTGCCCAGCTGTCATCCAGCCTGCAGCAGCGCTTGACTTATCTAGGTAGCCCACCTGGCTCTGGGAGGGGTGGGTGGCAAGGGCTCAGGCCCTCCCTTCGGTGTTCGAGAAGAGCCTCCGTCATTTAGCTCCCCCAACAAAATCTACATTCAGCCATTAGCCATTCCTTCCTTTGGCTTAAGCATTAGCCTCTTACTGTTCTGTTCTTTTACAGTGAATGTACAGTGACGTCTTATCTTGGGGGCATTTATGGAAGTTGGCGCTTAAGGAAGAAAATCTCATGTCAAAATTACTCTTGAAAATTCCCTTTCAATAGCCCATAAAACAGTACTACTGAACAGACCCCGGATGAAGTGGTCAATTTGGGATTAGGAACAACTCCCAGGCAAACATATATATCCTTAAAGACCACAGTCACGTTCTGGGCAGCAGTGGCATCAGTAGATTTATGTTCCCATTTCATGCCCCTGATGGGCATGTGTTCACTGCCAGGAGTGGAGGACAGAATGGCCTACTCTAGTGGTTCTCAACCTTGAGCTTACCTCAGCATCCCTGGGGGGCTTGGTAATGCACAGACTACCCGGCCCCACCCCCAGAGTCCCTGACTCGGTTGATCTGAGTGGGGCCCAAGAATTTGCATTCTAACCCATTCCACGTGATGCTGCTGATTCTGACGCGACTGGCACAGGGAACCCTCTTTGAGATCCAATGCCCTGCCCTCTCTGAACCACTGTCTTGCTTTTTCTCTCTCTGCCAAGTACAATAGTGGAATTAACCTAAGTCAAATCCATATGTGGCGTCACCCCTGATTGGCAGTGCCCTTCCACAAATCTTGAAAAGCAAAAGTAGAACTTCACATGGCTAAAAAGCACCATGTTGATGTCAGTGAATGCTGGTGCACAGCTAAGATGATGAAAGTAATAAATTTAAATTTAAAACATAAAGCCAAAATAGCCCAAATTTTACTTCTGACCAGCTACCATTTTTGTTAAGAAAACTAAAGATAGGTTGTAAACGTATCTTGGGTGTGATTTTTCATACCCACCTTGCTGTGTCCTGTACAAACCCTTGTGGCCTCTCATCCAGAACTGGATCTAGGATACTTTTTTTTAGCCCCTCTCCTTTTTTATTAAATCCCGTTTCTGTCTTGTGGTGGGATAATACGCTTCACATACTCTCATAAATAAGGCACTTCTTAGTTTTGCTCAAGGCCATTCCTGGAGGAGAGTGAATTCCAGAGGTTTCCCTCGGCCTGCAGTGTCTAATATGATAACTATGAGGCTGTTGAACACTTGAAATGGGGCAAGTTCAAGTTCAGATGTGCTCTAAGTGCTTTAAGTTCGCACTGGATATTGAAGGCTTAGTATGAAAATAAGAATGTGAAATATTAATAATTTTTTTGATCACATATTAAAATGATACTATTTGGGATATATTGGGTTACATAAAATATTTTATTAACATTAATTTCACCTGTTTCCTTTTAGATTTTTTTGTGTGTGTGAGGAAGATCAGCCCTGAGCTAACATCTGATGCTAATCCTCCTCTTTTTGCTGAGGAAGACTGGCCCTGGGCTAATATCCATGCCCACCTTCCTCTACTTTATGTGGGACGCCGCCACAGCGTGGCTTGACCAGCGGTGCATCCGTGCGCGCCCGGGATCCAAACACATGAACCCCAGGCCCCCGCAGCGGAGTGCACGCACTTAACCGCTATGCCAACGGGCCGGCCCCCTTTTTAAATTTTTTTAAATTGTGACTATTAGAAAATTTTAAGTAACTTCAAAGGCCCCCAAGCTCACAGCCTCTCTTTCTGGACAGCGCCGCCTTAGATAGCTTCTAACAGAAGCGGGAGCTCTGGACAAGGCACCCCCCCATCACTGCCCCCAACAGCCGCTGCCTCCTTTGCTTTCAGCTAATATGGGAGCCTCTTCCCGTCTTGGGACGACAGTGGACGTATTGCAAGAAAAGATTGGCAACCTCCAGGAATCCAGGATGAAGGTCAGTGTCCCAGGCAGGCAGCTCCGGAGAAGATGATGGCTTGAGGCGAGCTGATGGCAGACTCCGTGACCCGGAACCAGAGGGAGCTCCTGCCCTCCCCATGCAGCATTTGTCCTGTAGCTGAGTGCAGGCCTGGGGATGAGGGGAAGGAGAAGGCAGCTGCAGCCCTGTGGAGGCGGGTCTGCTCTGGCTGGTGCAGAGGTCCTAGTGTGGCTGGTGCAGAGGTCCTAGTGGGCGGGCGTCTGCCTGGTTTCCCCTAATGAGTATCTTAGGTGGCTGTTGAGACAGCAAGTGGGAGACACACTGGTCTGGTACACTCGTCAAGCCCCTTCCTGGCCGTGGCAAGCTCGGAAGCAGAGGACTTGGAGGTCTGTGTCTCCCTCGTTTAGGAGGAGGAGCTGGAGAGAATTTGGGGCCACCAAATGGAGACGATGAAGGATCACTACATCGTGCTGGACAAGGTGGTGGAAAAGCTCCAGATTCGCCTGAATGAGTTAAAGGTTCGGAGGTCTGGCTGAGCCCAGGATGGGCAGCTGAGGGGAGGATTTCTCATCGGGACATTCACACTCTCCCCAAAGGCTTCACAGATGCACTGAAGGCGGGGGGAACCAAGAACACTTCACTGTGTGTAAATTACACTTCAATTAAAAACAACCAAATCCTGCCATCCCCCCCCCACACACACACACACAGCAACAAGAGGGCTTGGACGGGGTCCACCTTGTCAACTGCTGGGTCACCCACCCCTAGAAGGGTACCTGGCGCAGAGTGAAGGCTCGAAATGTGCTGAATGAATCAATGAATGAATAAGAGGATTTCTTGCGCCAACTATTTCATTTGCCCTAAACCAGCTCATTTCCAAGTTTTCAGTGCCCCAGGGCCCTTTGGGAACAGTGGAGTTGCTGACAGGAGGAATGTGAAGACGGAAACCAAGCCCCTACCAGGGCTCACCCAACCAGCCACCTTCTCCCTGAGGGGCCTGAAGGGTCCTGCCTCACTGGGCTGGCATGATGACCCTGGCCTGATGGGTCCTCAGGACCAGTCTAGTCTGTGCCTTTTCCCGGCGGTGTCCCCAACCTTTCGAGAATGGATCAAGGTCATTCCCAGTGGGAGGAGATGACCTTCCCCCAGAGCATACAGAGACAAAATCCCAAACAGGACCACCCGAGGTGGTTTCCACTCAGGCTTCTCATTCCATGTCAGGGGGCTGTTGGTGGGATGGCTTAGGATGTAGGGGGTGAGAGAGGAGGGCATAGCTCCCCCTTCCAAGATCATCACGCAGAGTAATCAGGCTGGGACACACACAGGGCAACTTGGACCTGTAAAGAACTCCTAAAAGGGGAACCAATTCCCAGCCTAAGGCGGGGGTGGGGCTCCAGGCCGTGTGTGGCTGCAGGGTGCAGGGTTACAGCTCAGACCTCAGTGAGTACCAAGATCCGGAGCTGCGTCGGCTCCTGGACTCTGTGCCCTCGGTTAGTCACTGCTCTTCAGAGAGGCCAAGTTGCCGTGTGCTAGGGACGTACTGGGGCCCTTCCTCGAAGGAGACCAGAGCCAATTCATTCAGCATGTCTGACGTGTGCCCGGCATCATGCCCCGCCCTGCACGGGGAGGAAGGGTCACAGTATCTGCCTCCAGGTAGCAGTTGCTGGTTGAGAGAATCTCAAGAGGACCAGGCCGACCAAACAGTGCAAACGGAGCAAGTCAGCCTTTGTCCTGACTGCCTTCCTGCCCCTCGGGCCAACATGAATGAGTTGCTTATAAAAGTTCACCCTGAAAGGACCTGGAACAGGGCTTTGTATACGACACATTTCGTTAAATGTTTCTTAAACGAATATACTGCAAGAGATCAGCAACCCCGTCGAGCCCTCCCAGTAGAGAAATGAGGGAGTGGAGCCTTGTCTGCCACGGTTGTGCCGCAACATCTGGAACAGAGAAGAAAGGCCGCCCTACTGCTTTACCTGGATGTCCACGAGCAAAGGTTATAAACGTACCAGGTGGGGCAAGAAGTCCTCATTGTTAACTGAGTCATTCGGCCGGTGTTACTGAGCCTCTGCTCTGCACCAGGCACCCTTCTGGCCCAGTGATAGGCACTCAACAAGACAGACACTGTCCAGGCCCTTCTGTGTTGCGGGGTGTGGTGGTATTTGTTGGTTTTTAATCGGAGTATAATTAGCGAGTAGTAAAATGTCCAAGTCTTAAGTATAAGAGCTCGATTAATTTTTGCCTGTTTATACACCCACGTCACCACCACCCAGTCAAGGTGGAAGCATTTCCATCCCCTTAGAGGGCTTCTCTCAGAGTGCTTCCCACCAAGAACCCCCCAGGAAAGTGAGCGAGGACAGAACTCTTCTTGATCCTCTCTATGGAAAACATTATTGGCCCTTTGCAAGTGCACAGGTGGTCTTTTTTTTTTTCCTAGTTTATCCACTTTCATTCTTAACTCACTGAAATTATTTTTATCAGAATCAATTATTTTTATGCAAATGACTTGATTTTTTTATCCACATCATACTGTACTGACTACAGCTGTCTTTTATAAGCCCGAGGATGCATTCCAAAACCACTCTTGGAACAAACTGTTATAGTCAGGGCTCTGGCTCGTGCAGAAGACTGATAAGATAGCTAATGTGTATCGAATGCTAACTCTGCCAGGAAGGTTATAGATCCCATTTCTAGGCTTCTTGACATCTTTGGGAAAGGAGTAGGATTAATGCCATTTGAAAGAGGAGGAAACAGATCCAGGCAAAGAAACCAGCCGACTTGACCCGGCTGGGAGGTGGCCTGGTGTTGTGGTTCAGAGCACGGGCTTTGGGTGAGACAGGCCTGGGTTTGAATTCCGATTCTGCCACTTACGGGGTGCATCAGTTTCCTGTGGCTGCTGTGACAAATGACACAAACGGGGTGGCTTAAAACAATAGACATGTATTCTTTCACAAGATGCATCATTCCAGCCTCTGCCTCTGTTGCCACATGGCCTCTTCTGTGTGTGTGTGTCTGTGTCTTCACAGGGCCTCTTTATAAGGACACCATTTGTTGGATTTAGGACCACCCTAATCCACTATGACCTCGTTTAACTTAACTAATTACATCAGCAAAGACCCTATTTCCAAATAAGGCACGTTTACAGGCTCTGGGAGGGCATGAATTTTGGGGAAGACACTAAACCCAGTACACAGGTGACCCTGGCAGTGGAAGTTAGAAAGTCCTCGCTAATCACTCCTCTTTATTTCTAGATTTTAACTAGAAAGGGCCAAGTGGGGATCTAAGTATTAACGATGGGCCTGATGACTCCAAAAGGTCAGAGCTCCCTGCTAATGTGGGGTTGGAGGAAGCAGCCTGACTCGAGGTCAAAGCAGGAGCTTCCTTCCATACCTCCACCTCCCATTCTAGACCTTGGGACCCACCTGGGGGCAAGGTAGCTGTGATGGAGCTTTGCATTAATTACAGTTAGGTTCAACTTCAAATCACATAAAACCAAACAACTGACTTAAACAAGGTAGAAGTGTATTTCTCTTTCGTGTTCAGGAAACTCAGTAATGGTTGGTCCAGAGGTATAGAACTCCATGGTGTGTGACTTCCATTCACAAGGTCACCTCAAAGTCCAAGATGGCTGCTGGCACTCCAGTCATTAACTCTGCATTCAAACCAGTAGTGAAGAGGACACCTACTTCCATTTACACCCCAGTGGTCACACCAAGCTATGAGAGAGGCTGTGAAATGTAGTCATGATTCTGGGTGGCCAGATGCCAGCTAAAAGCTGGGGATCCTGTTCATAAGGGTTAGAGAGAGACCAGATAATAAAGGGAGAAGTAGAAGCCTGTTTCCAGCTTTGGAGGAAAAGTGACTCCACCTTCTGGGGACGTGGCCCAGTGGTTGTGAGGCTCTTCTCAAGCAGGTTAGCTGCTGCTGCTGCCGTCATAGGGAGGGTCCAGTAACACACACAATTGATGGAAGGAGTTGGTTCTTCGTGAAGTCATGGGGATGGGAAATAGGGTTTTCCCCTGACACGGGGGCACAGTGTGTGTCATGTAAGTGCTTGGTTGATGAATAGACTGCATTTCTTGCTGGGACGCCAGTGTAGATCAGAAGAGATGAACTTGCCTTAAACATCTAGGGAGCCAAAGCGTCAGCATTGGTTTGTGCTTTCCTTACTCAGGTCTGCCCCACTGTGCAGCAAAGTTCCTATGATGCCACCTCCAAGGGGACAGCTTGTCCCAAGTTTCACGTTCCTTCCCTTCTGATCTGGGCTCCTAGAGCCCTGGAGCCCAAGCCTTCCAATGTGCCCACCCTACCTGCTATCCACTTGGCCCCATTGTCCCTTCCTAGAGCATGGCAAGGGTGGACGTGGGAGGTAGACATTATTCTCAGGGCTTCCGAGGATGGCTGACGTGCCCTTTGCTTTTATTCTTAGATTATCCGTGCTCAAATAAAAAACCTAGAAATGCATAAGGCAGACAAAAGTGTGATGGAGCAGGAGTTGAAAGAGGTGAGTGAGCAGAGATTCCTCTCCCCTTCCTTCTCCCCTGTCCTGAGCCCCAGCTCTCCCAGGGAAATGGAATCATGCAGCCAAGAAAAAACCAGGCAGAGAAACTTCCAGAGTTTCCTTCCACCTTTATTCATATAGAAAGGCTGGAGAAGCTTGTCAAAAGTTGTTTCATCAACTCCTATTTTCAGTGACTCAGGATTAGTGACAATTTGTTATGTAAACTTAAAAGTCATGCACGAACTTCTCCATCACAGGAAAACCTCGGCTTAGATCTGATGGTTGTGTTGGAGCCAATGTAGACCCCAAGGTTGAATTTAAGGCAAGGCTAGATGACCAGGGTCCCAAACTACAAAAAATTGACCAAAGTGATCTCCCCCAGCTTCCTCCTGCTCCCACCCCAGCAGCATTGCCTCCCTGAGTCCCCTCTCTCTCTAGAAAGCCGACAGGAGCACCCTGGCAGGCAAGGCAAGCCGGGTTGACCTGGAAACGATGGCACTGGAGCTGAATGAGATGATTCAGGGCATGTTACTCAGGGTTGTGACCCACGAGGATGACTGGAAGAAGGTTCTAGAGCAGCTGAGAAAGGACCTGAGCACCAAAGTGAGTACCTTGTATTAGTTATCACTTTTTGCATAACAAATTACCCCAAAATTTAGCTGCTTAAAACAACAATTTCTGAGGGTCAAAAATTTGGGAGCAGTTTAGCTGGGTGGTTCAGGGTCTCCCATGAGGTTGCAGTCAAGATGTCATCTGGGGCTGAAGTCATCTGAAGGCTTGAGTGGGGCTGGAGGATCCACTTCCAAGATGGCACTCTCGCATGGCTGTTGGCAAGACTCCTCACTTCCTCATCACATGGACTCCTCCTTAGGGCTGCTTGAGTGGCCTCAGAGCATGGCAACTTACTTCCCCAGAGCAAGTGATCCAAGGGAGCAAGACAGAAGCCGCAATGTCTTCTATGACTTAGCCACAGAAGCCACACTCCATTATTTCTGTAATATCTTCTGTAATGACCTGCTTACATAGATCACCCCTATTCGGTGTGAGAGGAGACTACACAAGGCTGTGAATACCAAGAGGTATAGTTGGAGAGCATCTTGGAGGCTGACTACCATAACTCTCCTGTCTGGGCAAGCTAAGGGACATGGTGGGGTGGGGTGGGGTCTGCTGGTCATTCATTTATTCATTCATCATTTACGAACCACCTGTGATGAGCCAGACCCTGGGGAAATGTTGACAAGGAGTCATAGCCACTGCCTTTTTTTTTTTTTACCCCCAAAGCCCCAGCAGATAGTTGTATGTCATAGCTGCACATCCTTCTAGTTGCTGTATATGGGACGTGGCCTCAGCATGGCTGGAGAAGCGGTGCGTCGGTGTGCGCCCGGGATCCGAACCCGGGCCGCTAGCAGTGGAGCGTGCGCGCTTAACCGCTAAGCCACGGGGCCGGCCCACATAGCCCCTGCCTCAATTTGTACTGTCCAGTAGAGAGACAGGAACAGGCAGACCAACAATGACAGTGCTGTGTGGTTCCTGCGGCTGGGGTGGCTGGTGTGGCCAGAAGAGCTTGGGTTTAGAATCAGGCAGCTCTGGGTTTGAGCCCAGCTCCACCATGAGCAGCAGCATGCCCCCAGTTAGATAACCTCTCGGAGCCTCAGTTTTTTCTTCTGTGAAATGAGGATTTATTCATTCATCAACCATGTGTTGGGCACCTACGATGCTGGTCACTGGGGATATAATGATGAGCAAAACAGATATGGGACATGTTTCTCATGGTGACATATTAGTCGTAAAAACCGCACAAATCAATGCAAAATTACAGCTATCTACAGAGCAACTGATCTCTTTTCCTTCAATAATTCAGTGACAAAAGTGGGGACAGGGGCCGGCCCAGTGGTGTAGTGGTTAAGTTCATGCACTCTGCTTCCATGGCCCGGAGTTTGCAGGTTGAGATCCCAGGCTCCGACTGATGCACTGCTTATCAAGCCGT
Source organism: Ceratotherium simum simum (assembly GCF_057802395.1). Classification (NCBI taxonomy): domain Eukaryota; kingdom Metazoa; phylum Chordata; class Mammalia; order Perissodactyla; family Rhinocerotidae; genus Ceratotherium; species Ceratotherium simum. The sequence goes on from NC_141925.1 coordinate 4,297,365, forward strand.
GCTGTGGCAGCGTCCCATATAAGGTGGAGGAAGACGGGCACGGATGTTAGCCCAGGGCCAGTCTTCCTCAGCAAAAAGAGGAGGATTGGCAACAGATGTTACCTCAGGGCTAATCTTCCTCACACACACAAAAAAAAGTGGGGACAGAGAGACTGTTCTAGATTAAGAATCTCAAGAGACGAAACATCCAAATGTAACACATGAGGAGATTTTACTTGTATCCTGGTTCACTTGCACCAGCTCTAAAAATGGGCTGAATTAGATGGAAGTCACTGTTCATTGTGTTGTGTGATAACAGTGTTGTGGTTATGCAAGAAAATGTCCTCATGATTACTAAAATATTTATGAGTGAAATGTCATGATTTCTGTAACTTTTTAAAAAATATTCCATCAAAAAAATATGGCAGATATGGCCACACGTTAATGATTAAATCTCAATGGTGGATATATGGGGGTTAATAATTCTAATCTTTTCATTTCTTTATGTGTTTGAAGTTTTTCTAATAGAAGCTTTTTAAATTTTTGTTGTTGTGGGCCGGCCCCATGGCTTAGCGGTTGAGTGCGTGCTCCGCTACTGGCGGCCCGGGTTCAGATCCCGGGCGCGCACCGACACACCACTTCTCCGGCCATGCTGAGGCCACGTCCCACATACAGCAACTAGAAGGATGTGCAACTATAACATACAGCTATCTACTGGGGCTTTGGCGGGGGGAAAAAAAGGAGGAGGATTGGCAATAGATGTTAGCTCAGAGCCGGTCTTCCTCAGCAAAAAAAAAGAGGAGGATTCAGCATGGATGTTAGCTCAGGGCTGATCTTCCTCACAAAAAAAAATAATAAATAAAAATAAATTTTTTTTGTTGTTTTAGGTGATCCTGTACTCATTGCTTTTCTTTTCTTTCTATATATTTTTTTGTGTGTGAGGAGGACTAGCCCTGAGCTAGCATCTGCCAATCCTCCTCTTTTTGCTGAGGAGGATTGGCCCTGGGCTGACATCTGTGCCCATCTTCCTCCACTTTACATGGGACGCTGCCACAGCATGGCTTGCAAGCGGTGCGTCGGTGTGCGCCTGGGATCCGAACCTGTGAACCCCGGGCTGCCGAAGCGGAGCGCGCACTTAACCACTTGCACCACTGGCATGGCCCCTCTTTCTATATTTTTAATTGTGGTAAAATTCATACACCGTAAAATTAGCCATTAACCATTTTAAAGTGACTAATTCCGTGGCATTCAGTACATTCACAATGTTGTGCAAGCACCACCTCTATCTAGTTCTAAGACACTTCCATCACCCCAAAAGGAAACCCTGTACCCATTGAGCAGTCACTCCACTCACCATTCTTCCCTCCCCTGCAGCCCCTGGCAACCACCAGTCTACTTTCTGTCTCTATGGATTTGCCTATGCTGGACATTTCATGTGAATGAGTCATACAGTGTGTGACCTTTTGTAACTGGCTTCTTGCACTTATCATAATGCTTCAAGCTTCATCCATGTTGTAGCATGAATCAGTGCTTCATTCCTTTTTATGGCTGAATCATATTCCATCAAATGGATAGAGCACATTTTGTTTATTCATTCATCTGTTGATGGATACTTGGGTTGTTTCCACCTTTCGACTGTTGTGAATAGTGCTGCTGTGAACATTCATTTACAAGTTTCTGTTTGGACACCTGTTTTCAGTTCTTTCAGGTAGAATTCCATTCCAGGAATGGAATTACTGAGTCATATGGTAATTCTGTGTTTGACTTTTTGTAAGGGTGATATATCATGATATCTGCAGTTAACTCTCAAATGGTTGAGAAAACAAATCCACACACAAATGTATAGATAAAGAAAACATGACAAAATGTTAAAAATTGATGAATTTAAGTGGATACATGAGTGTCCTTTGGACTATTATTGCAACTTATCTGTAGGTTTAAAAGTTTTCAAAATAGAAAGTTGGGTACAAGATGGGGCCAGCCCGGTGGTGCAAGCAGTTAAGTGTGCGCACTCCGCTGCGGCGGCCCGGGGTTTGCTGGTTCGGATCCCAGGCGCGCACTGACGCACGACTTGTTAAGCCATGCTGTGGCAGCGTCCCATATAAAGTAGAGGAAGATGGGCACAGATGTTAGCCCAGGGCCAGTCTTCCTCAGCAAAAAAAAAAAAAAAAGAAAGTTGGGTATAAGAATCTTCTTTGGATGCCGTGCACTTCCTGTGGCATTGGTTCATGCTGGCGGGTGGTCCCTTCACTTGTGAAGCAAAGATTCATTGGGGCCCCAGGGGTGCTGGCCTGATACCACTAGCATAAAGGATATTCTCCCTTTATAAGCAGCAAGTAATTTGGGGGTGACTTCGGCGCCCTGGGAATGTCCATTGCTTCATTAGCCATTCTCCTAGTAGTTTCCTCATATATTGAAGATTGTTGCGTGAACCAGTTATTTCATTAATGGTTGCAAAATGGTGATTTTTCTAATTCTAGCATTGCTTCTACATTTATCAGCTTGAAATTTGTAAAGAAGAGCTTTCCCTCATCAACTTCAGCTGATTACCCTGAAATATGGTTCTTGCAGGAAAGACAGGAGCAATGATGAATTATTTCCTTTAATTACCAGTTTTCAGGGTAAGATAGTGCAATAGCCACCTCTAATACATGATGGCAAATGAAGGTTTCTATTTTTTTTTTATAATTTTATTTATTTATTTATTTCTCCAAAGCCCCAGTAGATAGTTGTATGTCATAGCTGCACATCCTTCTAGTTGCTGTATGTGGGACGCGGCCTCAGCATGGCCAGAGAAGCGGTGCGTTGGTGCGCACCCGGGATCCGAACCCCGGCTGCCAGCAGCGGAGCCCGCGCACTTAACCGCGAAGCCACGGGGCCGGCCCAAAGGTTTCTATTTTTATTTTTTGATTTCACGAGTGTCATATGAATCATGGATTTTTATATATTCAGTTTGTTCAATCAAGTTACTATTTCTTTTGTTGCTCACATGGTCTCATCTTTGGCCTATGAGCTGGCTTCTGAGCCCTCTGACTAGACCCTCTGTGTCAGACAGCTGTCTCGCTTCCTTAAATGACAAGATGTCCCAGGCTCATCTTTAACATTCCCTTCCTCAGATCTGAATCAGCCATTTCTCTGTGGAGTCTTGGTTCCTTTTAGTGGAGAATGGTGTTTAAAGATCACTGGAAGGAACACTTTAAAAATTAAAAACTCCCACTGTGGAAAACAGTCTGGTAGTTTCTCAAAAAGTTAGACATGGAGTTGCCATAAGACCCAGCACTTCCACTCCTAGGTATATGCCCGAGAAAAATGAAAATAGGTCTACGCAAAAACTTGCACACAAATGTTCATGACAGCGTTTTTTATAGCCAAAAAGTAGAAACAATGCAAATGTCCATCGACAGATGAATGGATGAACAAAATGTGGTCCATCCATACAGTAGAATATTCTTCAGCCATAAAAAGTAATGGAGCACTGACATGTGCTACAACGTGGATGAACCTTGGAAACATTATGCTGAGTGAAGGAAGCCACACACAGAAGGCCACAGATTGTGTGATTCCATTTCTATGAAATGTCCAGAATAGGCAAATCCATGGAGACAGAAAGTAGATTAGTAGTTGTCTACACCTGGGGGTTTGGGGAGAAATGAGGGGTGACTGCTAATGGGTATGACGTTTCTTTTGCGGTGATGAAAGTGTTCTAAAATTGATTGTGGTGATGGTTGCACAACTCTGTGAATATACTAAAAACCATTGAATGTATACTTTACACTCAATAAATGTGTTGAATGCGTGAATGTCAGGTGTCTGGGGAGCACTGGGAGAAATGTTTCTCGGGCCTGCAGGCCTGCAGTTGAGCAGTAGGGTTGGTTTTATCTTCTGGAGGCAGTCACTGACAATGTTTCTTTGCCTTGGCTGCTGGGAAGCTCACTTTGCAGGTCCCCTCTAGCAATAACATGCACTGGGGGTACAAACCTTAACCCAAGCTTTGTCGTTTTCCCTTTCCTTCACCAACTCACTGTTTTAGTTTAATTTTGTTACAGCCTATGTAACTTTGCAGGTTGTTGCAAATCCTTTTCTGGAGCGAGGCAGAGTGTGAACTGACTAAACACTCTTTTCTTCCCTTTGGCTGTTTGCAGCTGGTTCACAGTGATCTGGATGATCTGAAGAAAGATGTGAATGAGGTCTGGAAAGCAGTCAGGAAGCTGCTGATCGAAGGCCTCAGATATGCCCCCGACAGTGCTGCCGGCTTTAGGAAGTGAGCCCCTCCTGGGTAGAGGTGCAGCTCCCAGAGGCTGGGGAGACCCTCTCTCCAGAGAGGAGACAAGATGGGTATCCCAGCGGATTCTGGGAGGAGGGATTCCAGACCTGTGGACCTGGGGGAGGGGGGCTTCCCAGCTCAGGTTGGGGGGGGTGTGGGGATGAGGCTGAGAGCACCAGGGGCTCAGAAGCGGGCAGCTCTGGACTTGGCTGGCAGAGGGGCTCCAGGAGCACATCTGCTCCAAAGCCCTTTTACCACAAATGAGGAAACCCAGGCTTAGAGAGGGAAGGGGCCATGCAAGGCCACACGGGGAGCCTGGGCATATTTGGGACCAGAGCCAGCCCCCACACCCCATCCAGACAGAGCCCCAGGCAGAGGGGCTCAAAGTTCCTGGGGGGCTCCTGTCCTCAGATCACCCCTCATGCCCCCAAATGGCCACTGTGAAGAGTAGCTTTCCAGAACGCCCCTGGTTTTAAAGACCTCCATGTGTTTGGGGTGGGAGAAAACTCCACACACTTCTACTCTCTGCCTCTGCCCCACGCGGCGGCAGATGGGGTCAGCAGGGGCCAGCGGCGCGGAGCTGAGCCGGGCCACCAGCGGGAGTAGGGCAGGTGGGGAAGTCCTGGCTCTGAGACACAGACGGACCTGCAGCCTTTACCAAGCGCTGCCCGGGGCAGGGGCGGCCCCGCAGGGCCTGGCTGGTGCGGAGGCTGACGCAGCTGGGTGTCTTCCAGGAAACTGTTTGAGCGGGTGAAATGCATCTCGTGCGACCGGCCCGTGGAGATGATGACCGGCCCGTGAGTACCGTCGCCAGGGGGCGCCCGCCTCTCCCTTCTGGATCCCGCGCCCCCCACGCCCCCAACACTACGCACCTGCGGGGTTCTAGATACGTCATTTATATGCACATCCGTATACATCGTTGTGTACACATCATTTCATTTGCCTCCTGTTCCGGGCGGGGGGGCTGGCATGGCTTCCTTCCCCAGCCCTGTCTGGTGCCCAGGGACGAGATCAACTCCAAAAGAAAAAGGATGGAAAGAAACTGTGGGGAAAAGCAGAACTTTGTGAGACTTCCTTGCACATATTTTTATAGTCTAATGCTTTTATTTATTTATTGTGGTGAAATTCACATAACCTAAAATTAACCATTTTAAAGTGAACAATTCAGTGGCATTTAGTACACTCACAGTGGTGTGCAACTATCTTCTAATTCCAAAACCTTTTCATCTCCCCAAAGGGAAACCCCAGTCCCACTAAGCAGTCAGTCCCATTGCCCCCTCCCCCCAGCCTCCAAAACCACTCATCCACTGTCTCTATGCATTTGCCTGTTCTGGACATTTCATAGAAATGGAATCCTATAATATGTGGTCTTTTGTGTTGGCTTCTTTTACTGAGTATCATGTTTTCAGGGTTCATCCACATTGCAGCACGTGTCAGTGCTTCATTCCATTTTATGGCTGAATAATATCCCATTGTATGGACAGACTACAATTGTTTATCCATTTATCTGTTGAAGGACATTTGGGTTGTTTCCACCTTTTGGCTATTGTGAATAGTGCTGCTATGAACATGCGTGTACATATATTTGTTTGAACACCTGTTTTCAGTTCTCTTGGGTACAAACCTAGGAGTGGAAACAACACTCTAATATGGTTTAAGAGTCGGGATCTTACAGAGCCCATGGCCTCTGCAGGGCTAGCCTGGCCCTGGTGACTGGTGAAGCTTGCCACCCCACGCTGGTCCATGTTCATGGAGGAGGCTTTGGAGCTATCTATCCAGAATTTTCCTTTCAAACCGCAGATATCTAGTTGCAGCATTATTTATAATATTAAGAAGAAGAAGAAAGGAAACAATGTGAGGTGGTAAATGAGTCACACGCAAAGTACATTCACATCAGTCAGTGTAAGTCATGCTGTAGACGAACACCATACAATAGAACCTCTCAGGTGGAAATGGTCTACAGCTGTGCTGTCCAGTGCAGTAGCCACTGGCCACATATGGCTATCTAGCACTTGAAATATAGCTAATGCAACTGAGAAACTGAATTTTAAATGTTATTTAAATTTAGTTAATTTAAACATAAATTTAAGTAGCCACATGTGACCAGTGGCTGCCAAATTGGATGGCACAGTCTTGGAAGAATATTTAATGACCTGGGAATATGGTTGCAATAATTTAAATGAGAAAATCAAGTAGGATGTGTGTTATGATCCTATTTTTGTTAAAAAAAAATACGTAAACATGGAAAAATACTGGAAGGACACATATCAAAATATTTGTGACGTGGTTACAGTGCTTTTTTTGTTTATTTTTGCTTTTCTATACTTTCTAAAATGCTGACGATATGTATTACTTTAAAATTTTATTGTGGCTTAAATACGTACGGTAAAGTGTATAAATGTTTATTGCACAGCTTGATGAGTTTTTACACATGTGCACACCTTTGTGCCCACCGCTCAGATCAAGATGCAGAACAGTTCCAGCTCCTCAGAAGGCTGATGTTTTACTTTATTTTTATTTTTTTACTGAGGTAAAATACACATAACCTAAATTAACCATTTTAAAGCGGACAGTTCCGTGGTGTCCAGTGCGTTGGCAATGTTGTGCAGCCACCACCTCTGTCTAGCGCCAGAACACTCCCATCACCCCAGAAGGAAACCCCTGCCCATTAGCAGTCACTCCCGTTCCCCCTCCCCCAGGCCCTGGCAGCCACCAATCTTCGTTCTGTTTCTAGGATTTACCTATTCTGGTTATAGAATCAGAACAGTTGTTTTTTTTTTTTTTTTTAATTTTTTTTTCCCCCCCAAAAGCCCCAGTAGATAGTTGTATGTCATAGTTGCACATCCTTCTAGTTGCTGTATGTGGGACGCAGCCTCAGCATGGTCGGTGCGCGCCCGGGATCCGAACGCGGGCCGCCAGCAGCGGAGCACGCGCACTTAACCACTAAGCCACGGGGCCGGCCCAGAACAGTTGTTCTTTATGACTTATGAAGATTATCGGGACCCCCCCAGAGCCCTTGCACTGCATCCCCGTGCTGTGGACGTTTCTGGAGAAAAGGCTGTGTTTGAGGGCGGGCTTCCTGGAGGAGGTGGGATCCTGGGGCCCTCTGCTGGCACTGCACCTCTCTCTTAGCTCTTGTCCTCCAACAGACAACTCATCACCATCCGCAAAGCCCACCTGCTGTCACGGCTGCGACCCGCCAGCGCCACCAGCTACGAGTGCCTGCAGCGGCAGCAGATGAGGTGAGCAGGCCGGGGGCTGCCCCACGGAGGCCACTCAGGAGCCTGGGAGCCCTGCAGAGACATATCCCCCAGTCCCAGGATCCAAAGACTGTCCCAGGGCATTGCCAGCCTTCTGCAGGGGAGATGTTCTGGGAGGTGTCTGGGGCAGCAGACGGGCACATGAGATGATCATGGCGAGAGGAACAGATCTATTTATTGGGCATCTATTATCGGCCAAGAACCGCTGGGGGAGGGTTTCTCATTTACACCTCACAACCCACTGCGAGCTCGGATTGGTAGTCCCGTCCCCCCGGAGGAGGTGAGTACTGACCGTGGTCCTCAGCGAGGCTTGCTGTGGCCTGGCAGGCACTGCGCTGGGCGCTTGGACACACCTGACCTCGTTGAATCCTTACACCTTCCTTTTGAGGTCTATTCTGTTATCATCCCATTTCACAGTTGAAGAAACCGAGGCTCAGAGAGCTTAAGTGACCTGCCTGAGGTCACAGCTAGTAAGCGCAGAGCTGGTGCCTAAACCTGCAGGTTTGCACTGCACCCAGATGGCTCCCTGGGTCCTAGGTCCACCCCTCAATCTCCTGACATCTCACGGCTTCTTGGGTGCTTCCCACACCCGGGCCTGTGGGTACATCTGGCCAGGTGGGGTAACAACAGCCACACGAAGGGGAGGGACATGGGGACCTGTGCTAGATACCCCACCTTCCCCTGCCTGACTCCTCCTTGAGATGGAGAGGTTAAGAACATGCGCTTGGCAGGCCAGACCAGGGTTCCAGGGGTGGCTGGGGTCTGGGGGAACATAGGCCTCCATTTTTCCCTCTGCCCCAACTGTGCCTGTCTGTATCCACCCACCAGGCCCCAGGCCTGCCCAGCTGCGACACCCAAACTCAGGCTGGAAGAAATTCCAGTCTTCCCTCGCTACTGGTCAGGCCTGGGCCCCTCCTGAGGCTCCTCTGGGGTGGAGGGGTCCCCAGGTGGCTGCTGACCCCCTTGCCCTGCCCCAGGGAACAGCAGTGGCTGCAGCAGCTCCAGGACCTTGGAGACCAAAAAGGGAGCCTGGATTCACTGGCCTCCCAGCAGGACTGGGGTGATGGCCCCGGAAACGACACCAAGCTCAAGTTCAAGTCATATAACTTGTCGACGCTCTACCCCTATGGGGACCCCGAGGTGTTGGACTATGACACAGTGAGTCTGGCGGCCTGGGGGAGGCTGTGCTCTGTCTGCGGGGCCTCGTGAGCACTGGAGAGGCCCGAGGACACCCCTGACCCGGGCCCGGGCCGTCCAACAGGCTGAGGTGGACATCCTGGGAGTGGACGGGATCCTGTACAAGGGCAGAATGAGCAGGCAGGACGGGGCGCGGCCTGTGACCAGTGCGGAGAAGGAGCTGCCAGGTGAGGGCGTCAGGCCTTTCTGGGCACCCCTACCCCAGGTGTCCTGGATTTGCTGGGCAGCACGAGGGGTTGCAGGCGGGACCCAGAGCCGGCACCATTCCTGATTAGGGGGCTCCTCACACAGCCACTTGCAAAAATGGAGTCCTACTATATGCCAGGTGCTGCACCGGGACAGCTTGTGACAAAGGATGCTGGCCCATGGGGGGGTGGATGGCCTCCCCAAAGAAGGGACGCTGAGTTGGTGATGGGAGAGTTGTGACAGGGGATGCCAATCCAAGGAGAGGGACTGGATGCTCCCCTGAGGCCTCTGAAGAGGGAATGGGGTTAGCTGGATGCAGGGGTCAGGTGGGAGGACAGTGGTCCAGGTGGAGGGGCACCAGGTGCCAAGTCCCTGTGGTGGGAGGAAGCCAGGCACAGTTAGGAACTCAGAAAGGGCTCCCTGGAGTGGGGAGATGGGGAGGGGTTGGCTGTGATGAGGAGGAGACATGGACAGACCCTGGAGGCCTGTTTCCTAACTGTCAGGGGCGTGTGAGGGTTGGGCCAGGGGGAGACCCGGTCCCACATGGAATCAGTCGCTCTGGTTGCTGCAGTGCCGAGGCCCTGGTTCCAGCTGGCTCCTACCAGGGACCCCAGAACTCTGGGCTCCAGCATTGGGCCAGCAATATAAAAGGGGGCGCCTTCTCTGCACGCCTCTTTGGGGTTTTTTGCCCCTCTGGGAAGAGGAGTTCTCAGTTTTGCCCCTGGGTGGGAGCCACACACTGCCCCATTGGGGGTGATCCGGGAGCTGCAGGGTGGCCAGAGGGTTAAATTCTGCCCTTCGGAATTCTTCACGCCGCCTTGCCCTGTTGACTTGAGGACTAAACAGCAGACGTAAGGAAAGGAAACGAGACTCTTTCATTGGGTGTGCTGGACAAAGAAGGAAGCGCCCCGCGTTAGTGTCCTGGGGCGGCCGCAGCACATGGCCACATGGTGGGGGGCTTCAGACCAGAGAAAAGTATTCTCTCACAGTTCTGGAGGCGGAAGTCCAAAATCAGGGTGTCTGCAGGGCTCTAGGGGAGGATCCTTCCTGCCTCTTCCAGCTGCTGGTGCCTCCAGGTGCTCCTGGCATCACTCCAGTCTCTGCCTCTGTCTTCTCCCGTGTCTCCTCTTCTGTCTCTTATAAGGACACTTGTCATTGGATTTAGGGCCCAGCATAACCCAGGATGTTCCCATCTCCAGATCCTTAACTTAATTACATCTGCAAAGACCCTTTCTCCAAATAAGATTACATTCACAGCTTCCTGGGGACATCTTTTGGGGGGCCACCATTCAATCCACTCCAGGCCCCCACCCTCGCCCGGGAGCACAGGACACCATCTCAAACCCTGCGTTCCCTCGGGGCATGGATGGGCATGCCGTTAAAGGCCCCTCCTGGAAGAGGCTTGGCGGCAGATGCTGCTGGGAGGGGACTCAGCTGGGCTTCAGGTGGCTAATAATAATGAGCCCAACCTCTTGCCGGCCCTCCCTGCCTCCTTTCAGCCCCAGCAACAGCTGAGGCACTGAGCAGGTGAGGGCCTTGACGGGAGCACAGCCCTGGCCGAGGGGCCCCATCCTGTCATCCATCCACCGGACAGCACCCCCTCCCCCCCAGGGCTGTCTCCCAGAGGGAGGGGCTTTTCTCCCCCTGGCTCATTCATTCTCAAGACCCAGGCACCAAAGCAGGACTGAATCCTGACAGCTCGGTTGCTCCATCCTGCTTGGGGGCCACGATGTCTAACTAGCCTTAGAAATCAATCAGGAACCTGCCTGTGCCAGGCCTGTTGACCAGTTTGCTCTTATCACTTTTATTTACTCAAAAGAGCATTCTAATCTGAAACAGACTCAATATCCAAACCTAAACTGGGGTGTGAGCCCCACCCAGGTCCAAGCTGGTCCCAGGCGCATTCCTCTCTTCATTCCACTGGAGCCACTGTGCCCTGCCATGCATCCAGCTCTTCGCCAGTCCACAGGGGCCTCTGAGGGGTGTCCAGCCAGCCTTTGCCCTCCAGACACCTGCACTGTGGTCAGGGGCTTGGGCCGGGGCCGAGGAACACCTTATCCCCAGTGAGCGGTGCCCCAGCAGGAGGGCAGGTGCACGTGCCAAGGCTGGCAGTCAGCAGGCTGGACTTTCAGGTAGTCCAGCATGGAAAGAAGGCTGAGTACAGGCAGGATTCAGGTAGGAGGAGGTGGCCAGGGAAAATCCTCCAGACGGAGGCAGCAGGGGTGCAGAGTCAGGAGGGAGAACGGAGGGAGGAGGAGATGTGTTGCCAGCCTCCGCCTTCCTCACTGGCCCTGGGTGACCCGCCTAAAACATGCACCTGACCAGGCCCCTCCCCTGCTCAGAACCCGTTGGTATGAGTTTCCTATTGCTGCTGTAACAAGTGACCCCAAACTTGAGTGGCTTAAAATAACCCACATTTATTTTATCTTGGTTCTGGAGGTCAGAAATCCGAAATGAGTCTTCCAGAGCTGAAACTGAGGTGTCAGCAGGCCTCCTTCTGAGGCTCTAGGGGAGAATCCGTTTCCTGGCTTTCTCCACCTTCCAGAGGCCTCCGGCATTCTTGGCTCGTGGCCCCTTCCGCCATCTTCAAACTGCATCCCTCCGACCTCAGCTTCCGTCCTCACATCTTCTCTGACTCTGACCCTTCGGCCTCCCTCTTGTAGGGACCCTTGGGATTACATTGGGCCCACTCGGATAATCCAGGTTTATCTCTCTGTCTTGAGATCCTTAACTTGATCACCTCTGCAAAGTTCCCTCTGCCATGTAAGGTGACATATTCACAGGGTCTGGGGATTAGGACAGGGACATCTGAAGGGGCATTGCCGTCATAGTCCAGACTCCTTGGTCCCCCTGGCCTCGTCTGCTTCCTCCCTCCAGCCTCACAGAACTACTCACTTGCTGTCTCAACGAGCCAGGCTCCCACCTCTGGGCCTCTGTCCACGCTGTGTGCTTGGCCTGGAAGCCCTGGAGAATCTTTCTTCTCTGCCAGGGCTCAGGTGTCCCCTCCCATTGGGAGCCTTCTAGCTCCTCGGCTTCTGGCTTATGCAGAGGTAGGAGAACCATGGAGGAGAGCCTGGGAGGAGCAGGTATTAGGGTCAGGTGGCGAGTTTGGGTTGGGACATGTAGAGTCCAAGGCGCCTGGAGGACATCAAGGAGAGTGCTGGGTCAGATCTGGGTTCCCAGGCCTCACTGGGTCTCACTTTTGAACCTGTACCCTGGGCCCACATCCCTCAGCTTGGAAGGAAGGAGTGGGACAGTCTCACTGGTCATCTGGTTGGCAGGTCCCACGTCTGACCTGTGGAAGGATTCAGGTGCCAAGTGGAGATCAGAGTGGGGGCCAGGGACCACCCCTCAGCTGGGCATGTGCTCTCTCGAAGAACCCACAAAGCACATGGGAAGTAGTTCTTGGCTCAGAATCAAGGGACATGATCTGAGCTATATGGACCCCAAAAGCTAATGGAGAATCAGGGTGGTGGCCTGTGTTAGTTGGGTCCTCCAGGGCACAGACCCTGAGACAGAGTTAGGAATGCAAGAGGTTTTGGGAGGTGTGGTAAAAAAGAGAAGGAAAGTAAGGGAGCAGGCAGAGACCCTCAGATCGTGTGCAGACCTGAGAAGGTCCAGGCCAGCCCAATGGGGAGCTTCTGAGCAAACACTGCCCAGCAGGTGGCCAGGCCCTGTGCTCTTGTCACTGGTTGGAGGTGCTAACAGAGCCTGAGGTGCCAACAGAGCCTGAGGTACCAACAGAGCCTGAGAGAAATACTAACAGCGCCTGAGGTGCTAACAGAGCATGAAGTGCTAACAGAGCCTGAGAGAGATGCTAACAGAGCCTGAGGTGCTAACAGAGCCTGAGAGAGATGCTAACAGAGCCTGAGGTGCTAACAGAGCCTGAGGTGCCAACAGAGCCTGAGAGAAATACTAACAGAGCCTGAGGTGCTAACAGAGCCTGAGAGAGATGCTAACAGAGCCTGAGGTGCTAACAGAGCCTGAGAGAGATGCTAACAGAGCCTGAGGTGCCAACAGAGACTGAGAGTGATACTAACAAAGCCTGAGGTGCTAACAGAGCCGGAGGTGCTAACAGAGCCGGAGGTGCCAACAGAGCCTGAGGTGCTAACAGAGCCTGAGAGAGATGCTAACAGAGCCGGAGGTGCCAACAGAGCCTGAGGTGCTAACAGAGCCTGAGAGAGATGCTAACAGAGCCTGAGGTGCTAACAGAGGCTGAGAGAGATGCTAACAGAGCCTGAGGTGCCAACAGAGACTGAGAGTGATACTAACAAAGCCTGAGGTGCTAACAGAGCCAGAGGTGCTAACAGAGCCGGAGGTGCCAACAGAGCCTGAGGTGCTAACAGAGCCTGAGAAAGATGCTAACAGAGGCTGAGGTGCTAACAGAGCCTGAGGTGCCAGCAGAGCCTGAGGTGCCAACAGAGCCTGAGAGAGATGCTGACAGAGCCTGAGGTGCTAACAGAGCCTAAGGTGCTAACACAGCCTGGGGTGCTAACAGAGCATGAGGTGCTAACAGAGCCTGAGGTGCCAACAGAGGCTGAGAGAGATGCTAACAGAGCCTGAGGTGCCAACAGAGCCTGAGAGAGATGCTAACAGAGCCTGAGGTGCTAACAGAGCCTGAGAGAGATGCTAACAGAGCCTGAGGTGCTAACAGAGGCTGAGAGATGCTAACAGAGCCTGAGGTGCTAACAGAGCCTGAGGTGCTAACAGAGCCTGAGAGAGATGCTAACAGAGCCTGAGGTGCTAACAGAGCCTGAGGTGCCAACAGAGCCTGAGATGCTAACAGGTGGAGGCTGTCAGCTCCCTGTACTCCCAGCAGCTGAACAGCAAGTTCTTTCTTGAAGGGAGATCCACGAGGCACCTCCTGCTGCCACATGGCCCTGGTCATTCAGCTGGTCATTCTCAAGCCTTTGTTGGTTCCAGGTGTGTTTTAGATGTCACTGGGGAGACTTAATGTGGTCAAAATAAAGTTGCTGTCCCCTTAGAGTTTTTACTCCATGAGAACAGTAAAATACAAATAAATAAGTTCAGCGAGTGAATAAGATGAAACATAGGAATAGGGGAGAGAATGACCAGTGGGGGTCCCTGTCTAGCGGGTGGTCTAAAGGACTCTTTGAGAAGGGACATTGAAGCGGGAATCATCAGGACATAGCTAGGGAAGGACACAGCCATCCAGGCAGGAGGAACAGTCAGATGTCTTGCATGGAGAAGGAGCTGGTGGCCCCATAACTCATCCCGGGCACCAAGCCTGGACCCTCACCTCCAGACCCCTGTGCCCTGCCCTGCTGCCTGCAAGTCCCTCCCCTCTCCTCCTCTTCCTTCTTCTTCGCTCTCACGCTCCCACCTCTTCTTGTGCAGCAGCCTTTGGTCTGGGTGGCCAGTCATGGTGATTCTTGGCTGGATGGGGAGAAGGGGACACCTTGGGTTCAGAAGTGAAGGAGGGGGCCAGACTCAAAAGGTCACATATCGTATGATCCCTTTTCTGTGAAATGTCCAGAACAGGCACATCAAGGAGACAGAAAGCAGATTAGTGGTTGCCAGGGGCTGGGAAGGGGACAATGGGGAGAGACTGCCTCATGGGCACGGGGTTTCCTTTTGGGGTGATGAAAATGTTCTGGAACTAGATGGAGATGGTGGTTGCACAACCTTGTGAATGAACTTAGTGCCACTGAAGTGTTTACCTTAAACGGCTAATTTTATGTTATGTGACTTTTACCGCCAAAAACTGGGCACAAACAGAAGATGAAGGACAGGAAGGTGGAGGTGGGGGCACTATGGTAGTCTGGCCCGCTGTGGGAAAGAAGAACTGCCAGACGTCTAACCTGGAACTAGGCCTGCCGGCGGTTCACCTATGTCTTATGATGCTAAAATAACATCTCTCTCCTTGCTGGCCTTGAGTTACTTTGGAAAAGCCTTTTTCTCATATCTTACCCTTGAGAAGCTCTAGACTCGAGAAGGCAGGGAGGGAGGAAAGCTCCTCTGTGAACGACTGTGGGGGTCGGGTGCATGGAGGAGGTGGGGTGGGCCTGTCCACCAGAGTGAAGGCCTTTGCAGGGGCCAGAAGACAGGAGGGGGCTCCAGGGTGGGCGGAAGTCTGCAAGAGCCCCCACACCTTCCCATTTTGGTTTTGTCCCCTTTCTTTTCTGCTAAGCTGTGAAGTTTCCACGCCCCCCGACTCGAAACCTGTATGAGCGTGTGCGCCCCAGTGCCTTATTTGGTGCCATCTACCCCCGTGAGTACCTGCCCCCCAACTCCCCGCCCAGCTGGCATCCCGGCAGGGACTCCCTTGCCCCACCTCGTCCATCTCACCTGCTCCATCAGTGCCAGGGTCTGAGAAGGTCCCGCGAGTGGCCCCTACCCGGCTCCCGGCTCCCAGCTCCCTGGCCAGGGCCTCCAGCTGACCTGGGCTCCTGCTTCACCCTTCAGTGGGGCTTCCAGGCCCGGGCGCCATCCCAGGGGCCCAGGCCGGGCATCTGTCCCCAGGTGTCCAGCCAGCTGCAAGGGTGGGATGAGGGAGCCCATTCTTTCCCCTGGGCCTCTCTGCCCGGGGCTCTGTGAGCCAGGCTGAGGGAACTGAGCTCAGGACGCCCCTGATTCACATCGCCATGTACCAGGCATCTGTGGGCACTTTTCAGTCTTAAGACCCCTCTCTCCCCTCTTTTCTTTCTTTCTTTTTTTTTTTTTTTGTGAGGAAGATCAGCCCTGAGCTAACATCCATGCCAATCCTCCTCTTTTTGCTGAGGAAGACTGGCCCTGGGCTAACATCTGTGCCCATCTTCCTCCACTTTATGTGGGACGCCGCCACAGCATGGCCTGATAAGCAGTGCATCGGTGCACGCCTGGGATCTGCGCCTGGGAACCCCGGGCCACCAGCAGCGAAGCGCGTGCACTTAACTGCTACACCATGGGGCGGCCCCCACTCTCCCCTCTTATCCCATCCAATTCTTACCCCAGCAGGGTGAGGTGGGTACTGCCCATTTGAAAGAGTGGGGAGCTGAGGCACAATGACCTGAGCAGGGGGAAGCCAGAGCTGGAACCAGAGCCCACATCCTGGACTCCAAGCCCCGGGTCCTCCAAGGTGCTCAGCTCCACTCTAGCTCCTGTGTCCTTTATCTTGGGTGTCCCCCACCACCCCTGTCAGGATGTCTGGGGTGCCTGGGACTGGGCAAGCTGCTGTAAAGCACTTCCAGTCTTGGGGCTTCTCTCCTTCTCAGCAAGGGTGACCCCATCAGGCCAGTTTCTCCCTGGAATGTTCTTGGGACACATTATGGGTCTCTCCTGTCCCTCCTAGCCCTGCACCCCCGAACCAGCGTCCCCTCAGCTGCCTCGGGCCCTCACTCCACGATGCCAGTTCGGCCTCCGTCTCTGCCACCCCTGCCACTGCTGCCACCAGTGATGCCATCTCTGCAGGACCGCCAGCAGGCCCCAGAGCCCGCTAGGAACCCGAGGCCTCTGCGCCTTGTGTCCCGAGCCAGCACGCAGCCTGCCGAGGAGCCCGCCAACCCGTGAGCCCTGCGTCCTGCGCCCTCACTGCCACCAGTGTCCCCTGCACTCCCCTGGCCAGCAAAGACCGGGCCCTGACCCTGGCCTGGGGAAGGTGCAGGGGCCCTGGACGTAGGGGAGGGGTCTCCATAAGGGCCTCATTTTGATCCAGTGGCTGTTTGATCTCTGTGCATATAAATACACACAATACAGTCCTTCTTATCCTACATTTCACGGAGAAGACAGCTTGCTAGATTGAAGTCTCCACTAAGCCAATTTAATTCCTTGACCAACTTTCAATACAACACAACTAAAGTGGTTTTAAAAACAATCACTTTCCTGTTCATTTCGCTGAAATGATTTCATCAGAATCAGTTCCAATTACAGCTACTGCCGCTGCACGTTTCCTTTGGGGGCCATTTTTTCTATCAAGACCAATTTTCTCGTGGGAACCAAATTTTACTGCATGTATCCTTTTTTATTTCGTGTTGCTTATTTCCACCAGTAATTCCTGTTACGAATTGGATATTTAAAGAACCTGATTGTTTATATTTACTCCGTGGCTAATCCATGAGGAACATGGAGCAACGCCCTGGAATCCTCCAGGACCGCTCGGTCCCGTCGAGGGCGGGGTCCTGCACGCCTGTTGGATGTCTTTCTGGTTCTCATGCTAACTGCCCACGTTCGTGGTGGCACAGAGAGCAAACCGTGAGGTCAGAATGTCTCGTCCTGGCACTTTAGTGGCCAGCCTTGGAGTGCAGAGCAGAGAGCTCACACCTCCATCCAGGCATCCCGCACGCCTGGCTTTATTTCTTCCCTGTGATGGTTTATTCGTCCTTCCTTCTCCCCCTCAATTTCGCTCCCTTGCCTTTTCTGTTCCCTAGCTTATCCAGTTGTGCCCTCCCTCCTTTTTGCACTTCTGACACTTCTATCTCATCTCCCTCTGCACGGTTTTGGGGCATGACTCCCCCAACATCCACTAGAGGTCCCTGGGGCGGAGGAGCAAGCCAGAGAGTGGGGTGGGGGATGAGCTGCCTGGAGTCTGCCCTGGGAGAGGACTGGGGGCTCCAGGCTCTGCCAGCGAGCTGGCACAGAGGAGGCTCGCTGGACCTGGCGGCCTCTGGAGTCCAGGAATGCTGTGTGCCCACGCCCTTCCTAATGGTTTCGGCCCCTTCCCCCAGCTCCTCACCGGCAACCACCCTCAGCCCCGACTTCTCTTCTCTTTCTCCAAGGACTGTGTCTAAATGAGGCCAAGCTCTTCCTGACCCAGGTGACTTACCTGTCCACACCACCTTGAGTGGGGACCGGCCAGTGCAGCCCTGGCCCACACCCCCACACCCTTATCACAGATGAGTATTTTTGGCAACTTCTCCTCAGAATAAAATCTTTCACTTTTCTGACTGTGGATGAGGGTAACTGGCTCAGGCCCCTCTGTAGAGGGTGACCTTGCCTGTCCCACATGGGTGAGCAGAGCTGTTGGTCCCTCCTCAGGCCCCCACCCCAGGGTCAGCCTCCCAGAGCCACTGTCCAGAGTCACTGTGGCTGTCTCATCAGAGAATCACAACAAACCTTCCCTCCTCCGTCACACTTCCCACCATGGCGGAGTGTCCCGAGCTGGCCCAGCCCTCTATGCTGGACAGATCAGGGTCTGTGGGCCGAGGGGGTGGTGTGACTTACCCAGGGCCACAACGTGAGGCCTCAGCTCTCTCTCCCCCCACCCAGGAGGCTGTACTTCTTGGGTGCTGTACACAGGTGTGAGGGCTCTGACTTCTGTTGCCTCTCCCCCAGCGGGAAAGGGAGGTGTGGCCAGGCTCAGGCAAACCGGGGAGGTGGGGGCTCCTGGGAATGCACCCCATGCCACCGTGCTCAGGCTTGTCCCCTACAGCCCGACACACAGGGACCCAACAGGCCCCCAGTCTCCCGGTGCCTCACATCAATCCCCACTCGGCCCCTCCAAGCTGCTTCCCAGCCGTTTCTTGGGTTTACAAAGGGAATCAGTGCTTGAGCTGGTTCCTGCAGCCCAGGGAGCGAGTGAGGCCCAGGTAGGTCACTGTGTAACCATCTACATTCCGACAGGCCTCCACCATGCTTTGGAAGGTGGGGAACTGCAGATCAACTGCAGCCAGTCAGGAGCAATCCCGGAAGACGACAGTCCTGTCCCCCGTGGGGGTGGGGGTGGGGAGCAAGCTGGCCTTTGGCCTGGTCCCAGTTGGGAGCTGCAGCAGAATCCTTGCCAAGGACAGAGGCAGAACTCCCCTTCCCTGCTCCCAGCCCCAGGGGTGGGACCTGCAGCCCTTGGAAGCTGGGAGGGAGGTGCTGCGCCTCCTCCCAGGGCCGCTGCCTCAGGAGGGTGGCCCACCCCATCTCAGCAGGGGAGGGCGCTTGGGGAGCCGACAGAAGCAGGGATGAGGTCAGCAGAGTGGGAATTTCGGAAGGCACAGGGTCCAGTCTCCTCCTCTGCAAGGGGCACGGCTCCTGGCCTGGGACACAGCAGCAGGGCCAGGCTGGACAGGAAGTAGGGTGACCAACTGCCTGTCTGCCTGGGAGTGAAGGGGTCCCTGGAACTTTCCATTTGAAGACTGAGATAAATTGGTCAGGTGGAGAGGGAGGCCTGGTGTGTGGGGCTACATGGATGGGCAGGGCGGGAAGGGGAGGGAGATGCCTCTTGCCAAGCCAGGGTCCTGCCTCGAGGTGCTGCTGGAATGGAGATGCTGTGTGGTGACTACTCGGCACCCCTAAACCCAGCCCCACAACCCACCAGTGCAAGTGAAACAGTCACTGAACATTTTCTCCCTTTGAAAGACCATGAACTAAGGTATAAACAACCGATGACAGCAAATGTGTGTCTCAAATAAGATGATCTGCATTGGAAAAAGGCACCACCAGTACCCAACAGCAGGCTGCCAGAAGGTGGAAGTTGAGGCTCTGGAGGGAGGGCCTTCTGTGCAGGGACTTCTTAGAGACACTGAAATCAGCACACACTGGCTCGCCTGTCACCACCATCTTGGCTGGCTTGACCCCTGACTTTCCATGGATTTGGGGGCTCTAGGCAGAGACCCTCCAAACACACACACACACACACCCGCCAGAAAAGGGCTTCTCTTCTCTCTCTCCCTTTCTTCTCTTGCTCATGGCTTCACCAGGATCCATAGAAAATGAACCCACCAATATACAATAACAGCTGTTACTCCCCAGGGGAAGAGAAATGGTCTCAAGAAGCAGAGCAGAACTCTGCCAACAGGCTCCCAGCACCTCGTGCTGTGCCATTGACAAGGCCTCGCCATCCTGGAAGTGGACCCTTCCCCACCCTCCCCTGGAGGACCCAGCACCCTCCAGGCCTAAAAGAGCTGTGTTATTTTAAGGCTCACTGGAAATACATATATTGCCCAAACATGAGCTGTGGCTAAGCAACCAGAGACATTTCCAGATGCAGGAATTGGAAATAGCCTTGCTTCAAAAGATCTTTTGGCCAACTCAGGTGGCCTCCCAACAATGGCACCAGGAAGGACGCGGAGTCACAGCACTCGTCTATCCTCAGATGAGCCCCGCTATGAAAAGCCCCTCAGAGGCTCCAGGGCCACAGCAGCCCCGCCTGCCGCCGGGTTCAGGGGCCAGCCTCAGGAACAGCATGCTTTTCTGCTGCCGGCCGCGACCTGTTCTCAGAGGACCCTGGAAAGACCCTGGGGACCCTCAGTGGCCCTGGGAGCATCCCCTTCGTCTAAGACAATCTGGCCAGAGAACAACTCTTCTCTTTTTAAAGCTGCCTGAAGGAGGAGCCCTGCCTGCCCGCGTCCCCCAGGTGCCCCCTCCACCCCACCGAGCAGAGCATTTACTTCCACGGCTCCTGGTGAAAAGCAAGATCCCCTTCAGCGATTCCAGTCGATTCCGAGATGAGAGTTGGACATGTGGGTGTACGGGGTGGCCAGTGGAGTGGGCTGGCTGGCTGGGGCAGGTGAGACTGTGTCCCCACTGTGATGGTTGCTTCAGCCAGTTGTGGCCTTGAGGGAACTTGGGCAGATGTTACAAATTTCCAGGATACGCCAGAAGCGAGGCTTTTCATGTAAACCCTCCTGATTTTAAAATGTTGGCAGACAGGTCAGAAAGACATAAAACACCCTGCCAGCCAACCGGGAGTGCGAGTTTACAAACTCCTAAGATAACCACGCCTTGATGTTTTAACCACAGACCATAAGGGCGCGTCCACCACTTGTCACCTGGGGAGGCCAGACTATCATTCCCAAAGGCTGCCACGTCCACTCTTCAGAAATGAGACACAGAGCTCAAATCACATTCTTTGAAGCAACTGCGTGGGTTCAAATGGTGTTTTTTAGAGTGGAATTTTGGAAATAAAACCATTTAGAGCTCAAGTCTGGTGGTCAGGTAGGGGGTGACCAAGCCCAGAAGAGGCTGGACGTTGAGGTAATAAGGCTGGATTTCCTGAGTGTGCTGCTTGGGCCGCTCCCAGGAGTGCCGGAGAGGAAGGACAGCACAGGGTGGCTGTACCCATCTGTTCTGTTCGTACGTCAGCGCCTTTGCTTTTTAGCCAGTGTACACTTGAACGTGTGTTAGATGGGTACTGACGCCTTCAGTTTTGCTTCTGAGCTTCCAGGCTTGGGGCAGCTGAGGAGGGTTCCAGGTTCTCTGCACCCTGTGTGGGGGCCCACCTCCAACTCCCCTCTAGTTTGTCCAGCCCACTTTTGCAGCCCTTCCCGTGCTGGAGGGATGCTCAGACCCAGGGGCTCCCAGCACACCTGGCAGGGCCAGTGCGTTGCTGCAAAGTACCCGAGTCCACAGGCCCAGCTCCAGCCCTGCCCTCTGCCCCTCCTGCTCCAGGTTCCCACCTTGCCGGGGGGAACTTATTAAAAATCAGATTCCTGGGCCCTCCTCTAGAACAGTAGCTTCAAACACCCAGGGGACCATTAGGGTCCACAAGTTTGGGGGTCCCCAGTTGTTGCGAGGGGCATGTGCTAGGTGATGGTGTCAGAATCACCTGGGAGCTTTTTCACTTTTAATACCAGCTTTGACATATAATTGACATTCTATAAAGTTCACCTTTTTTGTTTGTTTTTGGTGGGGAAGATTAGCCCTGAGCTAACATCTGTTGCCAGTGCTCCTCTTTCTGCTGAGGAAGATTGGCCCTGGGCTAACATCCATGCCCATCTTCCTCTACTTTATATGTGGGACACCCGCCACAGCATGGCTTGATAAGCGGTGTGTAGGTCTGTGCCAAACCCTGGGCCACTGAAGTGGAGTGCACAAACTTAACCACTATGCCATCTGGGCCAGCCCCAAGTTCACTCTTTTAAAGTGTATCATTTGTGAGTAGGTTTTAGTTTATTTACAAGTCGATCATCAATACCTGGGGAACATTTAAAATCATGCTTTCAGGGCCTCTCCCCAGAGATCCCATGCCCTGGGGCCCAGGGGTCTGTGGTCTGCATGTCTTTTTACTGAGCTCCCAGGAGGCTCTGCTGTGCAGCCAGTTGTGGGAATCCTGGGTCTAAAGCAGGGACGTTTCGCCATGTCTATAGACATGTGTTGTTGTCACAACTGGGGGTACACCTGACATCTAGTGGGTAGGGCCCAGAGACACTGGTCAACATCCCACAGTGCACAGGATACCCCCACAGCAGAGAATGACCCAGCCCCAGGTGTCCAGTGCTCAGGTTGGAAAACCTGGGTCTACAGGAAGCTCAAGCCCTTTCCAGCCTAATGTGACCTCCTGAGATGTCCAGGCTCAGCCCACGGTGACCCCCAGAAAAGAAACGGGCTTCTTGTCTAACGGGTCAGCACTTGGTAAAGATGCCGTGTAGAGACATTTCTCAAACTGTGGCCTGAGGTCCTGTATCTCTGACAAGCTCCTGGATGCTGCTGCTGGTCTGGGGACCACACTTTGAGTAGCAAGGGTATGGTTCATTTACAGGCCACCCAGGGGCCTGCCCGGGGTCGACCTTCCCGTTGCCTCCAGGAGTGCAAATTGTAGATGATGTCTCTGACACGTGTGGCCACCTCAGTAATCTGCCCACTGGGAGAGCTCAGGCACACTCATCCCCACACAGCAGATAACCCAGAAACACTTGGCTCTGCAAAGCATTTTTCCTACCGCTTGAAGGGCGGTGTGGGTTTCCTGAGCATTTTCTTCCACCCAAAAGAATGGAGAAGCTGCAGTGAAGATTCCGGAGGCCGGAGATATCCTCACCCTTATCCTGCCCCTTCCCTCCCTCCCCTCCCCACATGCGCCCCAGGCAGAGCCTCACCCCCTCTGGACTCCAAGAGACCATCAGAAGGGTGGGTTTCAAGGTGAGGACATGTGTCTGGGACATAAGCAACAGCTTGAGCAGGGGCCCAGTGGTCAGTCTTCAGTGACAACCAGAGAGTAAACAGTTGTTCCAGGAGGGCCTCGTCAACAGAGCCTGTCCAGGTTCCAACAGGGAGATGAAGCTGGGTAGGGCACTGCAACACCGGGGCATCCTTGTAAGAAAGCACAACGCCATCCCTGGGAGCAAGAGCAGGACTGTGGATGGCAAGTGCTGAGATGCCAGTCAAGCAAGAGACCTTCCAAATAGAAGAAACTCTCCAACCCAAGTGCCATCCGCAGAGGGCTGGGCACTGGGTGGGTGCGCTGCCAGGTTATCGAGTGAGGTCTGCCGGTGAGCAGCTGCAGGCGGAGCCCGAGGGTCGCTACAGAGGCCCTGGCCTCCCCCTGCGCCGTCAAGGCCCCTCACAATGGGCGCAGGGCCGAGGCTGCCTTCTCCCAAAGCTGCCCCAGGGACCCCTCCCCCCAGCGTGGGCAGCCCAGGGGCCAAGGGGGCGCCCCTGGCTTCTCCCTTGGGGCTAGAGCAGGTGTTTGCCCCAGCCCTGCTCAGGAGAGCCCGGGGTCCAGTCTATTGCCCCTGGGTGGCCAGTCTCCTTAGTGACTAAAGGCTTAAGCCGCAGGCTGGACTCTGCCCTGGCCTCCTGCTATCCCTGTTGCTAGCCCCCACAGGCTCTGCACCGAAGCCTGCTATCTAACTACAGGTGCTGTGGCCTGCACCTCCCCAGGGGAGGGCACTGCCCCACCCGGCATGTTTGCTGGAGGTTGGGCTGGGAGGGTCCAGCCCGCTGTCAGCCACTGGGGCCCTGAGACAGGAAGAAAGGTCCTTATGTGAAACCCAGGCAGACCCGGAAGGCAGCTGTTAGCCCTGGAGATCGGATTCATCCAGCCGGGCAGGGGGAAGGGTGGGCAGGTGGAGGCTGTGATTCTGGGAACACAGGCCAGAAACTAACTTCATGGGAAAAGCCTCGGGTGGGCAGGAAGATTCCAGAGCATGTTGTGGTTGAAGACAGCGACAGACAGGAGCAGTGTGGAGCCGGGCAGCATGGGGGATGGGGGTGGCCCTCTGTCCTGGGCTCCATTGGTGCCCTTCCCTTCCACATGGAGCCAGCTGGCAGCAAAGCTTAGGATACGAGGCAAGACCAGAGAGCCTGGTGGTGGTTTGGAACTCTTTCTTCTCCTTTGTTCAAAGGGGAAAGGAAATGGGTATGGGGTAGCCCCGGGCTCTGGGGGAGGCATGCAGGCAGCCCCAGCAGGCAAGCGCTGGGGGATGGGTTGGAAGAGTCCTGGAGTTTCCCACAATTCTCATCTCTGCAGGGAACAGCAAGGCTGGCTGGCGAGGGGTAGGGGAGAGGGCAGGGCCCTGGGGAGAGGGGTGGCGGGCAAGGGGCTGGGGGCTCACTCTAACATGCAAAGTCCAGCTGCCCATAAACTAGGTTGCTTCTTGAAGAGCGACATACATATAAATACAGACACAGCTACACGCACACATGCGGAGAAGGCTCTGCATTCCCGAGGGTGGGGATCTAGGCCTGCTGGCCCCCAAGGAGCTCCAAGGCAGGAGCCAGCCGAGTCTCCGCAGCGGTGGCGATTCTCCGCAGCCCCCTGGGTGGGGTGGGGCAGGTGAGTCCTCTGGGGAAAGCTGCTTGGTCTCTGAAGTTCTGTCCACCAGCACCCAGACGACTCAACCAAATCCATGCAAGCTGGGTGCTGCGTGCCTGCGCTTCTGTGTACGCGCACGGGCAGCCTGTGTGCTGGCACGAGGGTCCGGTCTCTCCCCTCCAGGGTTCCGGGGATCGGGGGTGCAGACAGAGGAGGGTGAAGGGGGCCTGCGGAGACATCCTCTCCCCCGCCCCACGGGGTCCTGGCCTCCGGGAGGGGGGAGGGGCCTCCCTTATCTCTCGGCCTCCATGGCGGGGTGGGCCCTGGGTTCTGAGGTGGCCTGTTGGGGGGCCAGGGGCGGCCAGTCTGACACCGGGGAAGGGGGTGCCGGAGTCCACAGGGGTGGCTGCTGTGGCTGGTGGTGCTGTGGCCCCCCTGGGGGCGAGGCCGCGGTTGGCCAGCTGGGCGACGCAAAGCTGCCGGTGGCGGCGTGGGGGAAGTGCAGTGGGGGCGACGTGGCCGTGGCGGCCATCGGGCTGCCGCTGCCGCCACCGTGGAAGCTCTCGGAGGCCTTGAGACGGGAGAACATGGTGAGGGCGTCGGGGAAGTTGGGGGGCGTGGCGGGGGTGTTGGCGGGAGTGCACATCTGCAGGGGGAAGAACAGAGGTGGGGGTGAGCACCCCTTTCAGGGAGGGCCCCCAGCCTCCACTGCCTCCTAGGAGACCTGTGCCCCGCCACTATCGGGAGCTTTTGTGCTCCTTCCCCAGATGCACCCTGACCCCACAAGATGGTCCACCAGCCAGGGGCTCACAGAGGAAAGGCATGGTGCCCGAGATGGGCTGGCCCGCCACACCCACTGGCTGCCTCCAAGGAGGTCCCATCCCAGCGTGAGCCAGAGGCCCCTCCACAGCTGAAAGCCACTGCAGCTTCCTCCGCCAGGGCTGCTTCCTCTGCCCTGAACCGGGAGCCCCCATCCGGCTGCCCCTGGCACTGCAGGGGATACTTACCATCTGGTGGTGGTGGTGGCTGTATGGGATGTTGGTCTCCTGGAAAAAGGCGCTGAGGGCCGTCTGCGGGAAGAAAGGCCCATGCTTACCCTCAGGACCCCTGTGGCTTGCAGCTGCCCTGCCTCCCAGGCTCTCTGGGGCCTGGTGTGGCCCCGGGCCTTGCTACCGAGTGGGAGAGGCAAGTCAGGGCAGCGTGCCTGTCACTTGACCCTTGCCATCACTCAAGGAGGTGCTGTGGACCCCCCGGGCAAATATGGTGAGTGGTGAAGACCCTCATGATGCTGCCTGCCACCTGGCTGCCAGATGTCCCCGGCTCACACATACCTGGTGTTGTCACCATGATGGGGGAGCAGGCAGTACCCTCGCCCATCTCACAGGAAAAGGCCTCCAAAAGACTTCAGCTTTTGGTTTAGAAGATTCTAGCCCAAATGTCACCAACTCCATGGGTGGCAAGTCTCCACTCCTCTCTGAGCCTCAGTTTCCCCATCTATGAGCCAGGGGATGGCAAAGGCCCCCAGGTGTCAGATCTGTGATCTGCCTGCCCCTCTCCTTGGCTGACTAAGGGACCCTACCCTGGTCTGGGCCTCAGTTTCTCCATCTGCACCACAAGAAGACTGGAGTAGGTGCCTTCCAGTTTCCCCTCCCTGCAGTGACCTCCTACGATCCACATTCCAGCTGGGAAAGCCGGAATTAAGTAGAATGGCCTGGGTTTTGCACTCACTGCCCAGCTCACCTGAGACTCCCATGGAATGTTCTCAAGATGGTGGAGCAAGAGGATGACAGAGGTGGGGTTTGCACCCATGACTATCAGGAGGAGAATGGGAAGGGGCCAAGACCAGTTCATTCGAGGTCCTGGGAGACTGGGGGAGGGGGCTCCAGGGAGGGGCTGGCATGTGGTATGTCCTGGCTCTGGCCCTGCAGGAGCGGCATCAAGGAAAATAAGAGAACCGGCTGCTCTTGCGAAAGTGCTGAGTGAGGGAGCCTGTCAAGTGTGTGAAGGGTCCACCAGGCCCTGCCAAGTCCCAGGCCCAGCCCCAGCTGCCCCGGCTGCTCTGTCCTCCATCGCCACCCCCTTAGGCTCCCCCACCACCACAGCCCTGCGCTGAGCTGCCTGATCCCCTCCCCCATCCCCAACACACCCAGAAACCCTGCCTGGCTCCCAGGGCTTGCCCCGGGGGCTTTGTTATTTTATTAAACTAAATTCAAATGAATTATTCTGGGAATTTCCTGCTGGAGAAGTCCTACGCCAGTGTCCCCAGAGAGGGATCTGGGAGCTGGGGGGGGAAACGGAGTGCTGGTCTCTAAGCACCTCCTCATGATTCCCCCCAGGGGCCCCAAGGGACACACCCAAACCATTCCTTCCCCAACAGCAGCTCCAAAGGCCACCTTGAGTGAGGAGTCCAGTGAGAAGAGCCTGCCCTTCTCCTGCAGTCTTAAAGCCCCACCCTTTAAAGCACACAGGTCCACTCCCCCTGCAGCCTTCCGTCCCCATTAACACCTGAATCACAGAGAATATGACCCCAAAACAGGGCCTTTGGCTGGGTTAGTCCTCAGCCCTTGTATGCTGCCAGCCAGCGGGGGAGGGCATGGACAACAGGGTTCCATGAACCCCTCACTCTCTCCCACGCAGGGACCTAAGGTTTCGGGGTTCATAACCCATTTTCACCTTAAGTGAGCCTCCCTAGTATCCTCCATTTTACAGATGGCAAAACTGAGACTCAGGGAGCCCAGGGCACAGGATTCCCACCCCGGGGGCCACCAGAGCCCCCAAGTCTGCAGGCTGTTCCTGCCCCTCCTGGGGACAGAGTTTTTCCCCAGGCATGTCAAACCTCAACTCTACATTTTCAGTTCCTGGGACCAAGGACACCAACCTGTGCTACCTGAGCGATGGCCTGGCTGGTGCCAGGCTCTGTGGGCTGGGCTGAGAGTGCCGCTTCCCACCAGACACCTGCCTGCCCGGCCCCAGGCAGGGAGGCCATGTCTGCAGATGTGGGACTCAAGCAAACTGCCATGAATGTGGTTTTGCAAGTTTTGCCACATCCAGCCCTTGAGACAAACTGGCTGATTAGGGAGCTTCCTGCAGGGTGGGGC
This sequence comes from Ceratotherium simum simum, assembly GCF_057802395.1. NCBI lineage: Eukaryota > Metazoa > Chordata > Mammalia > Perissodactyla > Rhinocerotidae > Ceratotherium > Ceratotherium simum. The sequence continues at coordinate 4,324,746 of NC_141925.1, forward strand.
TGCCAGCCTGGGGGATGGCGGGGCTGGAGCTGGCCATTCACTCCTTAGAGGTCCACTCACACCCCCAAGGTACAGAGGAGGAAACTGAGGCCAGAGGAGAAAGGGACTGCCCAGAGAGACAGAGCAGCCTCCCATCTTGAGGTGGGAGGACCACACAGGGCCGCTGGTCTCCGCTAAGATCTCTGGTAGAAAAGAATACAAGGATTCCTCTGAGTGGACAGGCCACTGCCTCCTCCAGGCTGTCCCAACTGGCGATCTCCATCCCACCCCCCAGGAAGCTGAGCCCCAGAGTGCCCTGGCTCCCGGTACCTCCTGCAGGCACAAACACTTTCCCTGGGATGGCTCCCCACCGGTAAACCCAGCTTCTGGGCCCCCGCTGCGCAAAGACACTACAGACCAGCTGGGGCTGTGACCTTACACCTGTGAGGGGTGGGGCTCAAGGAGCTCTGGCCTCATCCCTGGATACCAGCCTGAGTTATTTACGGGGCCAGTTGAGTTAGGGAAGCCAGGTGGCCTCTTGGCAGCACAAGCCGTGGGTACTAGAGCTCTACGGGTCAGGGAGGCCTGGAGAGTGGGGGCCAGACTGGGGCAGCCCCACCTCCTGCCCAGCTGGCTGAAAGCTACTGAACCGTGTACACCACTTCGTGCACCGTGCGGGAAAAGTCCCCTGCCAGCACGAGGAGGGAACCCGGACACGGCTCTGGAGCGGAGTACACAGATGCACAGCCGGAGCTGTAGTGTGGGGCTCCAACACACCACCGTTACACTCGTCTGTGTAAACTCGTGGGCACCATCTGCAGAACGGCGACGTGTGTGTACTCGGAACACACACACGCCGCACCCGCGGCCCGGGTGCACTGCGTGTTGACACACACGCCAACATGCCCACACGTAGCGCGGCGCGTACGTAAATACAAATGCACATGTACGTGAACACACCGGCACGCAGACCCTCAGATCCACACGCTCGCGGCGGCTGCGCCCTCGGGCCCCGGGACCCCTCATCCCAACCCTGCGGCACCCTAGGTGGGGACGGCGCAGGCCCAGCTCGGCCCAGGCCTGGGGCGTCCTCCTTCCGGCCGCCCGACTGTCCGTCCGGGCCGCTGCGCCACCCCGCCCTGGCCGTTACCCGAACAAAAGGGGGGGGCGGCCGCATCCCGACCGCTCGGGGACTCAGGGAGCGGGGAATCGAGAGGGCAGGGACCGGTCGCCCCTCCTGCCCATCCCACGCGGGCAGCGTTTCCGGGGGCCCCGTAGACGCGGCCGCGCCGCCGGGCCCGACCCGCACGCCGCGTGTGCGCGCCGGAGCCCGGACGCGGGGGCGCGCGGCCGCCGGGACACCCGGCCGAGTGCGCGGGCCCGACCTGGCTCCGGCGGAGCGCGCACCGGCACGTGTCCACACCAGCCGGCACGCGCGGCCACGCGGGACGGACCCCCGCGCCGGCCCCCCCGGCCCAGCCCGGCCCAGCCCGGCCCGGCCGCGCACCTCGAACTGCCAGTGGGCCGCCTGCAGCAGCTGCTTCGCCTGGTCGGCCGCGCAGCCCGCCGTCAGCACGAACTGGTTGATCATGACCTGGTGCTTGAGCTCGTCCATGTTCACGGACATGGCGCCGCCGCCGCGCTGCCCCCCGGCCGCCCGCCCGCCCGCCGTGCTCCTCCGCCTCACGCGTCCACCATTAGCGAGCCGGCTCCGGCTAATACAAATATTTACTGTGCGGCTCTGACTCACCGAGCCTCGCCTCGCGCGGCCGCGCGGCACCCTGGGAGTTGTAGTCCCGCCACTTCCGCCGCGTCGGGCCGAGCGGGCGAGCTGTCGGCCGGCAGGGCTGGGGAGAGGGCGTGTCTGAAGCGTGAGGCCCACTGTGTGCGGAGCCAGGCCGCACGTGCCCAGGCCCGAGACGAGAGCTGGGGACGTCCTGGTCGCTCCCGCGGCTCTGGGGGCACCTGCGCCCCTGCCTGGCACTGATGAGGGTCAGCAGGCGGGGGCCACAGACTACATGGGCGCAAACTCCGGCTACAGGGGTCTTTGCCGAGACCCCGGGACCTCGAACCCCGGTGTGGTAGGCATCCCTCTGTGTTGAGTGGGTGCACCCTTGGAGAGGGGCCCTAGGAGTTTTGGCACAAATCGGAAGCACTAGGACGCAAGGCCTTGAAAGCCTGGCACACAGTAGGCACCAATAAATACTCGCTCAGTGAATGAATGAATGAATCTGCCCTTTAGGATTCTGCTCAATGTCACCGCTCAATGTCACCGCCTCCAGGAAGCCTTCCGGTCTCCCCAACGCCTCGAGCACAAGCTCACTTCGCCCACTCGTGATGCAAGTGTTACCACCTCCACCTCGACTGGCTCTCGGCCAGGCGCACAGTAGGCCCGAGGAAGGTCTGGGGAAGGGATGGCGCCCGGGACAGGCAGACGAGGCCGGCAGGTTCTGGCGCGTCAGGGTCCCTTCCCCGTGGTGCTCCCACTTTCCCACGCAAAATCCCGCACGCTTTGCCGGAAATCTCGGCTTTGGGAAGGCGGGCGCCAGGACCGCGCGGAGCCAGTTCCGGGGCAGCCCTGAACTCCTATTCCCAGAATGCCCCGGTTTATTTGCATCGTTCGGTCTCAAATGACGTCAAGTGAGTGAGGCCGCACCTCGGCCAATGGACGGCCGCAGAGTGTTAGGACCTGGCCATATAAGGTAAACAAAGCTGGTCGCCCAATGAAGCGGCGGCGGGGGCGGGCACTGGGTCGAGGCGGGCGGGGGCGCGTCACGTGGCGGGCGGGGGCGGGGCTGGAGAGCAAGGGGGTGGGGCGTTGCGGGCTGTGTTTACAGTCCCGCACGCGCCGCTTCCGGTTGACGTCGCGGGTAGGAGAGACTCAGAACCGGAATCGGGGCGCCGGGGTCGGGAACCGGGCCGAGTTTTGGCTCAGTCAACCCCGCTCTGAATGACCTTGTCCCGGTTCCTTGCGCTGTCTGGGCCCGAGTTTCATTCGTTGAGTGACTGTTCATTGTCCCCTCACTCCGTGCCTGGCTCTGACCTGGACGAGAGCAAACCCGAGACCTGTCGGCTGGTGGCGGGGCTGGGGTGGGGGTGTGTGTCACAAATCCCAAGGACAGATATAAGATTGCAAGTGTGGAGCGTGCACTCGGGAAGCAGGCACAGGCCCTGGAGGTGGTGGGTTAAAGGCCGTTGAGGGGTTTTAACAGATTTGATCCGTTGTCCGCATTAGGATTACTGTGGCTGCCGCAGTGTGGAGACTAGATGGTGGCGGAGGGGTCCTTTTCGGATCAGGCCGTGTTCTAGGTGTGTCTGGTTCCAAGGGAGTCCGCGCCTGCCGAGCGCCTCGCCTGCAGAATTGGACTGAATGGACGGAAGTGTCCCACACTGGGGGCTGGGGGAGGGCCTTCAATGTTCTCTGGGGAGCCCTTCCTGGGTCCCTCAACCCTTCCAGGGATTCTGGCTTGGGTTAGTGGAAAGAGGATGTGGGGGACTGGTCGACAAAGTCTGAAAGGTCGCAAGATGTCGGGGTTGGGTGGAGGCTGAGTCACCAGGATAGCTTCTGGGAGGGAAGCTTGGCACAGTGAGACTGCTTAGTGGCCCCTGAGGGCTAGAGTTGGGAGCTTGGCCCTTTGACAGAGAGAGGACTCCCAGTGTCCCCTTCCAGGTGGGCACCTCAGCCCTTGCAGAAGTTGCCTGTCCACTTGGGAAATAAGGTTTTGGCCTCTTCTGCTGCGTGAGGATCACTCAGGATCCACCACTTTTTGCAAACCTGGATGGTGCTAGGAGATTTCTGCTCTTACTAAGAAGGGCCCCTCACCTGCCCAAAGCATCACAAGCATGAATTAATGTGGGCAAAGTGCTCGGCCCGGGGTAGGCACCTCTGAGTATGGACCACTATCGCTGTTACCACTGGGACAGCAACAGGGCATGGTGGAAGGTGAGCAGGTTCTGGAGCCTGGCTGTCAGTCGTGACTCCCACACCTAATGACTCTGGTGGCTGGCAGGTACTTTCCGGCTCTGAGCTTGTTTCCTCGTTTGTAGAACAAGGTAAGAGCGAGGAGCTCTCCCAGGACTGCTGTGGAGGATTAATGGCTGGGAGGTGCTCAGCATGGGCCTGGCACTCAGGGCACCATTTCTTGCCCTTGCCTCTTTGCCTCCATCTGGACCACTCTAGGGGGCCCAATCCCCATTTTACAGATAAGGAAACTGAGGCTGGAATTGGACCTTACACTCTTGCAGGTGTTCAGAGCCAGTGGAGAAGAGCAGGCACCCAGTGGGCCAGCAGGGTGTGTTTCTGGCAAGGGAGAGTGGGCGCTGTCCTGGCAGGGCCCACTAGGGGCTTTTCTTGCTCAGGGAGGCAGGAAGTACCTTCACCCCTTCCCCCACCCTCTTCCAGGCACCTCTCAGGTACCTGCCTGGGCTTGCCCAGCCCAGAAGGAGCTCTTCTAGGCCAGCCAGCTGGCTGGGGTGGGGCAGATGGGGCTGGCAGGAGTGAAGGTCACTTTTCTGGCCCCTGTGGCCCCCCATCAGCCTTGTTTTCCCCAAGGGCTGCAGGGAAGGGAAAAACAACCTTGTTTTCAGGCAGGATCAGCCTGGCTAGAGAGTGGACTTTGGATTTCTTAGCAGGCTTGGATGGGGCCTGACAGCTGGGGCCAGTAGATGGGGGGAAGGGGGATAAAAGGCATTTCTGAAAGGCAATGCCCTCATCTTACCTGGGGTCCAGGGAGGTAGAGGGCTTTGCCAAAGTTGGCATAGCCAGTCAATGGAGGGCCCAGGGCCCTGGCCTTTCCAGCACCCACTGGCCACCTTCTCCCCGCCCCCTTTCATCACTCCATGGGTGTGAGTGTTTGTCAGACAGCCACTGGGCGCTCAGCTCTGGGAGCATAAGAATGAATAGGTGAGGGGGCCGGCCCTGTGGCTTAGCGGTTAAGTGCGCGTGCTCCGCTGCTGGCGGCCCAGGTTCGGATCCCGGGGGCGCACCGACGCACCGCTTCTCGGGCCATACTGAGGCCGAGTCCCACATACAGCAACTAGAAGGATGTGCAACTACGACATACAACTATCTACTGGGGCTTTGGGGAAAAAGAAAGAAATAAATAAAATTATATTTAAGAATGAATAGGTGAGGAGCCCGCCCCCTCAGGAGGAGAAGTCTAGACTCAAGGGACTCACACCAGGAAGCCAGTGCCCAGGGTCTTCCTTTATGTTTCAAAGCACCCAGTGCTGGCTGACTGATGGGCCTTGAGATCTGGCCACTTTTGACCTCTGTTCCTCTACTCTTCCCCTTACTTGATTCCAGCCAAACTGGCCTTTGAGCTCCTGGATCATACTCATCTCTTTGCCACCTCTGGGCCTTTGCACATCATGAGGGACTGGCTTACTCCCTCAGAGTTTGCCTGGTTGGCTCTTCTATTTCAAGTCCTGGCTTAAATGTCATCTCCTCAGAGAAGCCTTTCCTGACTTCTCTATCAATAGGAGGTCTCTCCTATTATTTCATTACACCTCAATCCATTCCCCCAGAGCACCCACCACATTTTGTTTTTATACGCTTGTTCACCTCTTTAGTGTCTTTCCTCACTAGCCTGCATGCTCCAGGTCTAGTGTTCCACCATTTGATCCCTGTTGCCTGGCTCATTGCCTGTCACATAGTAGCTGCATGATAAACATTTGCTGAATAAATAAATGAATCAGCCAAGATGTTGGTAGCAGAACTAGTACCAAATTAGAAAGAGCCTGTCTCCCTTTCTCCAGATAGGGCGTGGATAAGCACAGAAAAATACACCCCAAGTCCAAAGCCCTATTAAGAGGAATGTTTAATTAATCAAATATCCAGCCTGTGGAAACAACTGCCCTGGCCCAGGGTCCATAGGGAGGACAGGCTCTTAGGGTTATTTTTCAGTGGGAACATCAGGGGCCTCAGGACTCTGCCTCCCTCCCCCAAACAGGGAAGCCAGTAAATTGAATGCAGTGTTGGTTTATGTATGTGTGTATCTATACATACGTTAGGTGATTTAACAGAAAGAAATTTAAAGTAAGGAAAGAAAGATCACACGGGGTGGGGCTGTCTTCAGGCCCATCTGGGGGCAAGGGACATGAAATCTGGCACATTGGAGAATTCCTGTCTCTGGGGTGGCAGGGGAGTGTGTTGGTAAAAGGAGTGGCCTGGTTCAAATTCCAGCTTCATTAACACTTACCTACTATGCAACCTGAGTGGAGCACTTCACCTCTCCCAGCCTCACTATCCTCTTCTGTAAATTGGGAATGAAAATAGAACCTAACGTAGTAGGTGCTCAGTAAAAGAGGATTTTGGTTGTGGGGCAGAGATTTAATCATGCTCCTCCAAGACCAGGACTCTCCGTCATAATCACCCAAGTCCTTCACCTCTTTTTTAGTTTGGGCTTCCCAGGTCCCCTGACAATAGCCCCTGGAAAGGTGTGGGACTCATTTTAACATGGACTGTGGTAAATTTACCATTTGAGACTCCTAGCCAGCCGCTGCCCTCTCTAGCTGCATTCTTGATACAGCAGGGTTGACTCGAGAAGTCACTTTCTTCACTGAAAGCCAGTTTCTCAACTGAAAAGTAGGTAAAAACAGATCCCCACTTGGCCTGCTTACAGAGTTTTGTGTGAGTCAAAAGCCAGGAAAGTACATTGCAACCTGCGAGGCTTTAATCCTGACTCTGCCTTTAGCATCTTATATGCGGCCCTCACTTCTTTGTGTCTCTGTTTCCCTGACTGTAAAATGGGGAGAGGCCTACTGCCTCTGTGTGTGTGTATGTGGAGAGGGGGCTGTAAAATTATGCCTTCAAAGTAATTGTACTGGACGTGGAGCCTAAGAGATGCCTTGAGTTCCAGAAAAGGCTAAAAAAATGTGCTTCTCCAGGTAAGCTTGGATGCCAACCCGGCTCTTTCTGGGTGGCAGGTAAAGGTGTGCCCTCTGCTGGCCGAGGCAGGAGATAAACCCTGGGAAGTGGGGAGCAACACGGTGGCTCAGGGAGATATTTCAGAGAGGGGGGTAAATGGAAGGCGTTGGGTTCCTAAAAAGGTCTATGTATGAACAAGCTGTTAGGAGGCTAAAGAGTTACGATGTTAGTGCGGTGTTTGGAATGCCGAGGGAAGGACAATTTGCGGTGCGGTTGATGGTTCCTCCCCTCTGGATTCAGGTCCGTTTGGTTTGTCCCGGAGCGCTTGCCAACACCTTCAGAGGGCCCGGGCGAGGAGCATCCTGGGAAATGTTGTTTCTAGGCGGGCTTCCCGCGCCTCAGCCGGGCGCCCTCGGCGGCGAGGGGACTCCATTTCCCAAGGTGCCTCGGGAGCGGGGGGCGGAGGGCCGCCGTGGCGTCGGGCCAGGGGCAGAACGGGTGGGGGCTCCGAGGCCGAGGCGCCCGCGGCCGTGGGCCATCGTCCGTGCGGCCTGGTCCGAGCCATGTCCGCGTGAGGACGCCGCCGCCGCCCACCTCCCTGGCCCCGGCCCGGCACGCCGCGAACCATGGGCTCCATCCTGAGCCGCCGCATCGCGGGCGTGGAGGACATCGACATCCAGGCGAACTCGGCATATCGCTACCCCCCGAAGTCCGGTGAGCGGCGGCCCCGGGCATGGACGGCGAGGCGCGGGCCGGAACGCGGCTCCGGCGGCGGGCGCGGGGACAGGGCGCGCCCGCGCGGGCACTCCGCGGAGGGTGGCGTGGGGCCTCTGCTCGGCCCGCGGCCCTCCCTGCCGCCTTTCTTCCTGGGGCTCCGCGCGCCCTCGACCCGGACCCCGGGGCGGAGGTGGGGCCCTCGGCTGACTGCCTCGTCCCGGCTAACTGACCTTGGGTCAGTCACTTCGCCCCTGCGCGCCTCAGCTCCCTCGTCTGCGCAGTGGGGAGACTCTCAGTAGGAAACTCCTAGGGCCAGGGTGAGGTGCCAGCCACGACGCTGGCGAGGGGTTGGATGTGCCCGGCGCGTGGCTTGTGCTTACAAAGTGGTCGTTGTCAAAAAGATTGACGTCACACCATCGCCAGTTTTGGCTTTCTTTGGTGGCTTGGTGTGAAGACCCCGCCACTGGTTCTGGACACTCTCCATCCCATCTAGACAGAGGCTTAGCTCCTGTGACCTCCTGGCGTGTGGATGATGGGTGGGTGGTGGGAGGAGTGCGACTGGGCCCAAGGATGCGATTATAATCTGTGGGAGAGAGGCTAGGAGTCCTTGCTGGAGAACAGGAGAATGGTTGGAGGGGACCTTCCAGGTTTTCTGGTCTCCTTTTTTGTGGCTTGGAGACCTGAGCCACTGGGGAGGAAGTGACTTTCCCAAGGTCTCAGAGCTGCGTGGAAGCACATTTGGGACCGGGACCAGGACCCCGACTCCCAGATGAGTTGTTCTCACTCTGTTCTGCTGCCTCTAATGATGTGTGTGGCCTGACCCAGAACTTTAGCTCCTGTTCCTCACTCTCCATCGCCTCATCTGGTCATTTTCTATGCAAAGGAGGGAAGAGGACAAGGGTTTTGGACGTCATGGGGGAATTTCAGTTTGGCTCCTCTCTCATCCTGGCTTCTGAAGAATCTGTTCTGATGTTCTGGTCTTCTAGGCCTTGCAGTTGGCCTGCCAGCATCCACTAGGCCAGGTTTCCTCTGAGTGTGGTCCAGGACCACCTGCTCCCATCTGTGGGGAAGCTTGTAAAACATGCGTTTCCCAGGCCTGGCCTCGGACCTGCTGGGGTCCAGGAACCCCCATTTAAAACCTATTCCCCAGGTGAGTCTGATGTTCACTCAAGTTTGGAACTGCTTTGCCCTGGTTTTGGAAGAGGAAAGATGAGTGTCTGGGGCTACAGGAAACAAAGGAGGTGGAGACTACCATGCTCTTGGGGATGCCGACTGGCCGACCTTGCTACCTTGCTACCTTGCTAATCAGTCAGGACACTCTTTCCCACTGAGCCTTGGCTTGCTTTCAGAATCCATTAACAAACACCTCAGTCAGCCACGACTAATGAATTGGGCCTGGCACCCAGGTGAATGCCACGGGCCACCTTGATTTTGCTGCAGGTGACAGCAGTGCTCTCCTGGGCCTGTCCAGTCCAAAGGCTGTCCTCTCTGTGTCCTCGTCCCTTGGCCACCTTGCTCAGGGATGGTGAGTTGGAGGCAGAAGGGACCTTAGCAGTACTTCAGCATGTTTCTGCAAGGTGAACTGGGCACTGCAGGGGGTCTGAGAGGATTTTAGGGGGTGCCCCCATGGACTGGTCAATCACTTTATGAGAAAGTTGTTCTCTTTCCATGTCTCTGTCAATTTTGTTGATTATATCAAAGAGAGAGAATCGTTGGGTGTCAGTTTTTTTGAACACCCCTGTAATGCTGTCCAATTTTTTTCCAGCTTTATTGAGGTGTAGTTGACACATAGTATTGTGGAAGTTTAAGGTGTGCAGCATGATGATTTGATATATGTATATATTGGGAAATGATTACCACAATAAGGTTAGTTAACACATTCATCACCTCACAGCTACCTTTTTTTTTTTTTGTGGTGAGAACTTTTAAGATCTGTCAGAACTTTCCACATGCACTGCAACAGTACCTAGCTCAAATTTAATAACATTTACTTTGTTTTCATCGTATTTACTTATTTATTTTTATTTATTTATTTATTTATTTTTTGTGAGGAAGATCAGCCCTGAGCTAACATCCATGCCAATCCTCCTCTTTTTGCTGAGGAAGACTGGCCCTGGGCTAACATCTGTGCCCATCTTCCTCCTCTTTATATGGGACGCCGCCATAGCATGGCCTGAGAAGTGGTACATCCGTGTGCGCCCGGGATCCGAACCCGGGCCGCCAGCAGCGGAGCGCGCACGTAACCGCTACACCACAGGACCGGCCCCAGTACTTGTTTATTTTATTCCTAACAGCTTTATTGAGGTATAATTTGTGTGCTACACAACTTATCCATTGTAAACATATGATTTGGTGATTTTTAGTAAATTTGTAGAATTGTGCAGCCATCAGCACAGTTTTAGACATTTCTATCATCCCCCCGAGTTTCCTTGTACTTGTTTGCAGTCAGTCCCTACCCCTGCTCCATCACTAATCTGCTTTCTGTCTTTAAAATTTGCCCTTTCTGGACGTTTCATATAAATGGAAGCATACAACATGGAGTCTTTTTGTGTCTGGCTTCTTTCACTCAGTGTGTTTTTGAGGTTCATCCATGTTTTAGCACGTGTCTGTACTTTATCGTAAGGATGTAGTACATTTTGTTTATCTCTTTACCAGTTAAGGAACATTTGGGTCCACTTCTTGGCTCTTATGAATAATGCTGCTACAAACATTCACGTGGCCCTGTTCAGTTCTCTTGGGTGTACACCTAGGAGGGGAACTGCTGGGTCATGTGGTAACTCTGTGTTTAACCTTTTGAGGATCTTTCAGACTGTTTTCCATAGTGGCTGCCTCGTTTTACATTTGTTCCCACCCGCAGTGTATGAGGGTTCCGATTTCTCCACATCTTTGCCAATATTTATTATTGTCTGTCTTTTTGATTATCGCCATGCTAGTAGGTGTGAAGTGGTATCTCACTGTGGTTTTGATTTGCATTTTCCTGATGACTGATGATGTTGAACATCTTTTCATGTGCTTATTAGCCATTTGTATATCATGTGTGTGTGTGAGAAATGTCTGTTTGTCTTCTATTTGGTTTTTAAAGCTTGGATTGTCTGTCATCTTATTGAGTTGTGAGAGTTCTTTATGTATTCTGGATACAGCTCCTTTATCAGTTCCATGATTTGCAAATATTTTCTCCCAGTCTGTGGCTTATCTTTTCATTTTCTTGATGGTATCTTTTGAGTAGCAAAAGTTTTAAATTTTGGTGAAGTTCAATTTATCAGTTTTTTCTTTTGATGGTTAATGTTTTTGGAGTTATATCTAAGAGATCTTTGCCTAGCCCAAGGTCACAAAGATTTTCTCCTATGTTTTTTCTAGAAGTTTTATAATTTTAGCTCATACATTTAGGTCTGTGAACGATTTTGAGTTAACTTTTCATGTATGGTTTGAGGTAAAGATCTAAGGTCATTTTTTTTGCATATGGATTGTTATTTATTTCAACACCATTTGTTGAAAAAACTGCTTTTCCCATCAAATCGCCTGTGCACCTTTGTCAAACCTCAGTTGACTATAAATGTGAGGGTTTATTTCTGCATTCCCTTGCCCTGCAGTCCCTTGCCCCAGTCACACAGCTGGCCGGTCCCCAGCTGGGCTCTTAAAGAGAAGGCTGTGTCCCACACGCAGAAGAGAGCCAGAGCACGGTGGGTGCCCACTCAGGGGGCCTGGCCCTGGGCAGCTGCTGCTATGGTTATTCCTCCTGCTGCTCTTGTTACTGTTGTGTGTCTCAGAGCGATGCCGGCCGTCCTGCCCTGGTGTTGAGGGAGGTCATGCTGGGACCAGATCACCCAAGAGAAGTGTCAGAAGGAGGGGCCATCGGCCCTGTGACCCACCAGCCCCAGGAGGGGGACTATGCCCGAGACCTAAACCTTTGCATATCAGGTGCGTGTACTTTCTGAGCATGTTCACCGCCATTATCTTATTGGAGCTTTGCCGTGTCCTTGTGACACCAGACTTTTGTCCTCTCTGGTGGAGGAACTAGAAATCAAACTGAGCCCTTTGTCGCCCAGCACCTGGGCCTGGCACACCGTAGGCATTTAGTAGATGCTTATGCAGCATCATTACTGCAGAAAGCAGACCTGCTCTCTCTAGTGTACAAGCTGCTCAGACTGGGTTGCCTCTTATCCCATGGGGTGTCAGGCGGGGGTCTGAGGACTCCTGGGTCTGCTGCCATGTGATGGATGTCCTAGACTTGCTGCGGGTGCTTTTGTGTTGATGGCAGTCTAGAAATGTCTGTGAACGCAGCTGGCGACTCATGCTCCACACTTGTGTTGGGTTTACCCTTTCCAGAGTAAGGCTTTGCCGACTCTGATTTACTTGGCTCCTGAAGGAAAGAACCGAGGCAGGTGTTCTAGACGAGGGACAACATTCTCTGTCACTGAGGGTGTCCTCTGTCACTGGGGGCATTCTGAGTCTGTGGGCCATCACTGTCCCAAGAGTGTGAGACCCACGCGTCGGTGGCATTGGGATGGGGAGGTCAGGACCAAGGGGCTCCACCTGCACACAGGGATTTCCCCCCACCCCCCGTGCAAAGACCTGCACCGTCACCGCTGGCACCGTGAGCAGATTCAGCTTCCCCAAGTGTCACCTGTGCCAGTCACATCAGAACTAGTTTTGTGCTTCTGCTCATGGTAACTTGGTTTGGATTTTATCATTGTAGGAGCTGTACAAATAAGCTGTATTTTCCCGGCTTCCGTTGTTATATTTTGGGTAAAAACAGCAACAAAACAACTTTTAAGTTGGCCGTGGGGGGTGGGCGGCTGAGAAGCTGTTTCCTGAAGCAGCAGCTGAGGGGGCATGGCTTTAGGGGCCTGCTGGTGGCACTGGGGCTCTGTGGCCGCTGGGAGCTGAGGTGCGTGGGGCCTTGATGTTGGAGTGTCACCTGTCGTCAGGATTTGAGAGGGCCCGGAGCTCTGTGTGTTCGTCTCTGAGGTCCCCGCTTCGGTCACTCAGTTCCATGTGTGTCAGGGCGCGATGACTCTGGGGACCTTTCATAGTTTTCTGGGAATTGTTGAGAAACCGTCCCTTTCTGATGACTCGAAAATCACCTGGCTCTAAGTCGCCTCCTGCCCGCCTCGCCCTCCCTGGGCTCTGTGGAACATTCCCCTGCTGGATGATTCATGCTGAAACGTAATAAAACCTCTCTCGGCCCTTGGAACTTGCGCTCTCCGCAGCCCACACAGCCCGCATTCCAGTTGAGGAAAGCCCGAGCTCGGGCGGGTCTGGTCTGGTGGCCAGTGGGCCCTTTACCCTGGGCTGGGTGGTGACTGCTGCTGTCCACAGGCCGCCATGGGGCTGAGGGCCTGGCTGCCCAGGAGAAAAGGAGCGTGTGCATGTGTGCGTGTGTTTTCTTTCTCACAGCTGGGGTGGACTCGACAGTGTGTACGACACACCCTTTCACAAACATGGTCGGGGAAGTCGAAGATCAGTTTAGCACTGTGAAGACAAACCCGCCGCGCACAGTCCTTTGTCCCTTTCTACCCTCAGCCTGTAGTGGTGTGATGGGAGGAGCACTGGATTCTGAGTCCTGAGGCCGAGTCTGGCCCCGGCTCTGCCAATAACATACTGTGGCCTTGAGCCAGTTTTCTTGCTCTTGGGCCCCCGTTTCCCCAGCTGCACCCGTGTTAACTTCTGGATCCCCAGGCCTCTTGCCATTCTGACTCTGAGAGTCCATGTGAGCGGGCAGGGAGGGACCAAGCCCTGGCCCTGGCCCAGCCGAGGTTGTGTTTTTCAGTGGACTCGCAAGTTTCCTCGTGAACATCCTGGACTTCCTGGATGACCCCGGCGGGCAGAGACCACTGCTAGCCTGCCTCACTTCCTAAACCCAGTGCTGCTGGGCCAAACATTTGCACGGGGCCATGTTCCATTGGGCATTTCCCGTGTGGTCATGTACAGGCATCTGGCCTCACATTTCTTTCTTGTCCCATAAAATGAAGGGCGATGGTGTCACATACACCACCCCTGCAGCACCTGACTTGGGGGCTTAGTAAATAACTGTGAAATTGTTCAGCTCTGCCAACTGCCCCCGTGGCTGCCCACCTCCTCAGAGGTGGGGGGAACCAGGCTCAGCCCTGGCCTGTGCCCTGAGCGGGGGTGACCATCTCCCCAGGATGGTGTCGGAGGAGGAGTGAGTGAGCAGTGGCGCCCCTCTGCTCTTAGCAGAAAAGCCGATGGGTGGAACAGCGTGGGAGAGCGGTCATTTGCTCTCTAGTAAGAAATTAGTTGGCTTGCTTTCTCATAGACGAAGGTGAGGAAGCCAGAGGCTTGTGAAATGACTGACATTGGACGTCTGTCTAGCTCTGTGTCTGAAAGAAGGCCTAAGGCCAGGTAGAAAGAACTCCATTTTCTCAGTCCTTTCATCTGGCTCCATCTCGAATTGGGCCTTCCCCCTTGGTCCTGGGCGCTGGGCATCTGCAGAGCCAGCCTTCCGAGGTGAGAGACCACTGTGCTGGCTCTGGCTGTTCTGATAATGCAGCTCTCTGTTTCCCGGATCTCCTGTCCCATGTGATCTCCGTGAATGACCGACTGCTGGGTGCCTTCAGGGGGAATCAAAAGAAGGAATTGTATTCAGTTCAGTGCTTTAAAAAATGTGTGTGTATATACACACAGATATATTTAAAATTGAAGTGTAACACATTTAAAAAATGTGCACATCATAAGCGTACCGCTTGATGAATGATCACGTTGAAGAAATAGAACGGTAGCCGTCCCAGAAGCCCCGTGGTGCCCCTTCCCCATCTCTGCCTCCCTCCCTGGGAAACGGCCTCCTGACTCCATTGGATGTGTTTTGCCTTGTGAAAGATGACAGGAGTGGAGCCATATTAAAATAGAGCCGGAGCAGCCATTTCAGAGGAATTGCCTTGCACGTCTTGTGTTCTTTATCTTCCAAACTGGAGCAAACCTCCAGCCTTCCAAGAAGTCAGTAAGGACAAGAATCTCCTCTCTGTAAGAACTGATGGATCTGGACGTTTCTGATGACTGGATCGCTAACCAGTCGATGAAGCACAAGTCTAGCCTCTTGCCTGATGACCGAACCTCAGGCCAATCTGTGAAGTACAAACCTAGCCTGACCTCATCTAGCACCAGTGAACTCTTCCTTAATATGACTCACCTCCTCCTCCATTTTTCCAATAAAAACCCTAAGCCCCTCTCCTGTAATCAGGACACTGTTTGGATTTCTACCTGACTATTTCCTCCCTGAATTGCAATTCTTTGATCCCAAATAAACGCTTTGCCTCTTAAAACTGGTGTCTGTTTTTGTGGGTTGACAGCCTGTTTCTGAACTTGATATAAATGGAACTGGACACTCTTCCCTCCACGTTCAGTGATGAGGGGCCCTGACAGTGTTCAGGGGGCAGTGGTTGATTTCTTCTCTGCTACGTGGTATTCCAGTGTCTGTTGATGCCACTGTGTGTCGTCGGTTCACGTGGAGGGGCGTTGGGGGAATTTCCGCTTTGGGCTCTCGTGAATAATGCCACCATAGATGCTCTTGTGACTGGCTTTGGTGCCTATGAGTCTGATTTCTTTGGGTCCTTTTTTTTTTTCACTCTTTTTAAAAATTATGGTAAAATACACATAACAGTGACTGTCTTAACCATTTTCGGTGTACAGTTCAGTGGCATTAAGTACGTTCACATTGGTGTGCAACCATCACCACTGTCCATCCCCATAACTTTTCCTCTTGGGGAAACTGAAACTCACAACCTTTTAACACCAACTCCCCATCGCCCCTCCCCCTCCCCGGCAGTCACCATTCTACTTTCTGTCTCTGTGATTTTGACTCCCCTCATTACTTCATCTCTTTGGGTCCATTTCTGTACCTGGCAGTGGGATCCGGGGCCGTCGGGTGCACGTGTGTAGCGTCAGCAGGGTTTACGGTTTGCTGGATCGCTCTGCGTTCTCACCAACACTGGGTGGTGTCAGGTGTGTGTGTTTTATTTTAATAAATGTTTAATACATGTTAATATTTAAATAAATGTTTTTTTAATTTAGCCATGGATATCTCGTTGTAGTTTTAATTTACTTTTGCCTGATGACCAATGAGGTTGGGCAGCTTTTCGTGTGTAAATCGCCATTCATTTCTCTTCCTCTTTTTATGAGGTGCCTGTTGGTGTTACGCGTATTTTTTATATTGGGTTGTCTCTCTTTTCTCACTAATTTGCAGGAGTTCTTTCCTAAGAGCTTTTTATTACATTTTGAATTCTTTGGAAATTGGCTTTTGCTGTGGTGTTTATGGAAACCAGCTAAGACAAGAAATGGGGTGCATTTCTGGAACCCGAGGGTAGGGAACCAAGAGGTGGAAGCTGTCAGGACAGGGGAACCCACACTGGCCTCAGTGTTGTGCTGCTGTGACATGCATGGAGCGATGGCTGCCCACCAAAGGCGCTCAGGGACCACACCCTGTGGTGCCCGGTCCGGTTCCATGGGGGAGAAGTCTGAGTATTGGCCCAGCACCGTCAGGTGTCCACCTCGGCCAGCCAGCTCTGTCCAGGGGGTGGGGGCTGCGTGCTCTGGTGGCAGCTGGGGTCCACCCCTGTGGGTGGTGGAGGCTGTTTCCAGAGAAGTGTGTAAGCTGGGGAGGACCCCTACCCCCCCAAAAGGTGGCTACGAAAACTTACTCAGTGGGAACTCAGTGACCCAGAATCTTTGCTCGGTCAGAGTTGTTCTCAGCTCATGGTCCTCCCCTCCGTGCTGGGGTTGAGAGCTTTTGTTTAATGTGGTGCTGCTGTGGTCCTGCTTTCACCCTGGAGGGAGGCTGGGAAAGAAATGTTCGTCAGGTGTCTTCTCACCTGTGCAAGGCTCCTTTGCATAATCAGCTCCTTTTATTCGGAGATGTCCTCTCATCTCCAGTATGCAGATAAATCAAGATTCCAGCCAGTGTTCTTCACTGAGGCCTCCCATGTTACAGACGGGGACACAGGCCCAGAGAGGTTAGGCACGCTGAGCTGCCGGGCCTGAGTGTGGTGAGCAGAGGCTATTCGGTGCTCATGTGACCTCAGCACAGGGCACACCAATGAGCAGGGTGATTAGAGCTCGGTTGGACCCCCCTGGGGTCAGTCTCTTCTCTCTGACTCTTTGGGAACAGGCTCACAGGCTGTGGGCGGCTGGCCTCCCACCTGGCGGGGTGTTCTCGCCCGCCTGGAGATGCTTTCCCGAGATCTGCAGTCTCCGGGGGCTGTGATGTTCTGGTCTCAGGTTGGTCAGGCTCAGCTGGGACGTAGCGGAAGCACCGCAGCAGCTTTCAGGAAGCTGGTAATTGGGAACTTCTGTCCTGGTGTAGCATGAGAGAGATTTTCGGCTGGTGGAATCAATGAGCTGTTCCTGGCCATCACAGACGACCTCGCCTTTCCCGCTCCCCCCACAGCGGTGGGAGTGATGGCTGGGGCAGCTGAGCGAAATCCACACCCAGTGTCACAGGTTCCAGGCCCAGTTGGGTTTCTTAGGAGGGGGGCACGCAGGGTGTCTTTGTTAAGGTCGTGGTTTACCTGGCAGGGATGTTGTGAATTATAATAAGAGGTATATGGTATTTGGTCTTTACCCATTTTTGGCACAGAGCTCCTAAAACCCTTGGAATTTCCTAAGTGATAAAAGTGAACTGGGTGTCTCTGATATTGGTAATATACCGCTTTTAGTCACACCAGAATTTGTGTTAATGAATGACTTTTGGAAAGCACCTAAGGGTGGAGGCTGGTTGCCAGGGGAACCAGCCGTCTGATTAGAGGGTTGAAGCTGTCAGCCCCACCCCCTAACCTCTGGGGAGGGGGCAGGCCTGGAGATTGAGATGATCACCAATGGCCAACGATTTAGTCAGTCCTGCCTAGGACTCTATCAAAACCCAAAGGGTGGGGTTCTGAGAGCTTCAGAGTAGAGAACACATCAGAGGCTGGAGAGTGGCTTACCTGGAGAGGGCATGGGAGCTCTGCGGCCCTTCCCACATACCTCGCCCTGTGCATCTCTTCCATGTGGCTGTTCCTGAGTCGTATCCCTTTATAATAAACTGGTAATCTAGTGAGTAAACTGTTCTCCTGAGTTCTGTGAGCTGCTCAAGCAAATGAATCGAACCCAAGGAGGGGGTTGTGGGAACCTCTGATCTATAGCCAGAAGCACAGGTGACAACCTGGACTTATGATTGGCATGTGAAGTGGAGGGGAGGAGGGCCAGTCGTGTGGGACTGAGCCAGTAAGCCGTGGGATCTAACGCTGTCTCCAGGTAGATAGTGTCAGGATTGAGCTAAATCTGTAGGCTGACAACCTGGTCAGTGTCTGCTGAGAATTGGGGAATTGCTTGGTGGTGTTGAGGGGAAAAAAACCACATTGGCCTGGCGTCGTTGAGAATGCAGGCTCTGGGGGCAGCACAAGTTTTCAGTGAGGACACCACCTCTTGCTGGTGTGTGGCTTGAGCGGGTTATTTGACTGCTCTGTGCCTCAGTTTCCTTGACTGTCGAATAGTACTCACAGTGTCGTCCACCTTCATTCATTTGGCGAATTTTTATAGAGCTCCTACTGTGTGCAGGCCAAGGTGGTGGTCACTGGGGATATGGGACGGTGAACAAACGTATGACCCCTGGTTTTGCCAGAGGGAGGACAGAGTGTAAACCCACCACCCTATGACCAAAACCAGTGACCCACACTGCCAAGCGAGTTGGGATAGGAGGCTTGCAGGGAGGTCATAGGAGGTGTGACCTCGGAGTCACAGGCGGGAGCAGCCCGTTGGGCCAGAGGGAATGGAGAGAGCTCCGGGACCCTGGGAAATGGCCAGGAAGGTGGTGCGAGGCGAGGTGGGCAGCGCAGAACAGAATCACTGGTTTGCAGAGTGGTGAGCGGGTGCCAGGCCCTTAGGTCAAAGTGTGGCATCTGGAGTGTGGGGAGGGAGGCTGGGTTACCTAGAACCGTGCTGGAAAGGGCACCGAGTCAGGCACTTGGAACCCACATTCCCCAGACAGACAGCTCTTGGGCCTTGTGGTGCTCCCGGGGATGCGGGCATCCCATTGCACAGCCCTGCCCCAGGTCAGAGAGAGATGAGGGTCATCTGTGTGTGAGTCCATACGCGGTCCCCATGTTGGGGCTGCAGAGGGAAGGCCTTTCTGAGCTATACACAGGGTGAGCCAGGGCAGTTGAGGTGTGAAGGCGTCGTGGGCAGAAGCGTTGAGGCTGGAAGGCACAGGTGTGCTGGAAGGGCTGGGAAGAAGGGTGGGTGCTACCGAGAATCGAGGTGGGAGGTGAGGGAGGCTCCAGGGACGAGGAATCAGGTGCTGGCCCCGGGGGCTGGAGGGGGCACGGAAGGGGTTAAGGGGTCGAGTTCAGATGTCCCATTTTTGTTTTAAGCAGATTCCTCCAGGACTGTGAGGAGGTCCTTCAGGGGACCACCAGAACAGCAGCCTGGTCTGAGGAGCTGCCGACCTCCCCCAGGGGGCCTCTGCCTCTGATGATGTCTCTTCATTCAGCTCTTGGGTGAAGCCAGGAGTTGATGCAGCCGTGGCCATGGCAGTGGTGGTGGTGTCCCCACAGTGATGCTGGGTGGCACCTCGCCTGCCCAGCTTCTTTCTGTTGTGGGTGTCCCAGAGGTTGGTGGGTTTGGGGGCAAATGCTTCTCAGGATCCAGACCTGGGACCTCAGACCCAGTGGATCTGTCTAGTCCCTTTGGGCTTTTATAACAGAATACCACAGACTGGGTAGCTTATGAACAGCAGAAATTTCTCACAGTTCTGGGGGCTGGGAAGTCCAAGATCAGGGTGCCGGCACATTTGGTGTCTGGTGAGGGCTGGCTTGCTGGTTCGCAGATGGACCTTCTCACTGTGTCCTCACCTGGTGGAAGGGGTTAGGGGTCTCTCTGGGGTCTCTCTCTCTCTTTTTTTTTTTTTGTGAGGAAGATCAGCCCTGAGCTAACATCCATGCCAATCCTCCTCTTTTTGCTGAGGAAGACTGGCTGTGAGCTAACATCTGTGCCCATCTTCCTCCACTTCTTTTTTTTTTTTTTAATTTTATTTATTTATTTTTTTCCTCGAGGCCCCAGTAGATAGCTGTATGTCATAGCTGCACAACCTTCTAGTTGCTGTATGTGGGACGCGGCCTCAGCATGGCTGAAGAAGCAGTGCATCGGTGCGCACCCGGGATCCGAACCCGGGCCGCCAGCAGCGGAGCGTGCGCACTTAACCGCTACGCCATGGGGCCGGCCCTCTTCCTCCACTTTTAATGTGGGACGTCCCACAGCATGGCCTGACAAGCGATGCATCAGTGTGCACCCGGGATCCGAACCCGGGCCGCCAGCAGCGGAGTGCGCACACTTAACCGCTATGCCACGGGGCTGGCCCTGAGATCTCTTTTATAAGGACACTAGTCTCGCTCATCAGAGCTCTGTCCTTGTGACCTGATCATCTCCCAAAGGCCCCACCTCCACATGCCATCACATTAGGGGCGAGGTTTCAACACGTGCATCTCGGGGACACAAACAGTCTGTAGCAGGGTCCCAGACTCTGGTCTCTTGATAAACTTGGGCTTTAAAAACTTGGAGTGTGTAGAGGGATTCAGAGCAGAGGTTTTTGGGGAGAGTGTGGAGGTCCCTGTTTTACTCTTCCCACCCGTCTCCCCGTCTCCTCAGGAGATTCCCAGCAGGTTTGGTGTGGCTCCTTGGAGGCCCTTCATTTAGTGGATCCGTCTGGGCTCTCCATCTGACCTGTGTTTTCCCATTTTACTCTGATCCCCTGGAGGTCTTTGCCTGTCCTGGTGCCTTGCTCCTTAGCAGGGTTAGATCATTTAAGTAATTCAGAACGTTTCCACTTTTTGGTTGTAAATGATGCTCATTGCACACGTGTTCTACCAGACATTTGGAAGTGGAACAGACGAAACAAGAGGGAACCCCACAGTCCGCTTGCTCACTCTGTGGTCCATGAGGAAGGGATGGCGCCTCCCCACCTCCCCCGCCATCACTGAAACAGGCTTTCACTGGTGGTCTCAGGGCTTTGATTTTCCTCATCTGTAGAAGATGGTGAACATGTATGTCCTTCCGCACCTGGCGTGTATAAAGGAAAGTGGGGCCGTGTGTGGGAACGCTGCGAGGCCCCCCAGGAAGGGCACTCTCCATCTTGGTTTCAGTGGCTGTTCACCTGTTTGTCATCCATGTCACCTGGATGTCCGTAATTAGGGCAGAGAGGAGGTGAACCGTCTGAGCTTGAGTGCCCCTGGACCGGTGACAAGAAACAGGGGACAGAGGCATGAATTTGTTGTAGCCAAAGTGTTTGAGCACAGCCCCTCTGAGGTCTGAGGCTGTGGGGTCCTGGAGTGTTTTGGTGCCTTGTAGTTGGGGCTTCCAGGCCAAAATCGGGACCCCGTGTCCTCTGGCAGGCCCTCCAAAAGGATTTTTGATAGGAATGCCTTCGCGTGTGGCTCATTGTGTGTGAACAGCCGCCCTTTGTGACCGGCAATGACACGGCTGACCCTTAACCACCGTGCCCTGTGCTGCGGGAGGGGGGCGCCCCGCCTGGGGTTGAGACACACCATGGGCTCCGCCGTCACCAGCTGCGTGACTCTGAGCTCAGTTTCCCACATGGAAAGTAGGGGCAGGATTTGTCCCCTCTTGATAGGTTCTGTGGGAAAACCGGGCCGGGGCACCATGGGAGAGGGGAGAAGAACCGGGGGCGGGGTGTGTGGGGGATTGGGAGGGAGGTTTCGGTTCTCTTTTCATCTTTGAGTCTTCCTTTTTCTTTCTCCCCCTCAGTCGCCTTTTCTTTCTCTTTTCCTTCCCTCCCTTTTCATACCTCTGCCTGCTCTTGGTCCTCAAGTGTGCGCGCACACACAGATGCGCACATATATGCATAACACACACATACCATACCCACATACAGACATTTGCATACACAAGCACAACATACACATGCGCGAACACATACACATCTGTATGCACACATATACACACTTGCATACATACACATATGCACAATACGCCTGTAGGCACACGTGCACATGTGGGAGTGGCTGCCAGTGCCCTCTGATGCACACGTTCCTCCTTGAAAAGTTCATTTTTAAAAAATGTGAACGTTTTATTTTATTATTTTTTTGTAAGGAAGATTGGCCCTGAGCTAACATCAGCCAATCCTCCCCTTATTTTTGCTGAGGAAGACTGGCCCTGGGCTAACATCCGTGCCCATCTTCCTCCACTTCATATGGGACGCGGCCACAGCATGGCCCGACAAGCGGTGCATCGGTGCATGCCCAGGATCCGAACCGGCAGCCGCCGTAGCGGAGCGCGTGCGCTTAACCACATGCGCCACCGGGCCGGCCCCAAAATGGGAACATTTTAAAAACACATAGGAGGGGGCTGGCCCGGTGGTGCAAGCAGTTAAGTGCGTGCGCTCCGCTGTGGCGGCCTGGGGTTCGCCGGTTCGGATCCCGGGCGTGCACTGACGCACTGCTTGGCAAGCCATGCTGTGGCGGCGTCCCATATAAAGTGGAGGAAGATGGGCACGGATGTTAGCCCAGGGCCAGTCTTCCTCAGCAAAAAAAAAAAAGAGGAGGATTGGCAGATGTTAGCACAGGGCTGATCTCCTCACAAAAAAATAAAAAATAAAAAAAAAATAAAAAAAATAAAAACACATAGGAAAGTGCAGAGAGTAGTTTAGCCAGTGCCCTCCATTCAGAATCCACGGGTCACTTTTTTCATGCTGTCAAACAGCGCCTCCCCCAACACGTCTCCTCCTGCCCTGTCTGCACCCGGCGCTTCCTTCCCATGTTTGTGTCGTGAGCCGGGGGCTGCCTTGTGATGTGTGTCCACAGTCCTGTGTTTGCTCCGTGCCGCTCTGCGGAGCCTGGCGCAGACCTCTCACCTGCTGTGCTGTCCCGTCTTGTGACTGCCACCGTCTGTTTGTCCGCTTCCTTATCAAGGAGCGTGGGAGGGTTCCAGCTTCTTATGTGTAAAGGGCTTTTAGTGATCACCATATTGTATGTCTCTGCAGCCAAAATATATACATACATTGGAATTAGGGTTTTAGGGGCCGGCCCCATGGCTTAGCAGTTAAGCCTCTTCCTCATGAAAAAAAAAAAAAAAGTGAGACTTTTTCTTCTGGTTTGAGTGGCCATCACAAACACCCAATTGGTTAAAACAACACCAACATTACAGTTTTTATAAATAACAAATGTAAATAAAAGATATTGAACGTGGACCTCTTAAGTGGATGGGCTGCTTTTTTCCACCAGTGAATTCATGTGGTCACAGCTGCGTGTAACCTGTTGCTGGAATGAGACAGGTCAGCGTCCATTCTAGTTCTGTGTTTCATTTCAAGTTGAGAATGCTTGTTCATGAATAAGTAGATGGGAATGAACAGGGCTTTGATATAGCAGTAGCATCCAGTTCCAAGTTATGTACCAAAAAAAGATAAAGATCACATAAAGATCTAATACCAAAAAAATATTGTTGATGATTTACCAGCTGAAAACTCAAGTTCCTCCAGTTCCTAATAACAGCTTTATTGAGATATAATTCACATGCTGTGAAGTGTACGGTTCAGTGGCTTTTCCAGAACGTGGTTCTAGTTTTGTGATAGTACAACCGCTGCTGTAACACACATCCTTCTCCCCTGTCTCCAGTCTTTTTAAAATAATTTTTCTTGTTTTAAAATAATACACATTAAAAATAAATAAGTAAATAAAATAGTACATGTTAATTGAAGACAACATATAAAATACAATTAAAGCAAAAAAAAAGTAATACTCATCCATTGCCTCTTAATCCAGAGGTTTTAGTTTGCAGCGTTTATACCTCTGAGGTTATTAAAGCTTAAAACTGCACTGAGATGTGGGGGCCTTCTGTGCATAGTACAGTATCAGGTTGTGAAGAGTGCTGTGGGGAGAATATAGCAGAGAAGGGGAGTAGGCAGGCAGGCTGGAAGGGTGGAGCTTGTAAATTTAAAAGGGAATGATCAGAAAAGGCCTTGCTGAGAAGGAAACATGAGGTGAAGGATCAAGGCAGAGCTCTGGAGGAAGATCTTCACAAGCAGACGAAACAGCAAGTGCAAAGGCGCTGGGGTATGAATGGAGTTGTCAGGGTCTGCATTGAACAGGGCCTTGCAGGCCATGGGGAGGCGTTTGGAACTTATTCTAGCATGATTGGGAAGCCATCAGGAGTTTGTGAGCAGTGGGATGTGGAAACAGACTTTGGGGTTAGGTGAGAGTGGGGAGACTGGTGGAGTGGATTGCAGTAATCCAGGCAGGGATGCTGGTGGCTTTGACCAGGGTGGTGGCCACGGAAACATGTTAGAATCAGGAGCCTGGAGGGGAGAAAAAATCACCCAGACTGGATTTCAGAAGCCCATTATATTGTCTTTTGCTGAGTAATATATTAAAAATTTAGCTGTTTGTAACAGTAAATCCTTACGATCTCACGGTTTCTGTGAGTCAGGAATTTGGGAGTGGCTTAGCTTAGTAGTTTTGGCTCAGGGTCTCCCAAATTCCTTGAGGTTGCAGTCAGGCTGTCAGCTGGGCTGCAGGATCTGCCTCCAGGTGGCTCCCTCACTGGGCTGGCAAGCTGGTGGCTGGAGGCTGGAGGCCTCAGTTCCTTGCCTAGTAGACTGCTCTAGAGGGCTGGTTGAATGTCCTCACAACATGGCAGCCGGCTTTCCCCAGAGCCTCAGAAGTCCCGCTTCATCGTTTCCACAGTATCCTGCCGATTACACAGGTCAGCCCTGCTCAGTGTGGGGAGAGTCTACCCAGAGACATGAATACCAGGAGGTGAGCACCGTGGGCCATCTTGGAGGAGAGTACCTCACCCATCTTCTGCCTGTGGAGAGGAAACTCTGGAGACTTGTTGGATAGAAAGTGATTGGGCCTTGAAGTTCCCCCAGGAGGAGGTTGGAGCAGGAGGCTCTGGGCCAGGGACCTGTCTCCCGCCTGGAAGGCCTTGTGGGAACAGCCTGGCTCCCGTGCCCCATTCTGCCTTCTCCTGGGCCTTCCCTCCAGACCAGTTATAGCCTCAGTCCTCATGGAGGGAGCCAGAGGCGAATGGAATGATAACACAGATCCACACAGAGTTTTAAACTGTGGTCAGCAGTGACGTGGAAAAGTACTCGGTGCTCGGATTAGAGTTGGGGGAGCTGACTGAGTCTGGGGGTCAGGGAAAGTATGTTAGTCTGCCAGGGCTGTCGTAACAAAGTACAGCTGTCCCTCAGACTCTGGGGGATCGGTTCCAGGCCCCCCTGTGGGTGCTTAAGTCCCTTATGTAAAATGGCACAGTATTTGCATATAGCCTATGCACATCCTCCCGTATACTTTATTTTTTTTATTTTTTATTTATTTATTTTTAAACTTTTATTTATTTATTTATCCCCCCAAAGCCACAGTAGTTAGTTGTATGTCATAGTTGCACATCCTTCTAGCTGCTGTATGTGGGACGCGGCCTCAGCATGGCCGGAGAAGCGGTGTGTTGGTGGGCACCCGGGATCCGAACCCGGGCTGCCAGCAGCAGAGCGCGCACACTTAACCGCTAAGCCATGGGGCTGGCCCCTCCCGTATACTTTAAATCATCTCTAGATTACTTATAATACCTAATACAATGTCAATGCTGTGTAAAAAGTTGTTATACTGTATTGTTTAGGGAATAATGACAAGACAAAAACATCTGTGCATGTTCAGCGTGTTCGCAACCATCATAGGCCTTTCGATCTGTGGTTGGTTGAATCCACAGATGTGGAATCATGGATGTGGAGGGTCAATTGTACCACAGACCAGGTGGCTTAAAACAGCAGAATTCATTCTCTCATGGTAATGGAGGCCAGAAGTCCGAAATCAGGGTATGGACAGAGCCGTGCTCCCTCTGAAGGCTCTAGGCTGGGAGCCTTCCTGCCTCTTCAGCCTCTGGCGGCTCCAGGCGTTCCTTGACTCCAGTCTCTGCCTCCGTCGTCACAGTGCCGCCTTCCCTCTGTCTCTGTATCCAAATCTCCCCTCCTTTCTCTCATGGAGACATCGGTCACTGGATTTAGGGCTCCCCAGTCCAGGCTGACCTCCTCTTCACTTGATTACTTCTGCAGAGACCCTGTTTCCAGATAAGGTCACACGCACAGGTATGGGCGGTTAGGACTGGGACGTGTCCTTGTGGGGACACACCTCAGCCCACTGCAGACAGCAGTTATGCTGGAGTAAGGCCTGGAGGGATCCGTGAGCAGGGAGGAGAGGTCCGGGGCAGGGCAGGACGCGGAGGCTGAGGCCGGAGCAGGGGGTGGCCCTGAGGCCTCTCTGGGAATGGAGCCTTTCTCAGGGCTGACCGGCAGGTGCTCCCGCTGGGCCCTGTGGAGCTCATCATCTACAACTGTGTTTCCATTTTTACGCAGGAAACTACTTTGCCTCGCACTTTTTCATGGGAGGTGAGAAATTCGACACCCCGCACCCTGAAGGTTACCTGTTTGGAGAGAACATGGATCTGAACTTCCTGGGCAATCGCCCAGTCCAGGTGGGTCTCAGGGCTGAGCATGGGGGCGTGGGGTGAGGCCCCTGCCCTCAGCCGTCTGTGTCTCAGCTGTGAGGACGAGCAGGGGCCACGTCACCCCAAACGGGGCAGAGCTTGCCCGATGGGTGTGTACATGTGACGTGGACTGAGGCCTATCCTGGCGCTGCCCCTTTAAAGGCTGGACAGCTGAGGGTGAATCGCTGAGGGACAAGGCAGCTGCTACTGAACCCAGTGGCTCCAGGCTATGGGGCTGCCGAGGGTTATAGATCTGATCCCAGGCCTCTTGGATGGCTGTCTTTAAAAAGAAAAAAGAACACTCACTTTCTATAGAACACTGGGCAAGAGCCGTGATCCAGGGGAGAGATGCACGTGGCCAGTGGACATTGTCAGAAGCTCATCTTCACTAGTCACCGGAGGAGCATCCGCTGTTTATTCATTCTGAGCACATTTGGCACCTGCTGTGTGCCTGGGGCTCTTCTAGTCTGGGGGGCGCGGGGCAGAGGACATATCCCGCCCCGTCCGTTGTGGGGGGTGCAGACAATAAAGAAGAGAACATTTGATGAATGGGGACTGAAAAGCGAGAGGGAGACGGGCGAGGGCCCATGTGGGGGCACGCTGAGCAGGGAATTGGGTTTTGTACTTTGAAATGATGGTCCCCAGTGTGGGTGTGGGGTCAGCCGGGAGGCTCTCTCTCTCAGGAGACACTGGACTCCGTCCCCAAGGCTGCTGAGTCCTGGGGTGTCCCTGTCCCCTGGCAGGGTGGGGAGTCCTCTGGACCAGGGGACTCCAGGCTGTTTTAGCCGTGGAACAGCTGATTGACACAGTCTTGATCCTTTAACGGATGGAAGGCGAGGGGCTGGGGCCCAGACTGCAGTGTCCCCCACCAGCGGGACGCTTGGGGCTTCCACATTGTGCTGAGCCTGCCGCACCCTCCCGGGTCCACGAGAGCGAGAACAGAACTTCACCCTCCGGCCCAGGGCCTGGCTCATACAGGCCTCCTGTAAATCTGTTTCTTTTTTTAACTTTTACTTTGAGACCCTGGTAGATTCATCTGCAGTTGTAAGAACTGCTACAGCGAGAGCCTGCATGCCCTTCAGCTGGTTTCCCCCGTGACAGCGTCTTGTAAAACTCCTGCGCTGTCACCAGCAGGAAGCTGACGCTGATGCACCCACGTTCTCCTGAGGCCGCCAGTTTACAGCACTCACCTGTGTGCGCGTGTCCCTTCTGGAACCTTTATGGACTATCGTCCTTGTATGGAAAGCCTGCCTTGTTGAGGGCAGCAGTGGGACGTCAGGTCCCACCTCCGGGAACGCGGCCTGGGAGCCCCAACCCTAACCGCTGCCCCTGGGTCCCTAGGGTCAGGTCGCACTTGCTGGGGGTCGTTCCTGGAATTGGGGGCCATGGCCATGTGGCTGGGTCCTTCAGGGTGATTCTGGTCCCGGCTCCCCACGTGCCCACCTTGTTGGCTTTGTTTTCCTTCATGCGAACAAGGATAATGCCGTCCTCTGGTTGGCATGAGGGCCCTAGAGGACAGGTGGGTTGTGACCCTTGCTCCAGTTATCCCTGTCTTCTGGCCCCTGCCGCGCCCTGGGGAGTCACCTGACGTTGCTTTGGGTCTTTCCCTTCTAGTTTCCTTATGTCACCCCCGCCCCCCATGAGCCGGTGAAGACGCTGAGGAGCCTGGTGAACATCCGAAAGGACTCGCTCCGGCTCGTGAGGTAACCCTTGACTCGCTCTGTGGGGCACTGCGGCCCCGCACAGTCCCCTGATGCTTGGAGGTCTCTGCTCCCTCGTGTGTAGAATCAGAAGGCTGCAAGCAGGACTTGACCTGGGGCTGCCCCTGGGGTGAGGGTGGGAAGGGGTGAGGGCCAGCAGGGTTCTGCTTGTGAATCGAGCTTTTATTTTTTTATTATAATGTTCCCCCCCCCCCCCCCCAGAGCCCCAGTATATAGTTGTATGTCACGGTTGCACATCCTTCTAGTTGCTGTATGTGGGACGTGGCCTCAACATGGCCGGAGAAGTGGTGCATCGGTGCGCGCCTGGGATCCGAACCCGGGCCACCAGTAGCGGAGCATGCGCACTTAACCGCTAAGCCACGGGGCCGGCCCATGGAACCGAGCTTTAGACCAGGGTTTCTCAGTCAGGCCACTGTGCCCCAGGGACATTGGGCCGTGTCCAGGGACATTTTTGGTCATCACAACTGTGGGGGAGGTGCTACTGGCATCTGGTGGGCAGAGACCAGGGATGCTGCTCAACACCCTGCAGTGCATGGACGGCCCCACAGCCCCTGAACATCAGGGCCGAGAAATTGCTTTAAACCTGGAAGACTTGAGGCACTGGGGCCATCTCTAAACCAAGAGGGCTCGTCTCCCTTTCTGTGGGCAGGAGAAGGAGAGCCCTGTATTGTTGGGCCTTATTGTCCAAATGGGGAACAGCCTCCACGTTTCTAGAAAGATGGGATGTGGCCAGGCACCTGGCTCCGGGGGCCCCTCGGGGTGGTATGTGCTGTGTGGGGTGGGGACGCTCTTGCAGGCATGGCCCCTGACTTTTCTGCCTGTTCCTCTGCCTCCCTGGCAGGTACAAAGATGGTGCCGACAGCCCCACGGAGGATGGCGAGAAGCCCCGTGTCCTCTACAGCCTGGAGTTCACCTTTGATGCCGACGCCCGGGTGGCCATCACCATCTACTGTCAGGCGGTGGAGGAGTTCCTGAATGGGACGGCCACGTGAGTCCCAGAGGCACCCGGCGGGCCAGGGCTCGGGGGGACTGGCCCCAGCAGCTCTGCTTCTGTCTGTATTATGTATCTGAGCTTTCAGAGAGTTTATTTGAAATAAGGGTCCTGCTAGCCCAAAAAGTTTGAAATCTGCAACTTCAGTGCGACCATGGCAGGGCTGCCTCCAGTCTCCAAGGCCAGACCCGGACGGGACGGGACAGGACGGGCTTCTGTTCTGTAGGAGAAAACCACTTGGAGGCCAGGTTTGATCTGGGGATGGAGCGGTAGTTGAACTCGGGCTTTAAGTCTCTGTGTGCACAAGAGCAACCCCCTCCTGCAGTGCCAGTCTCTCAGCCAGATGTGCCCACGCCCTTGAGACTGTCCTTCGTCCTAGAGACTGAGAGAGGCCCCGGATACAGCAGGTGTGAGTGGGGCAGAGGATTGCGTGTTGGATTCCTGAATGCGGAGATGCTGGAGTTTATCAGAGTTGAAAATGCATGTACTCTTTGACCCAGCCATTCCTTTTCTGGGAATTTATCTTGGGGATGTGCTTGCACATGTGTCTAAGATGTGTGCAGAAGTGGGTCCTGGAAGCATTGTTTGGAATAGCAAGGTATTGGAGACCACCTGGTGTCCCCCAGTGGACCTGGTTGAATCAGTTAGAGTGAAACCGCAGTGGAGCCCAGGCGGTGTTCAGAGAACACGACACCTCTGTATGTGATGATTCTGGGACAGCTTTGGGGTGCATGAGCAGTGAAGGAGCAGTGTTGGTGGGCTGCTGTTGGAACAGTAAAGAAGAGACACTGTGCGTATAGGCGTGAATATGCCTTGACTGCCCGGGAGTGACACATGGGTCGAGGATGGGGCAGAGAAGCAGGTGGCTGGGCTCAAGCGTGGGTGGGGGTGGGGCGCACGGCACTTTGCACCCTGTGCATTTTTGTACCACGTTCGTTCAAAAAAGTCAGCAAACTGTAAAAACCAAATGGAAAGGCATAGCCACATCTGGAAAGGGAGCAGAGTTGTTGGGTAGGGTGGGCTCGGAAGCCTTGTAACCAGGCCCGACTCGGGCAGAGCTGGTGGTGAGCAGAGTGAGGCCTGCGGGAGGGCGAGGGCCACGTGCCATGTAGGCCGGCTTCCTGCCCCACCAGAGAAGGCTGGGACCTGCAAGTTCGGTTTCTACTAGGTCCCCAAAAGACCAGTGGCTGCTGGCCTCTGTGTCAGAGGTCCTGCACCAGCGAGGGTCGCCCTGAGGACAGGGCGCAGCAGAGCGTTTGCTCGAGGCAGAGTCTCATGTCCTTTTTCTTGGCTGCCCCTTCAGGTACAGCCCCAAGAACCCTGCCCTGCAGTCTGAGACCGTCCACTATAAGAGAGGTGTGAGCCAGCAGTTCTCCCTGCCTTCCTTCAAGATCGACTTCTCAGAGTGGAAGGACGATGAGGTAACCTCCTGGCTGGGCACCCCTCTCCCCTGGCCCCTTTCCTGAATCCCTCCCCTTTGTGGGGGCGGCAGGCCCTGTGAGGCCTGTTTGCTCAGATTCCTTGCATGGTTGCTAAACATCAGGAGTGGCTGCTGACCAAGGTCTGTGTGCTCGGTCGGGTGTGCCTTGGACCGTGGAGTGTGGTTCGGTCCTAATGTTGGCTAGTCTGGATGATCGAGGCCGGAGGGAGCAGCAGCAGTTAGAGGCCCTGGTACCAGGCTTTGGGGTGGTTTTCAGGGCCAAAGGACGGCAGGGTGGCGGGATCCCTTCCACCCAGAGATTCCACAGCTGGGGGTGGTAATTTACATGACAGGAGGGATGTTCACTGCAGTTATGTCTGTGATAGTAAAAACTGGAAACAGCCTACATGTTCATCATGAGGGGATTGCTTAGTTCACTGATGTTAGAGGAACCATCTATATATGTAATATGGGTACCACAGTTCACTTCTATTATGGGATGCCATGCAGCCTTACAGCAGATGCAAGAGACCTGTGTATACCATACATACTGGTGTGGAGAACCCCTGCTGGGCTCAGAGAAGAATAAGTTGCAAACTAACACAGTATACATCTATGTGACAACTGCAAAAATGCACAAAATTATTTCTTCAGGTACATGTATGTGTATATAATCCTAGAGGAAAAACTGGAAAAGGTCCCCATCAAGCTAAAGACAGTGGTTATTTCTGCAGAGGGTCTTGGTGTAAGGAAGGGAGCTATATAACACACACACTACCCATATGCAGTGTGAGTGTCGATACTGTCTACAGTTCTGAATTATTTTGTTTCATTTTCTTTTTTTTTTTTACCAGCTTATTAAGTTATAATTTACATACCATAAAACTCACCCATTTTAAATGTTCAGTGATTTTTAGTAAATCTGTGATCACAGCCACCACCACAATCCAGTTTTAGAACATTTCCATCTTCCCAAAAGGATCCCTTGTGCCCATATACAGTTAATTCCTTTTCATACCCCCCACCCCTGGCAGCCACTCGTCTGCTGTCTATCTCTATGGATTTGTGTATTCTGGACATTTCATATAAATGGAATCATGCAATATGTGGCCTTTGTGTCTGACTTCTTTCACTCATCTGAGTTCTCTAGTTTTTTTAATAGAAGGCAACATGCATTATGTTACTAAAATACATAAAGGGGGAAGGAATGGAGTAGCAAGGCATGGTGTGGTGTAGGAATCGGCCAGGAAGGTTCTGGATTATGGGGTATAGACAGTTTGCTTTTGGCTGTGTGTGCTTGCTAGTCAGGGTGCTTTGATGGCCAGCAACAGAAGCTGCCTGTGCATCACTTACTTGAGAAAGATGGGTCTTCTGAAGGAAGGACGGCACAGTTGAAGCCAAAGGAAGAGCTGGACGGCTGGTCCCTAGTTCCGTCCCTCTGTGTACACACTCCAGTTCCAGTACCCAGCAGGTGCGTCTGGTCCTGCCCACCCTGCTGTGAATGGGAGAAGGCGGCTCCCCAAAGGAAAAGGGGCCTGGGAGGGCACAAAGGGGCTGGGCGGACACGCAGGTGCTCCCGCCTGTGGTGACTTGTGGGTGGGCTGGGCTGAGGCTGCTCCTCAGTTTGGTGACCTCTGTCAGAGTCCAGTCCCTTGGCATTTTGGCCCCAAACCAGATCCCCTGTGCGTTTGCAGATGTGCTGAGTCGGGCCACTGGTTTGGGTTCTAGACTCCCAGTGAGGTCACTTGTCCTGGGGGCACACCTGGCTGGTGCCAGTCTCGAGTGCCACATAAAAGCGCCCCCTTTCCTCCCTCAGAGCGTCAGGGAACCCACATCCCTGACTTGTCAGCGTGTGGTGTGGGTAGGTGCGGCAGGCGTGGTGGCGGCTGCACCGGGCCTGTCCAGTGTTGAGTTACCCCAGGACCCCATCCTCATCTTTGCCTTCTCTGATTATCACCTCAGCTAATGTGTTCCTCTCAAAATCAACTCACAGTTTTTCTTTTATATAATTTTTTATTGCAATAGAATACACATAACATAAAATTTACTGTGGGTGGCGTGAGGTACATTTACAGTGAAGTGCTCCACTCTGCAGTTCCAGAACATTTTCATCACCCTGGAAAGAAACCCTGCACCCATTAAGCAATCACTCCCATTCACCCCTCTTTTACATGTATTTTTAAATGGAAACTTTATCAGTCATTACTGTAGCTGGGAAACTGCCAGGCCTTGCCATAAATAGAAGGTTCCGGAAGTTAAGCTGTATGGAGAACAAAATGGTGTTACTATGTCTTACGTCCTAGCATCGTGGCGTTGCCTGCTGAAGGCGTGGAAGAGGGTGTTGGCAGGTGTGAGAGACGTGACAAACACTCGGGTCCCAAACTCAGATTGCTCCTTCATACTAGGGTGCTCAGCCTTGGTGCTGTTGACGCTTGGGGCCTGGGTGCTCTTCGTGGTGGGGCCGTCCTGTGTTCCCTGGGATGCTGAGCAGTGTCCCTGGCCTCTGCGTCAGGAACGTCCCCTTGCTGCCGTTGTGACGACCAAAGATGTCTCCACATGGCCAGGTGTCCCCTCAGCGACAAGCATTGTGCCATCGGAGGCTTAGCCATCCTTTTTTTAGCTATTTTCCCCAGATTTGCCTATTTAAAGATTATAACAGTAATATATGCTTATTGTAAAATGTGCAAATTATACAGAATTTGTATAGCAGAATGTTCCCCGACAGTTGAGTCTCCTTCTCCAGGGGTGACCACTTCTGACCATTTGGGGTGTGTGCTCCAGACTTTTTTCTTGTGTGCATTTGTTTTTTGTAAAAATGCAGCCATATTATACAAATATCATTCTGTAGTTTGTTTTTCTTAAACAGCTTACTGAGATATAATTCACATACAAACAATTCATCCTTTTTTTTTTCTATTTTGTGAGGAAGATCAGCCATGAGCTAACATTTGATGCCAATCCTCCTCTTTTTTGCCGAGGAAGATTGGCCCTGAGCTAACATCTGTGCCCATCTTCCTCTACTTTATATGGGATGCTGCCACAGCGTGGCGTGACA
Organism: Ceratotherium simum simum; assembly: GCF_057802395.1. NCBI lineage: Eukaryota > Metazoa > Chordata > Mammalia > Perissodactyla > Rhinocerotidae > Ceratotherium > Ceratotherium simum. Next base: position 4,357,977 of record NC_141925.1, read on the forward strand.
AGCGGTGCGTCGGTGCACACCCAGGATCCGAACCTGCAAACCCCGGACCGCCGAAGTGGAGCATGCGCACTTAACTGCTTGTGCCACCGGGCCAGCCCCCAATTCAACCGTTTAAAGTGTACAATTTGGTTGTATTTACTATATTCACAGAGTTGTGCAATCATCACCACTCTAATTCCAGAACATTTTCATCATCCCCAAAAGGAACTCTGTACCCATGAACAGTCGCTCCTGTCGCCCCCGCCTCCAGCCCCTGGCATCCACTTATCTACTTTCTGTCTCCACGGATGTGCCTGTTGTGGACATTTCGTATAAACAGAGTCATACACTATGTGGCCTTTTGTGTCTGGCTTCTTTCACTGAGCATCATGTCTTCAAGGCTCGTCCACATTGTAGCGTGTGTCAGTGCTTCATTCCTTCTTAGGGCTGAATAATATTCCACTGTGGATGGACCACATTTTGTTTATCTGTTCATTAGTTGATGGACATTTGGGTTGTTTCCACTTGTTCACTATTGTGAATAATGCTGCTGTGAACAGTTGTGTATAAGTTTTTGTGTGGATGTATGTTTTCATTTCTTTTGGCTGCAATTTGCTTTTTAATTTAAATTAATTTTATTTTTTTAAACCTTTATTTGTTTGGAGTAGTTTTAGGTTCACAGCAACATTAAGAGGAAGGTACAGAGATTTCCCATATACCCCCTGCCTGGCATGTGCCTACCTTTATTTTGGCTGAATTGCACGTGGACGTTTCCAGGTCAGCACGTGCAGATCCCCTCATGGCTGGAGTGGCTGCTTTGCTGGTTTTCCCTACTAGCCCCCTTGTGGGCTTCTATTTTTTTCTGTCAAAGCCACATCCCTCTCTTCCGTCCTTTGCCTTTTCCCTATTTTCCAGTGTCCATCTGGCCAGGGGCTTGCAAAGACCCTTGTCAGGCAGGCTCCTCCCAAGGGTGCTGCATGCAAGGCTCCCACCAGGCCGTGTTGGGGAGCCGGGGAGCCGGGCCGTGACTCGTGCTGGCGTCAGCTGCCCGGCTTCCTCCTGACCTGGGCGGTCCTCTTCCCTAAGAAAGCCTCTCTTCCTGCGTTAACAATCAACATCCCCCTCAGTCTCTGGGGTGGGCGGCAGTCTCCGTTCTCTCCCGGTGTGCCTTGCTCTGGTGTGTGACTTGTGTGTCAAGCTCTGGGGAGAAGGTGTTTCAGGGGAGATGGTCCTTGCTCCCTGGGTCCCCACACTCCATGAGCCTCTGGGGAGTCTCGCCCTCCTGTGTGATGTCACCAGGATGGGGGGCCAACTACAGATGCACAGGCAGGTAACCAGAAGGCAGGTGTGAGGTGGCAGCCCCGTGTGTGGAGGCTTGTTGTGGCCGGGCATCCGAGGGTGGCACAGCGCCTGGGCCCTGGTGCCCGGGGAGAGCTGGAGTCATGGTGCCCCCATCGTCTCCATCTCCGTGCCCTGGCCCAGCACTGGGCTGGCCTGTGTAAGTCCTTCTTCAGGGCTTGCTTAGTCAGGTGAGTGAGTGCCATGTCTGGCGTGCTGTGCTGGCCTCTGCTGACAATGTTAGTGGGAGGCGCTGGCAGGGCTGCTGCAGGAGAGCCTTTGTAGCAGTGTCTGTGTCCGCACTTTTTTGGTTGCAAGCGACAGAAACACACCTCAATCTGGCTTAGGAAAAGAAAACTAGGAATTTATTGGCATAGATTCTGAAAAAGCTGGGTGGCTCGCGGTTTCTTCCAGGGGCCTATGTTATCAGGACTCTGCTCCACCTGAGCCGGCCTCCCTCGGGCTGGTGCTGTGCAGGTCAGTGGAGTGACACAGTCCCGACCTGGGTCCCAGAGTGCTCGGTTGGACCGTCCTAGGCTGTGTGCCCTCCCTCTGGGGCCCCCGCTCAAAGCAGGCTCATGCTGTCCTCTGGCCAGACCACACAGGCCCAGGGTAGGAGAGAGGTTGTTCCCGGACTTCCCAAGGACGTCTGTGTGTGGAGGGCTCACTTAGCACCGGCTGTCCATTGTGAGCCCCGTCTGCCAGGGGACAGGAGTAGAGAAGGGCCCCGGTCACCACCTGTTGGTGTGGCCACCGCACACACCTCCCCAGACTGTTGGCTGTTATTCCAGCGCCAGCGAAACACGACTGTCAGCTGCTGCTGAGGCAGCACTCGGCTTAGTGTGGAAGGAGAAAGAAAATGCAGATCACCTCGCAGCTCCTCACCGCACCAGCCGCCCACGGCACGCCGAGGGTGATGTGCCAGCAGCCGGCCAGAAGTGCAGGGGCGGCATGGGCTGCTGCACAAAGCTCTGCCCCGACCTGGCTCTGTCGCCTGAACAGCCCCCCTCCTGGGCCTAATTACAGCCCTCTGAAGGGCAGCTCCTCGTCGTCACACCCAGCGTCACACCCAGTGTCATCTGCGTCACCAGGGTGAGCAAGATCGCTTCCTGTGCCCTGGCTCAGGGTGGGGAGGGCAGAAATGGGCTTGCACAGGGGCCCCCAGATGGCTGCGGATGATATGTAACTCCTGTTTCGGGTGATCACCTCCCCACACCCCCCCGGGGGTCACCCTAGAGCAGGGCAGGAGCGTGGAAAGGGGGTCCCTCCCTCTTGGAAGTCCAGGTTTCTGGGGTGCTGTGCTTCCACCCTGAGGCCGCAGGGAGCGTGAGGCCTGGCTGGGTCCTGGGACAGCCTGGACATGTCCCCCTCCTCCCCGCATGCCAGTGATGTGCGCACGTCCCCACCAAGTCCTGCGTTCCCTGGAGTGCCTGCCCAGCATCGTCTTGTGAGGCCCTCCTCCACCACCGCTCTCCTTGGCTCCCGCTGCCTGATCATGCAGAGCTTCGAATGGCTGGTGCTCACGCCTGCTCTCCTGGGCACCACGCTCAGAGCCTTTGCAACTGGCATAGCTTTTATCCCTTTTTTACAAATGGGGAAACTGAGGCTCAGGTTGTGAAGCCGGACTTGAACCTGGCAGTCCTGAGTCTGACCCTGTCCCACTACCTGGCCCTTCTCCCTCCCAGTCCTGCCTCCCACTGACAGCCTGGGACCCACACGCAGCTTCCAGGCCTCTCCTGTGCTGCCCCCACTGCGGGTGTCCTTGGCTGGTTGCCTCTGTCCCATAGGCTCTGTGTGACTTGACCCCTGGCCCCCACTGGTGAGCGGGTGTGGAGACTACCCCCAAGCGGACATGTTGGGAGGGGAGAGTGGCCTTCAGCTGGAGCGCAGCTGGGAGCCATGGAGGGATTTAAGCTGGAGGAGAACGAAAAATGAAAGGAGTTTCTCCTTGAGCTCAGATGTGCCGTGTGGTCCCCTTCCCTTTCCTTCCACCTCTGGTTGGGGCCACACTAGGCACCTTCTTCACAAGGTCCATCACAGAGTTACCGTGGGACCCACTGAGGGATCATGCACGTCACTGTCTACCCGGGAGAACTGAAAACGGGGCCAAACAGATGCTTGTTCAGCAGTGTTCACAGCAGCATCAGTCATGACAGCCAAAGTGGGGAGCAGCCCGGTGTCTGTCAACAGGTGAATGATAAACAGTGTGGTCTGGGCATACCGTGGAATATTATTCAGCCGTGAAAAGGAATGAAGCACTGACATGTGCTGCAACATGAGTGAACCTCGAAACATGATGCTGAGTGAACGAAGCCAGTCACAAAAGATAGATGTTGTATGATTCCATTTCTAGGAAACGTCTAAATTGGCAAGTCCATAGACAGGAAGTAGAGTGGAGGTTACCAGGGGCTGAGGGAGGGGGGTGGGGAGTGATTGCTTAATGGGGACAGAGTTCCTGTTTGGGATGATGAAAATGTTCTGGAAATGGATGGTGGGGATGAGTGCATGACCTTATGAATGTACTTAATGCCCCTGAATTACACACTTAGAACACAAATTGGCCATTTTTTTAAATTGATGTCATAATAGTTTATAACATTGTGAAATTTCAGTTGTACGTTATTATTGGTCACTCACCATATATATGTGCCCCTTTACCCCTTATGCCCACCCCCCAGCCCCCTTCCCCTCTGGTAACCACTAATCTGTTCTCTTTGTCCATGTGTTTGTTTCTCTTCCACATATGAGTGAAATCAAACGGTGTTTGTCTTTCTCTGTCTGGCTTATCTCACTTAACGTAATATCCTCAGGTTCCATCCATTTTGTTGCAAATGGGACGATTTTGTCTCTTTTTATGGCTGAGTAGCATTCCATTGTGTGTATGTGTGTGTGTGTGTGTGTATATATATATACATATATATATATATACACACATTCATCAGTTGATGGACACTTAGGTTACTTCCACGTCTTGGCTATTGTGAATAATGCTGCAGTGAACATAGGGGTGCATAAGTCTCTTTGAATTGTTGATTTCATGTTCTTTGGATGAATACCCAGTGGTGGAATACCTGGGTCATATGATATTTCAATTTTTAATTTTTTGAGAAATCTCCATATTGTTTTCCATAGTGGCTGTACTAGTTTGCATTCCCACCAGCAGTGTATGAGGGTTCCCTTTTCTCCACCTCCTTTCCAACATTTGTTGTTTCTTGCCCTGGTAATTATAACCATTGTAATAGGTGTAAGGTGATATCTCATTGTAGTTTTGATTTGCATTTCCCTGATGATTAGTAATGCTGAACATCTTTTCAGGTGCCCGTTGGCCATCCATATATCTTCTTTGGAAAAATGTCTGTTCATATTCTCTGCCCATTTTTTGATCAGGTTGTTTGTTTTTTTGTTGTTGAGTTGTTTGAGTTCTTTATATATTTTGGAGATTAACCCCTTGTCGGATATATGATTGCAAATATTTTCTCCCAGTTGGTGGGTTGTCTTTTCGTTTTGTTCATAATTTCCTTTGCCTTGCAGAAGTTCTTTAGTCTGATGAAGTTCCGTTGTTTATTTTTTCTTTTGTTTCCCTTGCCCGAGTAGACATGGTATTCGAAAAGATTCTTCTAAGACCAGCGTCAAAGAGTGTACTGCCCGTATTTTCTTCTAGGAGTTCTATGGTTTCAGGTCTTACCTTCAGATCTTTAATCCATTTTGAGTTAATTTTTATGTATAGTGTAAGATAATGGTCTACTTTCATTCTTTTGCATGTGGCTGTCCAGTTTTCCCAGCACCATTTATTGAAGAGACTTTCCTTTCTCCATTGTATGTTCTTGGCTCCTTTGTCGAAGATTAGCTGTCCGTAGATGTGTGGTTTTATTTCTGGGCTTTCAATTCTGTTCCATTGATCTGTGTGTCTGTTTTTGTACCAGTACCATGCTATTTTGATTACTATAGCTTTGTAGTATATTTTGAAGTCAGAGATTGTGATGCCTCTGGCTTTGTTCTTTTTCTTCAGGATTGCTTTAGTTATTCAGGGTCTTTTGTTGCCCCATATGAATTTTAGGATTCTTTGTTCTATTTCCATGAAGAATGTCATTGGGATTCTGATTGGGATTGCAATGAATCTGTAGATTGTTTAAGGTAATATGGGCATTTTAACTATGTTTATTATTCCAATCCATGCGCATGGAATATCTTTCCATTTCTTTATGTCATCATCAATTTCTTTCCATAATGTCTTATAGTTTTTATTGTATAGGTCTTTCACCTCCTTGGTTAAATTTATTCCTAGATATTTTATTCTTTTTGTTGCGATTGTAAATGGGATTATATTCTTGAGTTCTCTTTCTGTTAGTTCGTTATGAGAGTATAGAAATGCAAATGATTTTTGTAAGTTGATTTCGTACCCTGCAACTTTGCTGTAATTGTTGAGTATTTCTAATAGTTTTCCAGTGGAGTCTTTAGGGTTTTCTATATATAAAATCATATCATCTGCGAACAGTCAGAGTTTCACTTCCTCCTTGCCGATTTGCTTACCTTTCATTTCTTTTTCTTGCCTAATTGCTCTGGCCAAAACCTCCAGTGCTATGTTGAATAAGAGTGGCGAGAGTGGGCACCCTTGTCTTGTTCCTGATCTCAGAGGGATGGCTTTTAGTTTTTTCCCCGTTGAGTATGATGTTGGCTGTGGGTTTGTCATATATGGCCTTTACTATGTTGAGGTACTTTCCTTCTATACCCATGTTGAGAGTTTTTATCATAAATGACTGTTGGATCTTGTCAACTGCTCTCTCTGCATCTATTGAGATGATCACGTGGTTTTTATTTCTCATTTTGTTGATGTGGTATATCACATTGATTGATTTGCAGATGTTGAACCATCCCTGTGTCCCTGGTATAAATCCTACTTGATCATGGTGTGTGATCCTTTTAATGTATTGCTGTATTCGGTTTGCCAATATTTTGTTGAGGATTTTTGCATCTGTGTTCATCAGGGATATTGGCCTATAGTTTTCCTTCTTTGTGTTGTCCCTCCCTGGCTTTGGGATCAGGGTGATGTTGGACAAATTGGCCATTTTAATTGTTTTTATCTATTTTGCCATGCTAGCCAGGTGGGTCTTCCCTCGCCATTTTGTCTGTTCTCTCGAGCTCTGCCGTGACGCCATCCTGTTCCCCGTGCCTTCTCCCTCCAGCTCAGTCTGACTGGTCTCGCCTCCTTTTCTCCTCAGTTGAACTTTGACCTGGACCGGGGCGTGTTTCCAGTGGTCATCCAGGCCGTGGTGGATGAAGGAGACGGTGAGCAGCCTCTCCTCTTCCACTCTCCCTTCTAGGCGTGTGACCCTGCGGGGCAGAAGCCGCTTCTTGAGGCCTTTCTCACTTCAGTCAGCAGGGTGGAGTTCATTCCAGAAGTGATGAAGGGTGTTGGCTCAGCCTACTTAGCAGGTTTAGGGCTGTGGGACTCAAGCACCGAGCTCTCCATCTCTTTCTGGGGTGATGCTGCTCCTGGCGCCTCCCCAACCTGGGGCATCAGGGCCGTCTCTCCAGCTCCTTCTCCCGGCAGCCTGTCCCCCTCCGCCGGTGGCAAGTCCCTGTGGCAGAGCCTGGCTTTCACTGCGGAACAGTGGCTGGACAGGCCTCCGATTCTGGTGTCTACCCTGCAGTGGGATGGTGACGGCAGCAGAGAACAGCATGGAGCAGGATGGGCTCTGTGCTGCTCACTGTCAGCTTATCAGGCCACATCGACTTCCTAACTGGCCCTTCCTCCTCCTGCCAGTCTCGAGGGTCTCTCCCTTGCCACTGCTGTGGGCTGTAGGCCCCCCAGCCTAGGGTGTGAATGCTGGAGCCCTGCCAGGGCTAGGCTTGTCCCCAGGCCCACTGGCTGAGTCCTGGCTCCTAAGCCCTGCTGAAACATCCCTCCGTGTGCAGAGTGAGACAGCAGGGGCAGGGCCAGCCTTGGGCCCCCCAGGCAGAGGAGGGCAAGATGAGGATGAGTCCTCCAGTGGGTTCTGGTCTCTGGGAAGGAGCCAGCTGAGAGGAAGGAGGAAGAGAAGCCGGGGTGGGGGGCAGAGGAGGGGCTGAGGCCAGCTCTGACCCCTCTCTCGTCTCTCTCTCTCTCTCCCGGGCAGTTGTGGAAGTGGCTGGCCATGCTCATGTGCTCTTGGCTGCCTTTGAAAAGGTAAGTGCCATCCTGCCCCTTACCATCCCTGTGACCTGGGAGCTGTGGGCAGAGGGGTGGTGTTTTGAGACCAGAAATCTGAACTTGGGGATCATGCTTGGCTGAGTGGGCTTAGTGCCAGAGGCCCAGGGCAGATGGAAGATTTGCTGGTCATTCTGGGCTCCGGGGAGATGGTGCCTCTGGGGGCTGGGCGTCAAAGCCGAGTGTCACCATCAGGAGGCCTTTCCAAGGGCATCTGGCGTCTGGTGAGGGGAATGTTCTGGGAGCCCAGCCCTTTAGAACTCCCTGTAACCTGCCAGCACAGGGGCCAGGACACAGACCAGCTTTCCTCTGGAATGTGGAGGGATCATCCAGGGCTGCCAGCTCCCAGGGCTGTGGCCTTTTCCCCCAGGCCTGGGGTCCTGGGTGTCATCAGAACCCCTCAGTCCTGTCTGGTCCTCAAACACATGTTCTGCCCTGCTTCCATCTGGCTGTGTCATCCTGGTTCCGAGGGGCTAGATGGATGTCACTCCCTGCCGGGACCTTCCTGACCTGTGGGGCAGACACGTCCGTGAGGGCGGAACTGAGCCCCCCCGTTCTCTGTCGTTTCCTCAGTGCTCAGCATGCAGGAGGCACCCAGTGGAGGCTGGTGGGGTGAACGAGGGTCTGCCATCTGCCTAGCATGGCCCCAGACCCTGTGTGGGTGGCAGAGGGAAAAGACACCCAGGCTGTCCGGGGGTCCCCAAGCTGACACCCCACTTATAAAGAGGCCGTTTACATGGAAGGAGTCACTTAATATTACCTTTAGTGTTGCATGTATTTGAACTTAGGGAGGTGTTGGCCCTTTCTTCTGTGCAGACCCGAGTCCCCATGCCCACAGCTGTTTGTGTTTTGTGGTCGTGATTACAGGGTGTCATGGGATGTTGGCTTTGGTGATGGGGCGGTCAGCCTCACTGCTGACTCCGTGTTAGGACGTCATGGGTTCTAGGGACAGTCTGCTCACCAGTCACTGCTGTACCTGGGGACCAGGCAGTCCTGTGTGTCCATCCATGCAGCGAGCGAGTGCCCAGCTGTGCTGAGACGGAGTCTCTGCTCGCTGAGAGCCCTGCCAGAGGTCGTAGCGTGTATGGTAGTGGGGTCCCCATTTGAAGATGCTGTGTTGACACCCCCTGCAATACTCTTTGACCTTGGTCAGGGCTCTGCAGTAGTAAAGTGTCTTCAGCACCAGCCTGTGGCCCAGGTGGGTGAGGATCTAGGACCCCACAGGGAAACCAGGCACAGACTGCTTGTTCTGGACTTTCCATCACACCTGGGCGTCCTGCTGACCCCGGGCTTCCTCAGCTGGTGTGTGTCTGAAGCCCCAAGGGCCTTCAGTGCAGAGCCTGGCTTCTTCCTGTGATCTGGGTCTTTCCAGAGGCCCCAGGGAGTCAGTACAGCTGGACCTGAGGCCCTCTGGCCCGTTTGTCCTGTGCTCTCCCTGGCCTCCTGGGGCCGTGGTGACACTGGGGCCCCCAGGCAGAGATTGGGCCTTTCCCTCTCCAGCTCTGGGCCCGCCAGCTGTGCTCCCCAAGCCCAGCCTTGTGGAAGAGATGGTCACTATTTACCCATCTACTTCTCTGGCCAAGGTGGATGGGCCATTGCTGGCAAATATTCCATTCTGTGCTTCTAGTTGAGAGTCCAGTGAGAAATTGCTTTATTTATGGAGTGCAACATACTAGAAACTTCTGTAGGAACCCATTACCCTTACCAGAAAATGCTGAGTGTTGGTCTCGGTTGACTCAGAAGGTTAATTGGTGGTGTCGCAGATCTCGTCCCTTAATTTACCGTGTTGCCTCTGAGCAGTGTGTCTCCCCAGACACCACTGCACGCGTTGGCTCTGTCGTGTGCTTACGGTTTTGAGAGCTGCGGGCTTCCCTGCGTATGCCTGCATGTGCGTGTCCTTGTTTCTCCTCAACTAACCAAGCCCTTTGAGGGCTAGAGCTGGTCTGTCTGAGTTCTTGCTGTTCAGGTGCTGCTGCTTGCTGTTGGGAGGCTCTTGTCCGTCGTCAGGCTTAGCTGATGGTCGTGAACTTGAGTGTGCTTGACAACTGCCCGGGAGAGTTGGGTGTTACAGGTCAGAGCAGAACACAGGAGGTGGTATTTTTAGAAGGTTCTTCCAGGTAGCTTCAAGCCCAGGTCAGAGGGCCACATTTTAGAAACCCTGCCTGGCTCTTTAGTCTTCGCATGGTCCCTCCTTTTTTTAGCCATGGTTGTGGAGTGGCTGAGGAAGAGCCTTCAGCTGGCTGAGTGGGAGCGCTGAGCGGTGCCAGTGGGGCCAAGCTAACCTCTGTCTTTCTCTCCTGCAGCACGTCGATGGCAGCTTCTCCGTGAAGCCTTTAAAGCAGAAGCAGATCGTAAGTCCATCAGTGGAAATGTCTTGAGCCCTTTTGATTTATTTTACTTTATTATTTATTTATTTATTTGTTTATTTATTTATTTGTGAGGAAGATCAGCCCTGAGCTACCATCCATGCTAATCCTCCTCTTTTTGCTGAGGAAGACCAGCTCTGAGCTAACATCTATTGCCAATCCTCCTCTTTTTTTTCCCCCAAAGCCCCAGTAGATAGTTGTATGTCATAGTTGCACATCCTTCTAGTTGCTGTATGCGGGACGCGGCCTCAGCATGGCCGGAGAAGCGGTGCGTCGCTGTGTGCCCGGGATCCGAACCCGGGCCGCCAGTAGCGGAGCGCGTGCACTTAACCGCTAAGCCACGGGGCCGGCCCAGCCCTTTTGATTTAAAAGGCGCATGCACACGTGATCCAGTGGTCTCGTGGATTATTCTCCCTGAGCCACCATGGCTGCTGTTGAGGTAGCTGGTGACGGCCTGTTGACTTGTCTGTCATCACTGTGGGCTCTGGGCTCCTGGACGTCAGGGTCATCGGATGTGTGTGGTGTACTGCACACCCACCACGTACCAGCATTGGCTGTTGTAGCTCTGAGTCTTGTCCGGCTTGAGCATTCAGTAAATGTTTGCCAAGTGAATGACTGGACAGAGGGAGGAAGGGAACAGGAAACAGAAGGACTGCAACCTCCCCTTCTCCTTACAAATTGCTGAAAATACTTCAGTATTAGGCAAAGACTGGGATTGACTTAATCAGTATTTGAGAGGAAAGATGGAATATCCGGGAGCAAATGGGAGCTGCAGACCCATTTTCTTTGGGGTCAGTAATTCCATGGTCCTACACCAGGAAGAATGATTCCAGGTGGCTGTGAGAATTTAGAGGATGGTGTCCCCTGAATGCACCATGTTAGATCTGATATTGAGACTGATGTTAACAGTGGCCATGGTGGGGTCTGTTTTCCAAAGCCATGGTTAGGTTGTCCTTGTGTGTGCTGCTCAGGTGCATCAACCACAGTCCGAGAGTGGTGTTGGTTAGTTTCTTAAAAGAAGAGTAGAGAGCTCTGTCAGGTCCGGCCCCTGAAGGTGACAGGAGGGCAGGAGACCCCAGCGATGCTCAGAGCACTTGTCTCAGGAGAGCTGGCTGACAGGTGTTTGTGGTCTATGGAACTGTGGGACGGGAGCAGCTCAGACCACTTTTGAACATGGTCAGTGTGAGGCCTGACCCTGGTCACTCTTGTGCAGCTGGTGATGAGTGGGTCCAAAGTGTGTTTTCTCTGGGTTGGGGATGGTCAGGTGGCAGAGGGTGTGGTTGCTGGGCTGGTGTGGAGCTTGACTCCAGGTCCTCTGTGTGGGCAGGACCGCTGGGCCCCCAGGCCTACGCCTGTGCTGTGAGTTGGGCTGGGCAGGTAGCTGGTTCTCTCTGGCTGTGTCCTGGCATTGGGCCCACTTCCGCTGGGTGGAAGTCCCAACCACGCCTGCACCTGGGACGTGAGCCTGGCACCTGGGCGGTGGCATTGGGCCAGGTGGGTGCAGAGGAGCCCTTCAGGGGGCTGGCAAGTGCCCAGACACCTCTCTGCTCTCCAGGTGGACCGTGTCAGCTACCTGCTGCAGGAGATCTACGGCATCGAGAACAAGAACAACCAGGAGACGAAGGTGTGTGCTGGGGGTGAGCACCTGCCGGGGCTCCGGGCCGGCCTGCCCCCAGCTTGCCTTCCGTGTGCACGGGAGCAGCTCACGGGAGAGACTTGCCTGGGGTCCCTGCTGTGCCCAGGGCCCCGCAGGTTGATGGGAGATGAGCCAGTCGCTTTCCTCACCTTCTTCTGCAGGCCTCGGGACCCCCCCCAGACGCTGTCCTTTGTCCTGAATTTTTTTGAGAGTTAACACAGTCTATGGGACATTTTGTCATTTTTCCAGCAAATTCACTGGCTTGTTACCATCGTTGGGCTGCTGGCCGTCAGGGCAGCTTGGGGATGTGGGGACCCTCCTACTTGCTCTGACTTGTCTGGTGCTGCCTTGGCCTTTCTGTTCTCATGACCAGCGGTTGAGCCCGCGCTGCCCCCGCTGAGCGGCTCGTCTCCCCGGCCCGAGCCCTGCGTGATGTGGAGGGCTGCACCTTCTGGGTGCTGTAGCAGAGGCTGGGGGCTGGCAGAGTCATGGTCTGGCTCAGCCAGGGGAGAGTAGCAGGGAATCAAGCCAGTACCTTTGTCATCGTTTTTAAAGGCACACTGGCTGCTTCTTTCTAAAAACTTCCCAAAGTCTCACACGCCAGCTTTGATGATGGCTGGAACCGGCTAGAAGCTGGAGGACAGGGCGGGTTGGCCAGGCCCTGAGCCTCAGATGAGCACGCTCTGCCCATTTCAACTGTTTTACACCAGAGGTCGGCTCACCCTCCGTAAAGGGCAGGGTAGTAAACATTTCGACTTTGTTGGCCGTGCGGTGTCTGTCACATCTATCCAACGCTGTCGTTCCATTGCAGAAGCAGCCAGAGACGCTATAGCAACAAGTGGCGAGAACGTGGGCCCATAAAACTTCTTTTACAGAAACAGGTGGCTGACCCCTGCTTCAGAATGTTACTGTCTCTTGATCCAGACACTAATTTTGATAATTTTAATTTTATTTATTTATTTTTCCCCCAAAGCCCCAGCAGATAGTTGTATGTCATAGCTGTACATCCCTCTAGTTGTTCTATGTGGGACGCGGCCCCAGCATGGCCGGAGAAGCGGTGCGTCGGTGCGCGCCCGGGATCCGAACCCGGGCCGCCAGCAGCGGAGTGCGCGCACTTAACCGCTAAGCCACGGGGCCGGCCCCAGACACTAATTTTGTTTTCTAGAAGCTGCCATTACTAAATGAAAATATTTCAAACAAGTGAGACTTGTCTGATTTTTTTTTGTTTTAACCAAATGAAGACGTGTTCCGTAGTATCACGTCTTTTCCATATTTTCTCTTTGGTTCTGAGGAATAGAAAGAGACCTGAGTTGTCTTGATTTGGGGTCTGCCTGGGGGTGGGGCACAGATTCTCGTCTTTGCTGTGGGGTGGGTGTGACTGGATCTGGCCTGTATCTCCTGAGTCCTGCTCCTCGGTGACCTTCCTCCGCTCTCTTGGGCTTCCCTCTGCCACAGCAGCCCTCAGGGGTAGTGCGGGACGGCTGGTGGGCGGCCGGGGACAGGAAGGCCCCCTCCCTGCCCCCACCATCCCAGGCCCCAGCCTCTGGCCCTCAGGAGCCCGCCAACACTTGGACCCTCCATGTCCCTGCAGCCCTCAGACGAGGAGAACAGCGACAACAGCAATGAGTGCGTGGTGTGCCTGTCAGACCTCCGGGACACGCTGATCCTGCCCTGCCGCCACCTGTGCCTGTGCAACTCCTGCGCTGACACGCTGCGCTACCAGGCCAGCAACTGCCCCATCTGCCGGCTGCGTGAGTGGGCTCGCGGTGCCAGGGCAGCCCGGGGGCTAGGAAATGACGGGCTGTCAGCCTCCCGCCCAGTGCACGGGGAGTCGGAACATGTGGGTGTAGTTAACACCCACAGCCACTATACTGGCCCGTGTACTGTCAGATCCTCAAAATCTGCCTCCAGGAAAATCAGACTTTTAGAATGAACGGCCAGGAGGGGTGCTCCAGGCAGGTGTTCGCAGTGAAATTGGAACTGGACAAAAATTGATCAGTGAGTCATATTATTTTAAAGATTATGTGGAAAATACTTTGACAAAAAATTACAGTGAGGGGCTGGCCCGGTAGCGCAAGCGGTTAAGTGCACACGCTCAGCTGTGGCAGCCCAGGGTTCGCCGGTTCGGATCCGGGGTGTGCACTGACGCACCACTTGTCAAGCCATGCTGTGGCGGCATCCCATATAAAGTGGAGGAAGATGGGCACGGATGTTAGCCCAGGGCCAGTCTTCCTCAGCAAAAAGAGGGCGATTGGCAGATGTTAGCTCAGGGCCGATCTCTCTCTCTCTCTCCCTCTCTCTCTCTCTCTCTCCCCCCCCCCCTCTGCCCCTCTCTCTCTCTCCCTCTCTCTCTCTCTCCCTCCCTCTCCCCCTCCCCTCCCTCTCCCCTCCCTCCCTCTCCCCTCCCTCTCCCCCTTTCCCCCTCTCTCCCCCTCTCCCCTCTCCCTCCCCCCATGAAAAGCGTGCTGGGTAAATGATCACGGAAATGATCACGGAATTAAATTTCGATCGTTTCCTGGAGCACTCCAGACATTTTCTCAGTCAAAAGTCATCACATTGGGCGTAATTCTGAGTAAAATATTTGTCTTCCAATAGAGGGAATCTAAATATTCTGAGGGTAAAGTCCTGCTGGGTCAAAATGAGCAGCAAGCTGGTGGGTCAGCGGTCCTGGCCCCGGTTCCTCATGGGTCCCAGCAGTGGGGACACGGGGTATGGATGGGGAGAGCGGATGTGGGAGCTGCGGGACATTTTCTTTTAGTAGGGAAATAGCTTTTTAGAAAAAGCCTATCTGCCGTTTGCACCTGGTGTGCAGGTCCACCTCCCCCGGGGGTACTCATGCTTCACCCTCGAGCTCCTGAGCCAGGATCGGCCATGTGTCCTGATCTGTCACTGTCTTGGGGCTCAGTGGGGACCTGCCCAAGGTCACAGCTGGTAAGGGGCAGGGGTGGGCTTTGAACTGGGGTCTGGCCCCAGAGCCCACGCTGTGGACCAGAGCCAGCCACCAGCACATCATAGGGGTTGTCCCCCTGGGATAGCCAGGTGGGCTGTGGAAAGGGCGTACGTGTGCAGGGACTGCAGGGCAGGCTGGGTGTGCAGAAGTGGAGGGCAAGGCCATGTGGTCTGGGGGTCCAGAGCCCAGGAGGATGCCTCAGCCTCAACGGGACAGCAGGGGCTGGGAGGGGAGGCTGCAGGGGGCTGTACTCTGGGCCTGGAGGGACCTTGCCCAGCCCACTCTGAGTTGCAGCCTGCAGGGCCCATCACTCTCCTGTCTGAGGGAAAGGCAGGGGACAGGAAAGTAGGAAGTTGGGGTGGGGGGCTGTGAGAGCTGGCAGGACCCTGAGCTGAGATGGAAGGCCAGCCTGCCGTGCTCACCCCGGCCTCCTGGGGCATTCTGAGGAGCACAGCATAGTCTGGAGGACCAGCACTTGGGCAGGGCGAGTTGGGCCAGGGCCCTTGTCCCTGAGGCCTACAGATTGGGGCGACTGCCGTCACCACCAGGGACATGACTCTTTTATTGGGGCCCGGCTGGTACCGTTTGTGACTGTGGACCGTATGTGACCTACACCTTCACCTCACGGTGTCTTCCAGACATCACATTGCTGTTAGGGGACGGACGCTTGGGATGCCTGGTGGCCTGGGTCCTGGTTTATTTTCCCACTTCCCTGCTGGTCAGTGTCTGCTGCTTCTAGTTTTCCCAGCCTAGGTGTCGTGCTGTCGGCCGTTCCTGTGCACATCTGCCTGCCTGCGGGCCACTTGCTTGGTGTAAAGTCCGGGAAGAGACCAGCCGGTGTCCAGAGCACACCACACGCTTTTAGCTGGTCGACAGGTGTAACTGGCAGTGGCGTCTGCTGCCTAGTGTGCGGTCTGGGGTTCGCGGACGAGAGGCTGGCTGCTCCCTGCCTGCCGCCCCAGAAGCGCCATCTGAACTGGGCTGGTGCTGTCCTGGCCTCATATGTCTCCATGCTGGGGCCATTTTGTCATGACTCTGTTTCGTCTCTGATTCCGGAATGTGGCTTGTCCCAGGACCCCCGTGGAGTAGGGGGTGGTCAGTGTCCCTGGAGCGTGGAGGGTCTCAGTGCTGCTGGAACCGGCTGCCCCTTGCCTCACGTGAGCCCCTCCCTTCTGCCACAGCTTTCCGGGCCCTTCTGCAGATCCGGGCGGTGAGGAAGAAGCCAGGAGCCCTGTCCCCCGTCTCCTTCAGCCCCGTTCTGGCCCAGAGCATGGACCACGACGAACATTCTGTAAGCGCCTCTTCCTTCCTGCCCTGGGAGGTGTGGGGGTGGAGACGAAGAGTTCTGGAGGAAGCTGCCACCCATTGTGCAGGGCCCGCAGTCGGGTTAGGACAGCACCTGGCTCCCTGTGGGGCCAGGTGGTGTGGCCAGGAGGAGGCCCGTCTAGGCACTGCCCTTGAGGAAGTGCCAGGGCAGCACCCAGACTGTCTGGCCAGTACCTCCGCCTACCGGCTGTCTTGGCCCCTGTCCTCATCTGCTTGGTGGGCCAGGCGTGGCCTCCACGGTGGCTCTGGGGTTGAGGGGGTGCCCTAGGCTGAGCCCAGTGAGCTCCGGCCGCTGGGGCTGTTGATGCTCCTGCCAATAGCAAGAGCCTGGCGGTGGCGGCTGCCCCTTCTCGAGTTTGAGCCCCCGTGTCTGTCACCATCCCTCCACCAAGCCAGATAACCAGGGGCAATCTGTGGGTCTTAGGAAACGAAGTCTCCTCCAAGAGGTGGCTGTGACATGTCCTCTGCGCCTTCCCTGCCCACCTCTCCCCAGCCTGGGCGCACAGGAGGGCACCTCGGCAACTGCCCATTACACTTGCTCCCTGAGAAACTGTGAGGTAGACCTTGCTGCCAGGCAGATGAGGGAAGTTGGACTCTGGCTTCAGGGATCTCGAGAGAGATGGACAGACAGAGACATAGAGAGACAGAGACACAGAGATATAGAGGCACAGAGAGACATGGGGAGAGATAGAGACAGAGAAAGATGGGCAGAGATGTGGAGAGACAGAGAGAGACAGGGATGCAGAGAGACACGGGAAGAGACACAGACAGGGTGGGAGAGAGATACAGAGAGAGAGACACAGAGATGGGGAAGGGGGGAGAAAGGAGAGGCTCAGGTGGTCAGACAGGGGCGGAAGGACTGAGGGGCGAGTGTGGGGCAGGCCCGAGTCTCGAGCTCCCTGATCGCAGCTGGCCACGAGCATTGTCACCTGGAAAGTCTGTTTTCTTGGCTCTCAACTGAGATTGTTTGGACCCAGTCATTCTTAGAGGCCCTGCCGGCTCTCTAAAAAGAAAAAAGGACCAAAACCCTTTGGACTGGAGTACCCACAAGATGGACTTCGGCGCTGGGCCAGCAGGTGTGATGTGTTCCGTCCACACAGTGTTTCTGAAAACTTGGCCAACACTTAAAAGTCTAGGAATTTCCCTTAAAACTGAGATTTCTGGCTTCTCTTTCAACATCTGAAGGTGTGGTCTCGCAGCTGGAGCAGACCCGCTTCTCCGGGGCCAGCCACAACCTGCTGGGCCCCCGTCTGAACCAGGGCCCCCAGATCAGGGCCTCCAGCATGTTGAACAGTGGGCTCTATTCAGGAGCTCGGCGTGCTTCCTCCAGCTGGAGAGAGGAGCAGCACTTAGTGGGACTTGCCCAGGAAGAGGTTTCTTACTGTTCTTACAGAGGGGTGGATGCTCAGGTGGTGGGTTTCCCTTACTGCTTGTGTGTGCCTGTCCCTGGTGGCTGAGGGTCAGGCTGGGCCCTCCTGTGGTTGTCGCCATCCTGAGAGAGCCGAGACACCGCCCGCAGCGCAAGGCGGCCTGGGGCTTGGACTGTAACCTTCGCTCACCCCAGAGGACCAATGCCTTCCCTTCCGCAGGGTTACAGTTGCCCCTAAATGGGTCCTTGTTCTCTGCCGTGTTCCTTGTTTGAGCAGTTTCCACATGGTACCAGGGAGAGCCCAAATTAGGTCTTTTCTCCAGAGTCTGTTAAGATCATTGTGGAGGGGGCTGATCTGGGGCTCATCTTTCTCCCCAGCTACCTTTAGGAGTTAGATGTTGGTGATAAGTTTACGAGGTAGTGCCAAGCCTCATAGAGGTGCCCGGGGGCCTCGGCCCTTGCCCTTGCCCAGCCAGGCCCACATGTGGGGAGCACCTGGCCATTCTCACACCTGCCCTGGCCAGGACCTGCTGCTTGGGGTGACACAGACTGTGGGCGGACATTGGGGACAGTGATGGACCCTCTACCCTCACTGTTCCCCGTGTGGCCACAGACCAGAGCTGCACAGATGTGTAGGCTCAGCCCACCCAGGCCCCCGAGGCAGAACCTGCCCTTGGCAAGGCCCCCACGATCCGCATGTACGTTACGTTGGCGAGGCACTGGCTCACGGCGCACCTAGTGGTCAGCAATCCAGAGACCCCAGCCAGCCAGCTCCGGCGCCGCGTGGGGGTGGCTGTTGTAAAATGTATGATTTTTATCTTGACAGTGTCCCTTTAAAAAATCAAAGTCGCACCCCGCCTCCCTGGCCAGCAAGAAACCTAAAAGGGAAACAGTAAGTGTGTTTGGCCCCGTGGCCACGTCTTTGCCCCACACCCTGATATTAAACCAGTCACAAGTACGGGAAGTCCTCTTCGCCCCCGGCTGATGTGTGGCTAATTTAACCTGTCACATCCACTCTCCCCAGTCCTGGCGTCCCTGCCCAGGAAGGGAGTTGTGTGGAAGGAGCAAAGCTCAGGGTCTGTCAGCAGCGAGCCAGTCCCCACGGCTGGGGCCGCCCTTCTCGCCAGCTCTGCTTCCGCCCTGGCCCCCGAATGCCCTTGTTTCCCTTTTTTTTCTTGCTGCCAGTGGAATGACGTTGGGGGTGGAACTAACGCTGCCGCTAGGTTTGCAAACAGCGTTCCTCCTGCGTGCTTGTCTTGCATCCCTGCTCTCCGCCCCTCGGATTTGAGCTCTTTGGGCTGAGGACTTGGTTTTCTTGCCTTTTCCCTGCATTTCAGGGAGCAGGCTGGGGTCCAGACAGTGTGTGGCAGCTGGGCTGGGTGAGATGTTGAGGTGGAAGTCACTGGAGAGTCAACCTAGAGAGTTTTCCTTTTCACAGGGGTGAGGGGTTCAGAGCAATTATTTACCTTTAAATTGAAGGCAGGTTGGGAGCGAGTGCAGGCTACCACGGGCCCAGTGACCCGGGGACCTGAGAGGTGCTCACTGAGGACAGGAAGCCCCACCCTGGCTCCTCTGCCTCCCCCGTGGTCCCCAGGGTCACTCTGTTGCCTCCCTGAAAGACAGCTCCCCTTCCTTCCAGGCTTGGGCGGGTGGGGGTCACGTAGGGAGCATTCGGAGCACCTGCCCTTCACTTTCACGAGTGAGGGCAGCTGGCTGCCCCACCCCAGAGTGCCCCAATGGCCTGACTAACACCCCCAGCACCAGCATCTCCCTGCTCCCTTCACCTTTAACCCTAAAGTGAGACTTGGCCTGCTGGTTTGATCTACTCCCAGAAAGGGGGAAACTGGTTGTGAACCAGGGGTGTCCACTAGAATCACCTGGAGCACGTCACCCCCACGGATGCCTGCCCCAGGCTGTGGAGGACCCCACGTGGGGCTGGATGCCTGTGTTGGGCAAGGCTCCTGGGGAGCTGGGGCCTCCCTGGTCTGCTCGTGTGTGGTCCCCGGCCCTCCCGCCTCAGGCATGGCTTGGCTCTCCACCGCTCCTGAGTTCTCCGCTCTCCCACTAACACCTTTCTCACTCTCCACTCCCTGCCAGGCAGGAACAGACAGCCAGGTAGGGGCTGGCCGAGGCTGGGGTGGGAGTGGCTATTCCGGATGCCCTCTCTGCCTTCATCCTGGGTGATGAGTGGGGCATTTGGGCGTCCAAGGCCGCGTGCTGCGGCTGATGGCCGAGGGAGCCCTGGGCAGGGATGTCTGACATGGCTGCAGAACTCTCAGCGCCCCTCTGAGGGAGGGGATTGGAGTTCCTGGAAGGTGGAGCTACCAGATGGTCAGAAAGCAGGTTCTGGGGAGGAGAATGTGCTGGGGCACGAGCCCGGCGTCTGGGGCTCTGGCCGTGGGCAGTGGGCAGGGAGCCCGGCCGGCCCTGCCCTCACCAGCTCTTGTCGCTGCAGAGCTCCGACAGCGTCCCTCCTGGCTACGAGCCCATCTCCCTGCTCGAGGCGCTCAACGGCCTTCGGGCCATCTCCCCAGCCATTCCTTCGGCCCCCCTTTACGAAGAGATCACCTACTCGGGTGTCTCAGACGGCCTGTCTCAGGCCAGCTGTCCACTTGCTGGGATCGATCGAATCATGGAAAGCAGCCACCAGAAGGGCAAGCCGCGGAGCAAATCCCCTGACAGGTGAGGCTGGCCCAGGACCCCTTGGGGAAGGATGCGGGGGACCCCCATGCCTACTCTGTGGGCCTGAGCAGAGCTGGGCATGTGGGAGCGGATCAGAAGCACAAGATGTGGTTTGTTTGCAGCTTTACAGAATTTTATAACGTGTTTCCTTCAGTGATTGGCCAGAAGGACTCACAGGACCAGTAGTGGGTCAGGCTCTCTGCTGAGGTTGATGACACCAAAGGCAGCAGGAAAGAGATACGTCGTGAAGGCCAGAGGCCTCCGCTGTCCTTCCCTGTCCTGGGCCACACAGGGGCAGCAAACCGCAGGGGCGTGTGCGGTGTCTCTGCCCAGGGGAACAGTTTGAGTCCCTGGGTTCTGGGAGTTTCTGGGGGCTGGTGATGTGGGCACATCCTGCTGTGCAAGCAGCAATGGCAACCAAAACCCAGGCCGCAGCGAAACCAGGTGCACATCATCGACCTCGGTTATGCCTGACAAGCCAGAGGCGATTACCAGATCATTGTCACTGACATAAGGAACCTTCCAGGGCCAAGCCCAGGGGTGGCCAAGGCTCAGTCGTGGTTCCCTGGGACACTTGTGCGGTGCAGGCGACTAGCCCTGCTGTGTTGTCTTTCCTCAGACACAGGCTGGTTTTTTTCTAGATAAGTATAAAGAAGGCACAGGCTCTATAAAACCTGCCACGGCCCCACGCCTCACACACGTGGGAATCTCTCCAACGATATGGAAGGAAACTGGGGGTCTCTCCTGCTGCTGCCCACGCCCCAGCCCTCCCACCCCAAGGGTATATCGTTGCAGTTTTCTTCTCCTTCTGGGAATAAAAGCGGTGTTCAGGCCGGTGCCGGCACCCAGGCGAAGGCCTCGTGTCTGTCTGGCTGCTGCGCCCGCCGTGCATCGTGCTGGTCCCCAGGGGCGCCTGGTCCAGTGAGGGCCTGGGCGCACGTTTGCAAGTCGCCCCCAGCTGGCGTTGGCTTTGGTGGGGCTGGCGTTTCTCATCGCCTTTTCCTCTACCCTCCGCTTCTCTGTCCCCAGCACCCTGCGGTCCCCATCGTCCCCCATCCACGAAGAGGACGAGGAGAAGCTCTCCCAGGACTCGGATGCTGCTCCTCCGCCGGGCGGGCTGGGGTTGGCCCTGAGCAGCTCCCCTGAGGTGAGGCCCCTCCCTGGCCCACCCTCCACAGGCCGCTTCGCCACCTGAGCTCTGAGTCCTGTTGGCCTCCCAGGCCTGTGGCGTGGTGCGCCCGGCCCGCTCCGCCACTCCCCTACTCGGAGACCTTGGCCTGGCTGTGACTTCCCCCAGCTCAGTTTCTTCATCTGCCGGGTGGAGTCGCAGCAGAGGCTGGAGGAGGGGCTCTGTGTGAAGCACCCCAGACGCCCGTGTCTTGGGCTGGTGGCCGCAGCTCGCCCTGCGCCCTCCCCTGGTGCACCAGTCCCGGGTCGGCACCCGAGCTCCAGGCGCCTTTTTTCTTTGTCTTCTAGAGTTTCCTGACAGAGGAGGTTGATGAGATGTCGCTAAAGCAAGGTGAGCCCCTTCCTGAGGAGTGGGGTTCTGGTCTCCCTGCTGGGGGAGGCGGGGGCTCCAGCACGGCTCTTCTAGCGGTTTCTCCCAGTGGTGCTGGCTGCCCTCTTGGGAATCACACACAGTGGTCACTCCACGGTTCCCCAGAGGACAGCCCACAGCCGCTCCCCCCTCTCCCTGCCCACCCGGCGTTAGTTACAGCGGCCGTTTTACTTCCTGCCTGACCATTCCACGCGGTCAGCTCTCCGTGCATGTCCTGTACGGGCCGCCCAGCCTGGCAGGGGGCTGTGCCCCTCCCTCTGGAGTGGGTCCCTCCTGGGGTCTGTGTTGGGGCCTTGGGCCTGGCGTAGCCAGATGGCCAGCGTGTGGGTGTGAGCTCAGCCAGGCCCTTCCTCTCGTGTCCGAGTCTCCCATGGAGGAGGGCCTGGCGCCTCTCCTAAGTGGGGGGTTTAGTACGGAGCAGCCCGACTGGGGTCAAGTCCCAGCTGCTGCTTCCCCGCGGCTCTGAGTGGGGAGATGACCCTGCCTGACCTCCTGGTGGTTGTGGGGTTTAATGAGGTGCCTCCCGGGCCTGCCTCTGCCTGCTGGGGGGATGCTGGCCCTCCACTGTCCTGGTCCTTCCTTCCCAGTGTCAGACACATGAGGAAACTGAGGCTCAGGGTTGGTGTCAGAGGGGAGGCCCAGGGCCACTTAATTTAGAGGTGACAGAGCTAGGAGTTGGCCTTGGCCAGCTGGTTCCCAGGCCCGCAGTGTGGTCAAGCCCCCTCACATAACCTGCAACCACTCTGTTGCTGTGACCCCCTCTTTGTCGGGTGGTCCCCTGGCCAGCATTGCAGTGTGGTGACCCACATCCCTCCTGGGAGCAGCCCCCACCACACATGTGTGGGGCCCGCCTGCAGGCTGCTAGACCAGGGCCCTTGGGCTTGGGTGTGTGGGGGTCCCAGGGCAGGGTGCTGGGTTAGGGGTGTCTGTCTCCTGGGAACACGGCACCATCACTTCCTGCCCAGCGTAGAGCAGAGCAAGTCCTTCTCCCCATTAGGCCTCACGTCCCGCCCCCCGCCCCAGGACGAGCGCGACCCTCCTGCACTGTCCGCTGCTTCCTGCCTGTGCCGGGACTGGGCGGCCCTCGGGTGTGCCTGTCACGGGGTCCAGGCCCCTCTTCTGCTGGAGGGGAGCTCCTGCACGAGGAGGCTGAAAAGTGACATGTGAGAGGGAGGACAGCCACGTGCGTAGGTCCCACACAGGACCGCACGAGCTCCTTGCTGTGGAGCGTGTGGGCCGGCGGGCTGTGGCCCCGCCTGCTCCTCCAGAAAGATAAAGCGGAGACGGTTAAATTTATTACCATTTCATCTTGCTTTAAGTGGGTATGTAATGATTTCGTCCTAAAAACAAAACCAAAGCTTCACATTGGGCTGGGAGAGAAGGAAAGAGAGGGAGGAAAGAAAACCTCTACCTCTGGGGTCCCTGGAGAGTTGGGGGGAGTTGGGGGGCAGTCTGGGGCCGAATCCTGGGCCCCCAGTGGCTGTAGAACCCTTGGGGAGGAAGATGGGCTCCTGGGGCTCCTGACCAGAGGGATGGCTGGACCCACCTCCCGCCTGTGGGTCCCTGACCTGTCCCCTCTTCTGCAGGGAGCCGAGTGCCGTCCATCGAGAATGTCCTGCAGGATGGCAGCCCCCAGCCCTGTGGCCGCGGCCAGCCCCGCCCGCCTGCCGACATCTACCTGCCAGGTAACAGCACTTGACCCCTGACTTGGTGCCATGACTGTCTCCATTGGTGCTAGGGGCCTGCTGGGCCTGAGGGCAGTGCCATGACTGTCCCCTTAGAGGGGGCTCCTGCTGGGCCGGAGGGTGGTGCCGTGACTGTCTCTGTGGAGCTGGGGGCTGGCCAGGCTGGGGGTGGTGCTGTGACTGTCTCTGTGGAGCTGGGGGCCTGCTCTGACTGCTCAGGGAGGGGCTGGCCCATGGGGAGCCCACGCTCCTTCCGTCGACTCCCCAGGCTCAGCAGCTCAGTTCCACAGTCACCCCTCCTGCTGGGCCTGGCTCTCTGGGGCAGAGCCTATGCCGGTGGCCCCTGCCCGCCCCGGAGCCTGTTCAGCCTCAAGCAGGCGGGAAAGGCTGCTTATGTAAGGACCTGCTCCCTGACTGTGTCCTGCTCCGGGCCCCACGAGCAGATCTGGTCCCACTGCCATTGCCATGTCTTCCTTCATCCTTGGGCCTGCCAGTGCCCCAGTGGCAGAGCCTCTGCCCCAGGGAGCTATAGACAGAAGCCACCCACCTGCCCCAGGCCTGACTCGGGCCACCAGCCCTCACCACCTGCCCAAGGGGCTGTCCGGTTCCCATGGTGCCGGGTAAAGCAGCACGTCCCAGGCCAGAGCACGGGAGGACAGGCTGGGGGGCCAGTGAGGCCTGAGAGCAGCGGGGAGTGGTCTTGCTTCTCTTCTCGTCTGCCTTTCCCAAGGCCTCTGCCCGGGGCCTCACGGCCTCAGCCCCTCTCTCTGCTTCTCTGGGTTGAGATCCTCAGCTTCAAGTCCTGGGCTGCAAAGAGTGGGGACAGGAGTGGAGGACTCGCAGACGCTTGTCCTGGCGCCTGTCCGGACGCCATCTGGGGTTCTGGAATCAAGATAAATAGCCACGTTGCCCTCAGCCTGGTGCCTCACATGTGGCTGGGACGCCCCTTTGCCCCCCAGGAGCCACCACTGCCTGGTCCCTGGGAACCTGGCCTGGGCATCAGGGGCTGTGACGTGCTTTGGTTTGAAAGGGCCTCTTGTCACCATCCTGGCTTCTGGACGAGCAGCAGCCTGTGTGGACAGAGGGTCCAGTTAGAGGACAGAGGGTCAGCAGGTGTGAGGAGGCAGGGCAGAAGTTGGTTCATTGGTGACACGGGCCAACCCAGAGGGAAACCCGTGGGCAAAAGCTGTGTTGAGCAGCAGCACCCCTTAGAGAAACACAGAATTCCAGTCAGTTCTCTCAGAGGACTTCAAGGATTTCATTATGCGTAAAAACGGGGAGAGGGTAGGAGTCAGGAGGGGAACTTGGCTTCCTGGAGCCACGACCAGGAGTCCTGGCCCTGCAGGATGGCCCCTGCTCGGGCCCACTGGGTATGGGTGAGGGGACACCTTGACCCCGCGCAGCCTCTGCAGTGCTGCCCCTTGCCCCTCGCGTGGCCGCTAGAGTGTTCAGGTGTCTGCAGGGTCAGAACGGACCACAGCTGTGGGCTCAGCCTACAGGTGAGACCAGGACCTCGGGCTCTTGGGCCCCCGTCCCTGGGCCGACATCTCGGGCCTTCTTCAGCTCCACACACGGGACGAGAGGCAGTCAGCCATTGACATGGTAGAGGAGAGGCCGGAGTCTGCATTCGGGGCCGTAGAAGGCCAAAACCCAGCCCTGGGGCCTGGCTGGACAGTAGGATTGGGCGATGTCGTGGTGCCTGGGCCTGGGCCCCACCCTGGCACTTTGCGCTACCTGCTGTGCAGGGTCGGGTTGGTTCTCGATGCCGGAGCTCAGAGACGAGGCAGCCCCACTGTGTGCACGGGGGTGGGGGGTGGCGGGTGGCGAGGGTCGGCGCGGGTGTGCACGCCTCTGTAAGCACGTGTACCTGTCTTTTCCTCACACACGGGCGCTCTCTCTTCTGCCGCTGGCTTTTTTCACTTAGTGGAGATCCTGAACATCTTTGACCTCTGTGTGTTTAAGAACGTGAACACGCACATGCACAGGAGTCTTCATTCTTTCCAGCAACTCCGCGGCCATTCCCTGGGTGGATGGGGCATCACTTAGTGAACCTCAGTGTCTGATGATGGGAAAAAAGGAGGTTGGGGGAAAATCCAGAAAATGGTGAAAACACAGATGCCCACATCCCAGCAGCCCTGGGGGGTGGGGGCCTCCCCAGGCCCTGCCTTCCACCGGGGTTCAGCCCAGCCCCAGCCCACCGTGGTGTCCTCCCCTGGGCTGAGTTCCTCTGTGTTAGAATTTGGCCCAGGGCTCTGGTTCTCAGGAAACATATTTCAGCATGTTTCTCCTTTGTGTCAGCATGTCAGTTTGTGGGGGCATTTTGTCTCCCTCCCCCGGGCATCTTGTTTTCAAGCCAGTGCGTTTGCTATGGAATGTGCTGGTCTGTCTGAGCGCTTTGCTAACTGAGCTTCGTCTCTCTCCTCCTCTGCACAGCCCTGGGGCCCGACTCCTGCTCTGTTGGTATAGAGGAGTAAGCTGGTACGTGCTCACCTTTGTACGCGTTGCGGGGTGGCTGTGAGGGCATCCTTGGCAGGTTGCTGGAGGGAGGACCCCCTCCACCAAGCTGCCTCTTCCTGTGCTGCTCCCTCCGTGGGGGTTCCTCCTTTTTTCTGGGCTGCTTCCACATTCATGTCTTCTCCCGGGTCCTGGATACTGAATGCAGAGCTCTCCAAACGCTGCTGCACCTGGGCCCTAAGAGTGGTCCTGGGGCTCTCATGCTGGCTTTGGGAGCCAGAGGTTTTTCCATCTGGACTAGGCAGCTCTACCAGCCTTTAGGATCCCAGGAACAGAGACAGGCCTAGCTGCAACCCCACCATTGCTGACTAATCTATTTGCCATCCCACCTCTGGAACCTTCCAGAACAGCAGCCTACTCTGGTCTCAGTCTATGAGGAGGCCATGTAAGGTTGACTCCCTGCCTGACAGGGAGGTGCCCTCTGGGTGACTCAAGGGACATTTTATGGAAGATGGTTCCAAGAGTGCCACCAAAACACAGGCACAGCATTGGGGACTCCCTTCCTCTCCTTCACGTGACGTTAGCAGCTCTGGGAAGCCTGATGACAGAGAACCTGGCGCCTTCGGTGGCCCAGGGTTTCCCAGACTTGTGTGGCGTGGAGCACTCCGGCAGCCCTGGCCTGGAGACGCACCTCAGGCTGGTGTCTGGCCTTCCTCCCCGGCAGCTGTCCCTTGTTCTGATGGCTGCTCTTAGGTTCCCACACCAACCTCTCGTCCTCCTTGCACATTTCTTCTGACAGATCTTACCCTCTATTGAAATAGGGCCTAACACTTTATAAAGTCAGCCCCGGTCTCCACATTGTGGAAGATGTTCAATGTTGCAATTCAGGTAAAACTTCTAGAAGTAGGAGCACAGGTCAGACTGAGCTACAGAGAACGTATTTCATCTGTGGGCTGCTGTGGCAGAGCTGACTTCCTGCACGAAGCCACAGCTCCTAAGGAAATAGTCCCTTCACTGGAGGGTCTGTTGCAGGCGGCCTGTGGCAGAAGCACCCCTTGGTTTACTATTTGGAGATGCCCCGTGGAGGCCCGCATTCAAGGGGGTGGGTGGTGGGTGGCGTGCATTCTGCAGCCTTGAGAGGTGTGTTGGCCCCTTCGCTGCTGCAGGCCCAGGTCCTGGGCTCCCTGCACTGTGCCCAGGGGGCAGAGCCAGTCCAGGGGCAGAGCAACTCAACAGCATCATGGAGGCCACAGTGTGGAAATAGCAGAAAAGGCCTTTGAGGAAGGCGGGCTGGGGCTCCTGGGGCTGCTCTGAGCACTGGCTGTGCACCCGGGTCCAAGTCCACTCCCCTCTGCCAGGGGTTGCCCGAGGCCCAGCCTCATCCAGGACAGTGGCTCCTCAGATCCCAGGAAGTGTGGGAGGGTTGGAGGGGGGTGGGCAGGAGACCCGGGGCCAGCAGCCCGAGGCACCGGGGACTGTGGCTCTGTTGCTGGCACCCCGGGGTGATCTGCTCCGAGAAGGACAGGCCTGGCTCACAGCTAAGGCTAGAGTCCCGGGGCCCTCTGTGATCACCACAGACACGTGGTGGGGGGTGCTGGGTGGTCTTGCCCTCCAGGGGCTCACGAGTGATGGGAATCCAGAGCCTCGTGGGTGAAGGGAGCAGGTGAGGAGGAACAACTCCGCTGAGCATGACCCTCCTCCCTCTGCTCCCGCCTGCAGGATGGCCCACCTCCAGGGAGACACCCTGCAGCCTCCGCACCACCGGTCCTCCCTGGCCTCCTGTTGGTGGCCTCAGTCCTGACCCCGGGACCACCGAGCTCACCCCACTCTGAGAGCCTGGCCAGGCTGACAGCATGGAGCCCTCAGCTCCCCAGACTGCTGAGGGGCCGCCCAGACTCCAGTGTGACCCTGGCCTCTCCTGTCCGCACGCCCTGCGTGGCCGCTGGCTCCGAGGGGCCATGCGACCCTTCATTGAAGAGCACAGTGGACTGTCCCCTATGACAAACCCCCTCGTCTCCGGTCGATGTGTTTGTAAATGGTACAAGATGAAGGACAGCAGCTTTCTGTCCCAGGCGCTGAGCTCTGGGTTCCCTCAAATGCCCTGGGCGAGGGCTGACTGCCCACATGCAGCCTGGATTGGCCTCGCCCAGCCCCCCAGCCAGGGTTGATGCCCCGAGATCTCAGCAGGCCAGCAGAAGAGAATTCAGTGGTGGGTGCAGTGCTGTCTTCACGGCGATGCCATGGGGGCCTTGTCGTGGGGGAGGTAGGGACATGGGCTCCGAGTCACGGACAGTGAAGGAAACAATGCTTGTCCCCAGCCCGTGTACACGGATTCCTCGCAGCCTGGCAGTCGCTGCTGATCTGTGCCCTCTGCTGCTGCCCCTTCCCTGCCTCCCACAGCCAGAGGCCCTTCCCCTCGGCCCTGTCCTCTGGGTAGCCTGGGTGTCGAGCCCGGGCAGAGGTGCATACGCACAGCCTGTCTGCAGCGGTTGGTGTCCCGTTTCCCCTCTCCAAGTCCCGCACCCTCTCAGAGGTGGCTTTGCTCGTGTCGCCAGATCCCTCCAGATGGAGGGGCTTCCCCGTGGCCAGCCGTCCACCTACCCCGGGGAAGGACCTTTTCCGCTTCCTCTTTGCCATTTAAACTTCACTTTGCATTTCTTTTTGCTTTGTTTTGTGTGGGGCCCTGCTGGGACCTGCCTGGTGGAGGAGGGTCCCATCTGAGGTGACCTCTTCTTTTTTTAAGATGAGCTTTCTGGGCAACACAAAGGCAAGAGGGGTCGCCCATCCCTGGCGCACCAGGGTGAGAGCTGCCCCAGCAGGGACCTGGAGCCGGCCAGGTGGGTGTGTGCAGCTCCTTGGGCCTGCTTCTGAGCAGCTGCCTGGGCAGGATGGTTCTGGGGCAGCCGGCAGCAGTCCACAGAACGTGTGCACGGCCTGAGGCTTTGTCCAGTGGGGCGCTTGGAGTGGACGACTCGCTTTCTCCTGGTTGAGCCTGTGAGCGGAGCGCTGCCTTATGCACAGCTCTGAGCCACACTCAGGCCGACCTGCCCCGGCCGCTTGGCTCCCCGCCCCGCCTGCCTCCCGCCTACCTTGTGCTCCCGGGTGCACACATGCCAATGTGCACGCACACACGTGCACACGCACACAGGCGGCCGGCCCTCTTCCTGCGCCCCTCCCCTCTCCCCCACCCACACCCTGGCCTCGCCATCGGCACTGGGCCAGTGCTCTGAACGACGGGACTCGGACTGGCCTGTCTTGGACTTATATGTGCTATCATTTGATGTACTCTGATTGGCTAGTTTTTGTTCATTTTTACTGTATATTTATAGTAATAAAATCATGCGGCAATATCCTGTTCACTCCTTCCTCCGTGCACAGCACCGCAGGATCTCAGCTGTGTCCTGGTCAAGAGACAGGACTGCTGAGTGGCTAGTGGCGGCTCTGGCACCCTCACAGCAGCGCAAGCGCCATCAGGTGTAAGGTGTCAGTGACTGATGGCTTTCAAGAGGGGGTGAGGGCTGCCCGAGACGCCGTGTGAGCCAGGCGCGTGGTCATCGTGCTGGTTCTTTGGTTGGAGCCAAGGGGACCCTTAGGGTGTGGCCTGGTCTCCTGAGCAGGTGGAGAAGGAGCCTTGGGCCTCGGGATGGGCGAGTTGCTGCTGCAGTCCCCATGTGCATCGCTGGTTCATCCCACAGGTGTGTACTGAGCACCTACTGTGTGCCAGCAGAAGGCAGAACCGGCAAGGACCGTTAGAAGCTTGCATTCTGGGGCCGGCCCTGTGGCTTAGCGGTTAAGTGCGTGCGCTCCGCTACTGGTGGCCCGGGTTCGGATCCCGGGCGCGCACTGATGCATCACTTCTCCAGCCATGCTGAGGCTGTGTCCCACATACAGCAACTAGAAGGATGTGCAGCTATGACATACGACTATCTACTGGGGCTTTGGGGAGAAAAAGGGGAAAAAAAACGAGGATTGGCAATAGATGTTAGCTCAGAGCTGGTCTTCCTCAGCAAAAAAGGATTGGCAGGGATGTTAGTTCAGGGCTGATCTTCCTCACAAAAAAAAAAAAGCTTGCGTTCTGGTTAGTGATACCCTGCACAAGTTGTCTAGATCTTCCAGGTTTGGTACTGTTAGGAAGAGAGTCAGCGGGTGGTGTGGTGGAGTCACGTGGGGGACTTAATTTAACCCGTGGTCAGGGAGGGCTTCTCTGAGGCTGAGCCCTGAAGGATGTGGAGGAGCTGGCCCTGGAAGCGTGCCCCAGGCAGCTGGCCCAGCAAGTGCAAAGGCCCGGAGGCAGGAGTGAGCCTAGTGTGTCCACTGAGTGGAAAGAAGCCGAAGTGGCTGGAACGTCAGAATCGAGGGTTGTGGGGTGTAGATACCACAAGACCTTGTGGGGGCAGATAACAATTAGAGATTTTTAAGCAAGGGAGCCACTCTCTCCAGCTGTCATGTGGGGTGAGTGAGTTTGGAGAGGCAGGTTTGGCTGCCAGGATGCTGGATCCCAGCCAAGGGCCCTCTGCTTGGCCCAGCAAGAGGCCTCCCAGCAGGGAGAGGCTGGTGCCCCAGAATGCCCACCACAGCACCGTTTGCACCACTGCCCGCTGGCCGGGCCCCTAGCTCCTTTGCAAACATAGTTCCAAGCTGCCTCCATGGGCCCCCTCTGACTCAGGCGCTTGAGGGAGGAACCAGTGTTCTCAGCTGGCCAGTCCCCGCCCCAGGAAAGGCCTGCCACCCTCTGCTGTGCAGCTGCTCTGTCGTGCCTGGGTCTGGCACAGTCCCAGTGTGGGTAGAAAGGCGCTTGGGGTCAGACAGGTTCTTCCCTGCATCTCCCTCCATACTTCCCCCAAACAGGCTCAGCTCCTTTCTTAACTCTGGTGTCATGAGGGGTTGGGGCAGGGGCACCTTTCCTCCGTGCCCCCTGCTCCCCACTGGCACTGGGCTTGGGTCTTACCCTGTGGCCTGGAGACAGGGTCCTGTCTGGATGGACCTCTCCCCTTCAGACACTGTTACTTGCCCTTGAATCTGGCGTCCCCCTGCCGGCTGCCCCGTCTGAGCTCTGATCCCGGCAGAGGGCCACAGCAGGAGTGAGAACCTCCGTCGTCGGGCCCTTATTCCCCACATCTCACAGACCACCACCATGGACCTAACGTGTGAGTGAGTTTTTGGCGGATGTTGCCAGCTCTTGCTCACCCTCTGCCTGGCATACGATGCCTGTCTTGGAGGATACTTGGGGCGCTGGGCTGGGAAGCTCCCAGCCCCGGGATTTAAGTCACTGCTGCCCCAGCAGGCTGGGTTTAGGGAGCCCAGCGCTCCCCGCCATCCACTCCCAGTCCAGGGCGGAGCGTGGACGGGAACCGTGGGGGCAGTTGGAGCTCTGCCAGGCCCTGCTTTTGTGCCCTCTGGAGTCAGGCCAACCAGCAGTGACCTTGGACTCGAGGGCGTGCAGGGGAGGGTGTGCCCTCTGGTCTCGGGGCTCCGCTGAGCTCTCCTGGGGAGGCGAGAGGCGCCCGCCCCCACGGGACAGGCGCCGCTGATCGCGGGGGCTCCCGCTTCCCTCGGAGCAGGCAGGGAAGTACCCCCGAAGTCGCGCGCGGCTCCGGCGAGATCGGCTGGCGCGTTGCATCCTGGGCGTTGTGCTTTTCCAGAGCCGTGGGCGGGGCCGCAGCTCGGGGTGCGCGGCGATTGGATGACGTCTGGGACGCGCGCCGCCGCTCCCTTTGCACACGCCCCTCCCGCCTCTCAACGATACCTCGGAGCGCCGCGATGGGCCTTGCCCCGGTGCGCGTCGGCGATTGGCGGAGGGGCGTGGCCCAGGGGCGAGGCTGCCCGCGGATTGGCCCGGTGCGGCGGGGGCGGGCCCGCGCATGCACTTAAGGGGCCGTGCCCGGGCCGCTGGGGGCAGTGCCAAGATGTCGACGGCGGCGGTGCCCGAGCTGAAGCAGATCAGCCGGGTAGAGGCGATGCGCTTGGGTCCGGGCTGGAGCCACTCATGCCACGCCATGCTGTATGCCGCCAACCCCGGGCAGCTCTTCGGCCGCATCCCTATGCGCTTCTCGGTGCTGGTGAGGACGCGGGCGGCCGGGGGTGGGGGGAGGCGGGCGCCGCTCGGACCCGCGCCCGTGACCGCGCTCCTTTGCAGATGCAGATGCGCTTCGACGGGCTGCTGGGCTTCCCCGGCGGCTTCGTGGACCGGCGCTTCTGGTCGCTGGAGGACGGCCTGAACCGGGTGCTGGGCCTGGGCCTAGGCTGCCTGCGCCTCACCGAGGCTGACTACCTGAGCTCGCACCTGACCGAGGGCCCGCACCGCGTCGTGGCGCACCTGTACGCGCGCCAGCTGACGCTGGAGCAGCTGCACGCTGTGGAGATCAGCGCGGTGCACTCGCGCGACCACGGCCTGGAGGTGGGGCCGCCGCCTGGGCCCCGCCCCCCACCCCGGGGTTTGGCTCTGGCCCCGTGGAAGGCATCGATGGGTAACACGTCCCCCTGAGGGTCCCCTGGCCGGGAGGGTGGGGGTCGCTGTCTCCAGCATCGGGGTGGGGAGAGGGACAGGGGGCGTGGGGCAGGGCTGGGGCTCCCTCGGGGCTGTGTTCCATCTGCCTTGCTGCCTGCCATTGCCAATCCTGGGAGTGGGGAGTGGGATCGGTGTGGGGGATGGGATGGGGCGGTGTCTGCCTGGGGAGATGGGAAACTGAAAAGCAAAAAGGGGATGTGTAGGGCTGGGTTAATGGACTGGGGGTAAGAAGGTTGGGATCTCATGGTTGCAGATGAAGGCTTTTGTAATTTGTGGGGTTTGTGGTCTGGAATGGTTGGGAGTGCCACTTTGGGTGTTTGGAACTCATCAGGTGAAAGGGGGAGCATGGGGTGTGGACTGGGGGGCTTCCTGCCAGCAGATTGGGGGCTGGAACCAAGGCTGCAGAGGGTGGGAAGTGCATGGGGTGGCCTTGAAACTTGCTTGGGGAGGAGAGGGGCTGCACCACTCCAAGGGAGCTAGCTGGCTTCTGCCTCACCAGACCCTGCCGGGTCTCCCATTATGCCCTTGGCATCCTGGCTGCCTGTCCCCTGGCCTAGCAGGGCCCAGGCCCATCCTCCCAGGGCTGCGCCACCAGTGTGGGGGCATGGCCCCAACCCTGGTTTCTTCTCCATGCAGGTGCTGGGGCTCGTGCGGGTCCCGCTCTACACCCAGAAGGATCGAGTCGGCGGCTTCCCCAACTTCCTGAGCAACGCCTTCATCAGCACAGCCAAGTACCAGCTCCTCTTCGCTCTCAAGGTGCTCAACATGATGCCCGAGGAGAAGCTGGCTGAGGCCTTGGCTGCGGCCACTGAGAAGCAGAAGAAGGCCCTAGAGAAGCTTCTCCCGTCTTCCTCCTGAGGTTGCTCCTGTGCTGAGTGTCGGTCACCCTCCCGCAGTTCTGTCTGTGCCCATGGGCTGAGACTGGGCCCTGAATTCCTGTGGGAGTATCTTTTAGCGTGTTTCTGTATTTGCACCCCATTCTGAGTGCGTGGGGCGAGTGGGCGTCTCCTTCTCTCCACTGCCTTGAGCAGTCACTAGGTGGTGGCCAGGCCAGCTGGGACCCTCTCAGGTTGGTCAGTGCACTGGGCCTGGCTCTCCAGGCTCAGGACATTCTCACCCACCCCAAGGCTCAAACCCTCCTCTGTGTGTGTCTCAGGGGTTGGCAGAGGCCCAGGTATGGCCTGACTTTCTCAGTGGATAGGTGCACACACCCTTGGACCACTGAGAAGTTGGTTTGTTCTCATGGAGGACGCCTTGCTCTGGGCTGACTCATTGCTGTGTCCTGCCCAGGGCAACCCCAGGGCCTAGAGAAGAGCCAGCTTGGGGGTGGGATGTTGTACTGTTAACTTTGGTGGTGGTTAGCTTTACTCAGTTAGGTTTTCTCTCTGTGGTGTGTGACTTGGGAGAGGCTTCACAGCAGCTTGACCCCACTGGTAAAGAGAGCTGGCTCGGTCCCCGAGGACAGTCAGGGCCGTGGGGTCCAGCTGTAGGTGGGGCCGAAGGAGAAAGGACAATAAAGTCGCTCCTCGGCTGCTCTGTGTGGTCTTTGGTCCTGGCTGGCAGCCCAGGGCTGGGCACAGGAGGGCGTCCCCTTGTCCTACTAGCCAGAGACTTAAGGACAGGGCCAGGCCCAAGAGCTCTGGGCATGGTTCAGAGTGGAGCTGCCACCGGCCTCCTGTCCGAGGTGGGGGTGTCGTCCACCTCCTCGTGTTTGCTGTGGCGTTGCTGGCCACGGACCTCTCTGGGCCATGAGCCTGGTCTGGGGCTTCTGTGCTGAGACCGTCATGAGGCCCCCTCCTGAACCTGGTGGCCCTGGGCTGAGCCCGCTGCTCTTTCCTTTGCTTTGAAAGCCCTCCTTTCTCCATCCCAGCACAGTCTGCAAGCACCTCCAGGGGACGGTCTGGAAGCACCGGCTGAGTGCAGAATGACACCAGCAGAGCCACTGCAGACAGGAAGGTCACCACTGGCGGTCTCCTATGGCCCTGTGTCTGGAAAGTTTCCACAGCACCTGCTGGGCCTGGTAAGGAAAGCAGTGCCCCCACCCAGCTGGGGGGGTCTGTTCACCTTAGAGCCTCCATGAAGCAGCCAGCGTTGTGGGCAAAGGCACTTCACTCTGTAAATAAAACTCCTGGACCTTGCTCCTATCTCATTTCCAGGGGCATGCTCTGCTCTCCAGGTAGCTTCTGTAGAATCACGGGGGCTCTGAGCAAAGGTGGCCCTAGCTGCTGGGGACGATGGAGCAGGGGAGGTCACCGAGTTGGCTCTGCTCTGAGCACAGTGTTCTTTGTCCTGGCAAAAAGGGCCTGGGTCCCAGTGGGTCACTGGGGCTGGGGGTCTTGGTGTGGCTACGCCAGCCAGTACCGCATGTTGTGTGACCAGAACTGAGCCCTTCATCCGTTAATCTTCAATTTTATTTTCCAGCAAATGACATATGCTGCCCAGGTGCCCCAGTCCTCACCCATCAGGGCAGACCTCACTGTGGCACCTGTGGTGTCTGCGGACATGCTCTCTCCCAGGGCCCTGCCTGCTCTGGGCCTTAGCGCCAGGTTCTGGGCGGGAGACCCTCATCCTGCCTCCGTGGGGGCCGCTGCCCTGTGCCGGCCACAGCCCCATCCTGCCTCTCTGCTGGCTGCTCCTGGGCCCTGAACTTCTGGCCCCAGTTGGGGCGTGGGCTGCTGCAGCTGCCCACTCACTGCCCTCTTGTCTTCCGGGCACACAGGTTCAGGGTGGAGTAATCACCCAACGTCAGATTCTGAGGAGGGAAAGGAAGACTGAGGTGGGCGCTTGCTCAGCTACCCGTGGACCCTGCTCCCCTGGCCGGGGCCCTGGGGTGGCAGACACTCACCATCCCTCCAGCTACGGCTCCCGCCAGTTCTCTTTCCCGTTCAGCACTTGCAGCTTCTCCAGGCTCTGGGTCACTGAGCACAGCACTCGCCCTGGGGACCGAGCAGACACTTACTGCTCTGCAAGTCTGGGCAGTAGGGGAGGAAGGGGGGCCTTCGGGAGCACTGGGGATGGATGACCTTGAGGGGCTGTGGCGGGGCTGCCGCACAGCAGCCAGGGGCTCTCCCTGTTCACCCACATCTGGTCCTGGGAGGGGTGAGGGCCACCGGCTGCCCTCCCGGAGACTCACCCATCTCATGGACTCGATCCTCCAATGCTCCCGACAGCTCAGGGAGGCTCAGGGCCTGCAGGGCAGCCTGCCAGCCTTTGGAGTCTGTGGGGCAGAGGGCTGGGTGGGCCCGCGGGCTGTGCTCACAGGCCCTGCCTCTTTGTCCTGAGCTGCTGTGACCAGGGGACCCACCCAACTGCCTGCCTGCACAACTCCCTCATTACATCACAGTGTGTTCCCTTCCCACTTGTTGACCGGAGCACTGACTGCTGGTCGGGGCCCAGCCCCAGGAATCAAAGTGTGAGGGTCTCTACACTTCTGCGGGGCTGTGCCCTTGGGAGGCCCCAGCTGTCATGTAAGGCCTAGGACAACACAGTCAGCCAGGGCCCAAGGGCGGTCACCTCCCACCACCGGGAGGTGATAGGCTTGGGCGGGGCACCCTCGTCCTGGAGTCTGGGGTTGAGTGCCAGGGGACCTGGGAGGTGTCAGTGTGATAACTGTGCTGAGACAAGGGGTGAAACCTGGCCTGGGGAGGCACCCCTGCCCTCCATCTGCCCAGGCCGGGCCGCTGCTCTCCTTACCAGCTGTGGGGAGGGCTGGGCCCAGGGTGGCCCTGCAAGGGGACTCATCCTGCCTCACTCGGGCTGACAGCTCGGCTTGACAGGCTCTGCCGGACACAAGACCAAGTGCTGGTGAGGGGAGAGGCCTGGCAACGGTGCCTTCCATGGCCCCAGAGGGCAGGGGATGGCAGACCGCCCACCTCCCTGAGTGTGAGGTGGGGCTCTGCCCTGTTCCCCAGCCCACCCACGTGGGCATGGCAGGCACACCGAACACTCGCACTGATAAGCTCTCAGGGCCTGAGACCAGGGCGGAGGAAGACCTGCACAGGGGTACAGATTCTTGGGGCCCCATTTGCTGCCTGGTCTGTCCTGCAGAAAGGAACAGCCAGAATGAAATGGGGGGTGGCAGCGAATGACGCCTTGGTTAAAGAATCTGGAGGAAACATGACTCGGCCTGGCCCTGGCCTAGCAACTCTGCTGCCCCCTCACCGCAGCTGGTCCAAGACAAGCGCGGCGTCCCGGGCCAGGGCCCAGGTCTCCTGCAGCTGGGCGTGGACGTCCTGGCGGGTGCTGTCCTGCTCTAGGAGGCAGCTCTCCACCACGGCCCGCAGCTCTTGCTCCTGCGACACCTGGCCCCGCATGGCCTCCACCTCCTCACAGCGCTGCAATGGGAGAGGGAGAGGCAGGAGCTGGGCAGACATCCCGGGGACACCAGGCCATGGCTGCTAAGGCCGGGTCCCCCACCTCCAGGTTCCACCTCTGCCATCCCGATGGTCACCCTCTCTCCCAGGCTGGGGGTGCCTGTCTCCCCCTCAGAGCCTCCCCCATTTTGAGTCCCTCCTGCGAGCCCTTTGGTGTCCACACCAGCCACTTGTCCTCTGCCCTCACCCTCCGTCTCTTCTCTCCTGTGTCCCTCTGACCTGCCTAATGGCCCCCATCTTTCTGAGCCTTCCTCCTGCGTGCCCACCAGTGCATCTCCCCTCCTGCTTATGAGCTCTAATGCTTTCTGCCCTCACTGTCCTACCGCCCGCCCTGGCTGCTTCTCTCTGCTGATTCTGGGTATCTGTCCCCACCACTTGCTCTCCATGGCTGTGTCCTCTGCAGGCATGGGTCTCCAGACGCCTCTCGTCCCCTCCCGGCTCTCCCCACTCACTTTGTGCAGCTGGATGGCGAGCTCCTGCATCTCGGCTTCAAGCCGGTCAGCATAGGCCAGCTCCAGGGCATCACTCGGGGGGCGGGCACTGCTGTGCCAGCGGGCGATGGCAGAGGTCATCTTCCTCTTGGGCCCAAACAACCTGCAGGGGTAAATGAGAGAAGGACGTGGTTTGGCATCCGCTGTGTGCACGGAGGCTCCATGGACCACACTCCCATCAAGACTGTCCCCCTAGGAAAGATCCCAGCTTTAAAAGGGGAGAGTGGTCCCCAGAT
Organism: Ceratotherium simum simum; assembly: GCF_057802395.1. NCBI lineage: Eukaryota > Metazoa > Chordata > Mammalia > Perissodactyla > Rhinocerotidae > Ceratotherium > Ceratotherium simum. The sequence continues at coordinate 4,395,115 of NC_141925.1, forward strand.
CCTGGGGCAGAGGACAGCAACTGCACTTGGGGTTGGCCTCCCCCACCTGTTCCCTCCTGCTGCCCGGCTGCTGCTGTCACTGAACCCCCAGGTGGGGCTGGCCAGCTCTAGGTTGTGGACAACCATCTGTCAGCTCGAGAAGCTCTCAGAAGTGAATGGGTGGAAAATGTCGGTACCCTGAAGGCAGCAGAGTCAGCCGGGCCCGCTTGGGGGCCTCAGGAGCCGCAGGGCCCTGGCCATGGGCATCTAAGCCAGGAGTGGCTATAGGCACGGAGAGGACAGCCGACTGCAGGAGAGAGCTGATTCTAGGTGGGGCAGCGCTCCATCCAAATGCTGGGAAGGTGCAACCTGAGCTGGTCCCTGGTCCCGGAACGTCTGGCTGAAGTGAGGGGGTGAGGCCACAGACGGCCCCTCGGGACTCACGTGATGCCAATTTCCTTCAGGTCACTCTCAGTGAGGGTCAGAAAGATGCGGAGGTCCACGTCCTGCTCCTCGAACACCTGCAGGTACTTCAGACACCCAATCTGCTCCAGCAGTGTGGCCAGGTCCTAGAGGGCAAAGGAGCCAGGACGGGTCGGGGGGGACAGGCGGGGCACAGGAACAAGGGTACGTGCTGCAGGGCAGAGCCACTTCTCTCCTGCTCAGCACCGGAGTCGTGAGGTCGTGTCCCCATTCTGAGCCCCGCTGATCCCCCCAGGTCCAGCAGTGGCACTGACAGGACCTCAGACGAGAGCCCAGCTGCCCCTCCTCTCCATGCCTCAGGCAGAGCAGGGAGCCAGACACTCACGCCACTGGTGCCTCTGGATCTAGTGTCCGCATTTCAGCCAGGAGGACCCCTGCACTATTTCTTGTAGGCCAGGTCTGCTAGCAACATGTTCTCGCAAGTCTCTGTTTAAATGGCACTGTCTTAATTTCTCCTTCACCTTTAAAGGCTAGTTTTTGCTGGATATGGCATTCTTGGTTGACTTTTTTCTTTCATGACTTTGAACATGTCATCCAAATGTCTCCTGGTCTCCACCGTCTCTGATGAGAAACTGGCTGTTCATCTCCAGAGTACCTGGTCTGTGAGGAGGCACCTCTCTTGCTCCCTTCAAGATTCTTTGTTTTTTGCCAGTTTATGATGTGTGTAGGTTTGCTTCTGAGTTTGACCGACTTAGAGTTCATTAGCTTCTTGGATGTGCAGATTCATGTTTTGGATCAAATTTGGGAAGGTCTGGCTATTTTAAAAACCTTCTCTGCTTTTATCTCCCTCCTCTCCTGGAACGCCATTATGTGTACACTGGTTTGCCTGATGGGCTCTCACAGGTTTCTCTTCACTTTTCTTCACTCTTCCTTCCTTCCTTCTCAGATTGGATCATCTCAGTGGATCTCCGGCACGTTTGCTGAGGCTTTCCTCGGCTGCTCAGACCTGCTGTTGCACCCGCCTAGTGAAACTTTCATTTCAGTTATTGTACTTTTCAACTCCAGAATTTCTATTTGGTTCATTTTTATTTTTATCACTATTGATGTTCTCTATTTAGACCTGGTTTCCTTTAACTCTTTTAATTGATGTCATAATAGTTTATAACTGTGAGATTCCAGTTGTACATTATTATTTGTCAGTCACCATATAAGTGCACCCCTTCACCCCTTGTGCCCACCCCCCAACCCTTCCCCTAAACTGTTCTGTCTGTGTCTTAGTTTATATTCCACATATGAGTGAAGTCATACAGAGTTTGTCTTTCTCTGTCTGGCTTATTTCACTTAAGATAATACCCTCCAGGTCCATCCATGTTGTTGCAAATGGGACGATTTGGTCTTTTTTTATGGCCGAGTAGTATTCCATTGTATATACATACCACATCTTCTTTATCCACTCATCTGTTGATGGACACTTGGGTTGCTTCTACGTCTTGGCTATAATGAATAATGCTGCAATGAACACAGGGGTGCATAAGCCTCTTTGGATTGTTGATTTCAGGTTCTTTGGATAAATACCCAGAAGTGGGATAGCTGGATCATAAGGTATTTCTATTTTTAATTTTCTGAGGACTCTCCATACTGTTTTCCATAGAGGCTGCACCAGTTTGCATTCCCACCAGCAGTGAGCGAGGGTTCCCTTTTCTCCACATCCTCTCCAACATTTGTTATTTTTTGTCTTGGTGATTATAGAGGGGCAGCTTCTACTGATTGTTTTTTTTACTGTCTATGAGCCATACTTTGTTTCTTTGCACATCTTGTCTTTTTTGTTGAAAACTGGACATTTTAACATGGCAGCTCTGGAGATTGGTTCTCCTCCCTCTGCAGTTGGATGTGGCTGCTTGTTGAAGTTGTTGTTTGCTGGCTTTTCTAACACAATTCTGTAAAGGCTGTATTCTTTCTCATGTGCGGCCACTGAAGTCTGCACTCGGTTGCTTAGTAGTCAGCTAAGGATTAGACAGATTTCCTTCAACACCTGGACCAACCAACCTCCCGGTCTCCCCCGAGAAGCTCAGGTGCTTGTTGGGGCACATCTCCCACACTCAGCCAGGCAGGTGACAGTCCTACCTTAGCCTTTACCTCCTGCTTGCTCCGAGTCTCAAGGTCATCTGGAGGTCTTCGCAGGGCTTTGCTGACCACACACACAGCCCTGAGCACGTGTGTGGCCTGCTAGAGTCCCAGTAATAAGCCAGCTTTTCACAGCTCCTCTGGACATCTCACTCCCCAGCTTTTCCTTTGAAGTTTGTGGTTAACCTTGTTTCCCCAACTGTTCCCCACCACCTCCAGCAGCCGCACAGCTCACACACGTGCCTCCCCAAGGAGAGGGCTCTGGTACTGGCTGGACAGGCTCCGAGTCAAGTCAAGCACAGCCTTGTAAGCATGGTCTGCTAGGGCACCATCAGACAGGTCCAGGAATGCCGATTCTTTGGGAGTGGAGCTTTGAAAGAGCTCTAGCTCCCTTCTGCTCCCTCCGGTGGCTGTCACAAGCTACCCTGGCACTGGAGAGTTGGGGATGAGACCAGGGCAAGTTACAACACTACAAAGCTCGCAGTTCTCACTGAGATTCAGCCATTTCTCTTGAATGAACGTTCTCCAGGCTGCAAGCCTTTAGTTGATTCACAGAGTTCTGAAAAAACTGATTCTGACCATTTTTGCCAGTTTTTTGTTGCCTTTCATGGAGGAACAAATTTTCCAAGGTGGTTACTCTGCCATTTTCCTCAACCGACTTTCTGAAACAGCCTTAAGACCTCCCCCCATCACGAACTCTCCAATCAACAAGTTTAAGGAACGACAGGGGCAGCTGCTCGCTGAGCCTGAAACAGGCCCTGGAGAGAGCTCCCTGGAGGGCTGCAAGGAGAAGCCAGCAAAGTCACAGGCTCTTAGTGCACAGCAGAGCCGTGACTAACAATCAACAGCAAACACTTACCTCTCTTTCATGTTTGTACCACTTATGCCCACGGAGGGCAGGAGAACTCAGTAAACATGTTAAACAGCTGAGGTGCTGAGTTGCACCTGCAATCCCTACGAAATTGCTTAGCCAGAGTGACCCACGATGAGGAAGGCGGGAACAGCAGTTCTCACTGAGGGCACACTGTGTGCCACTCTGTCTGCTTCACATGCATCGTGTTGCTCTCCTCCCCAGGCTCAGGGAGGCTGAATTGAGTATAGAAATGAGTATGGAAACCAAGGGGAGGGAGAGATCCCTCCTGTGGAAAGGGACGAACACAAACCCTGCAACTGGCCCCTCTGACCATTAGGAACCCTCTCAGCCCGAGCAGCTTTATAGGCCATTTGGGGAAAAATCACCACCACTGTCCTCTCAACAGTGCCTGGCCCATCACAAGTCCACAATAAACGCCTCACAAATCACAGACAGCGCCGTCTTTCTAACAGCATAACCACCAGTTTCACAGATGGTCTTACCTGGGGTCCTGAATAGGCGGACCGCTCAGTCTGGGGGATAGATCCTGGGGAACAGGCTGCCCCAGAGGTCCCGGTGCTGGGAGGCCACTGGCTGTCACTGTTGCTGTAACGACTCTTGGTCTTCATGTAACTTTTAGTTTGCTTGCGAACTGAGCTTTTACGTACGTGATCCGAATCCTGTGGCAAGAGGTGCATATGTTTACAGCAACACTGACGGCTTGCGGCTAACGTGGCTGCATCCAGGCTCTGCCCTCACCCATGGTTCCAGCTGCTCTCTCTTGATCCGTGCCACTTCCCTCATGGGTTGGGTAAGATCTGAAACCCTTCGTGAACCCCCCCACCTGCCACACGGAGGCTTCCTCGGTGACTTCCCTTGTGGTCTGCGCCACCTACACCCGGCTGGTGCTCCTAAAGGGTGGGCCCGGATCTCGTGCGTCCGAGCACAGCGTAGACACGCATTAAATACTCGTTACCAGACTCAGCCATTTCAAGAAAACTATCAGACATCCCCCACGACACCAAGGAAGCAGAGGGAGATGGGAGGTCAAGAATGGAGGAGAAGCATCACCTCGTTGCTCTCCAGAGAGGCCTCGCTGCTGACTCCTGGGGCTCTTGCCAGACCCTCGCTGCTGCTGCTGCTGCGCACGGCCCCAAGGTGGGCACAGAAGGCGTGCTCTTCTGCCGATGGAGAAGACAAGGACACGACTACAGGTCTCACCTGTGGTGACTCCCCCGAGCCCTGCACCTGAGCTGTTTCATCCACAGCTCTCATCAACTCTTAACTATACCGTGCGCTTCTGGTGCCTGCCGCCTGCCGCCTGCCTGAGCCCGCCCTCTCTGCACACACAGGCGAGGATTACATCTGTTTTGTTCACTGATCAATCCAAGTATCTAGAACAGTGCTTGGCACATAGGGCACTCACTAAACAGCTGTTAAATGAATGATACATGTGCTATAACAAAGACATTTCCCTGAGGGCTTACTGATCAAGGAGCTAACCCTGTCAGTTCGGAACGACTCCCACAGGCCCTGCATTGAGAGACGCTGGGCTGGAAGCTTCTCCTCACCTGTCCCCATGCCCGATTCTCTGACTCTCCTCACAAAAGCCAGGGCCTTCTGTATCTTTCACCCTCTCATTCTCTACAGGATGGCTCCTCAGAGTGCCAAGCCCCACAGGATAGGGGTGGGAGGCACCCAGGAATTCCTAAACCTGAGCAAGCCCCGGGCTGGGCAGTGCAGGGTGAGGTGGGGACGCGCACCCCGGCTGCTGCTGCTGCTGCTCTCCACGTCCCGGTCATTGATGGGGGAGGTGACGTCCCTGTAGCAGAGGCCCCTCTCTTCCAGGGGGTTCTCGTCACTGCTGTTGAAGGTGACATAGCCCCGGGGAGGCGCCTGCTCTGTGGAAAGAATAGGGCACATAAACCCACATGAACACAAAAGAGAAGACAAGTTCCTCCTTCCAAAAGCAACCACCTCCTCAGAGGAGCCTCGGCATGAGGGAAGACCCAGGCTGCAGGCCGGCAGGAAGGAAACTCGTATCTTCCTGGCCATTATCCCACCTACTCACCACAGCACCCTGGATATAACTGTTCCGTGCAGCCTGCAGGCGCGGAGACAGGCTCCAAGGGGTGCGGAGACCAGTTTGCATCCCATGGCAAATGCACGGTAGAGTCAGGACTGGCACCCGGTCAAGCCCGGGGCCCTTCCATCACACCATGCTGTTTCTCTTCCGAATGCAAAGAGCAGGAAATGTAAGCTGTATCTACAGACTCTTGAGCCAAACAAAAACTACAGCACTGGGGTTCCTTTTAGCTGGAGACACAGTAGGCTTCATTTTCCCTGAGTCTTTCCAACACGGCATCAGGAGTGCTCCCCCTCAGGTCTGCCAGCCCAGCTGGAAAGAGACCCGGCTGAGCAGGGAGGTAGGAGGCCCTGGGCTAAAAATTAACAGCAGTCACACCAAATTACATAACCTTTGAACGGATCTGCCTGCAAGAAAACAAGGAGAAAAGGCAGAACTCGAGCCAGAGGGTTTAATTTCAATTTTGCCCCTGCCCCTTCCCCACAGAAAGTACATTTATTTGCATAAAAGAGATCATGGGGCCATGGGTAACTTATTTTCTTCTTTACACCACTCCGTAGATATTGAGACTTTTTACAATCAGCACATGCTATTTATCATTCAAAATGTTTTTTAATTGTTGGCAAAGAGAATATATGCACCTATAGAAAACTTAAATATCACAAAGTTTAAGAGGGAAAAAACAAAACTCTCTTGAAATGCTACAACTGAGAGACAACTACCATCACTGCTCTGGTGAACGTTCTTCCAGCCTTCTCTGTGCGTGCATAAAAAGAACTAGGTAGAAATAGGCCTCAGCCACAGATTATTTCAGTAACTCGAAAGAATTCTATGTTTAAAAAAAGCATTGGGGCTGGCCCCGTGGCTTAGCGGTTAAATGTGCGAGCTCCGCCGCTGGCGGCCCGGGTTCGGATCCCGGGCGCGCACCGACGCACCGCCTCTCTGGCCATGCTGAGGCCGCGTCCCACATACAGCAACTAGAAGGATGTGCAACTATGACATACAACAATCTGCTGGGGCTTTGGGGGGAAAAATAAATAAATAAATAAAAATCTTTAAAAAAAAAAAAAAAGCATCGGTTATATGGCTACACAGATTAATTACACACCCTACCCCAGGGCAAGACCTGTCCTTCCTATGCCCCCACCACACCTCAGGGTGGGACAGGTAGCATGGACTCCTTAGAAGGAACACACTCTGCCACTCAAAAAAGAACAACTCAGCCAAATGTCCCAGAGCTACATGCTTACCAGCATGCCAGACAGGATACAAGGTGTGCCCCGACCCTGTTGGCAGGAGCTGGAGGAGGGCCCTCCCCAGGGGCCCAGTCAGCCCACCGCTTCAAGGAGAAGGGAGGCCTGGAGTTCTCAACCCAGGACTCCTTCCAAGGGTCTTAGAAGCGAATCAAGTTACTCATATACTCTCGACTGAAACCTGGTCTCCTCTGACTGGCAAAATTGGTTTCTTACAAGCCTAGGCTTCAGAGGGATGCTTGCTCAGGAGAAGGGCCCATCTACCCAGCCCACTAGACTAGCAGCCTCAGCCTGGCCACTGATGGGTGACAGACGTCAGAGGAAGATGTAACTCATCCTAAGTCTGATCACTTGGTCAGGCCAGAGCAAGAGCGTGAGCATCAAACCCAACTCGCCCCGAGAACTGGCAGCGCCCCCCACCGTCCCCAAGAGCACTGCACTAGACATTCAAGAGCCGACAATTTGAGGATAAACTCAGCAGATCTGGAAACTCGGAGTCTAGGAATCTACCCCACCAAGTGTACCATCTAACAGCTCTCAGGAGGGTTTGAGCATCAAATCAGTCACCTTGAGAAGAGAGAGCAAGAGCAGAGTCACCCCTGGCCTGCCCCAGAGGCACATCCCACTCGTGGCCGGCAAAAGTGTTAAGGTTTTCTGCCCAGGTGATGTGGGCAGACAGGAAGTGAGACTCCAAGGTCACATCTTCCCTGCCACAGCTGACCCACCATGTGATGAATGAAATCTGAGCTTAGCTACATTCCTGCTACTAGAAAGAAAGTTCTATTTATAATTTTAACCAATGAAAAGGATAATCAAAGAATGACCCAAAGCCCAAGAGCTAGCCAATGACTAATGTGTTTCCACCACTGTAATCAATTCTGAATCCTTGAGCTGTTGCTCCCACCGAGTGGCCCACATTTTAGGAGCCTGTGAGTTGTTCATTGTCAAGACAGAATCTTAGAATGCCCTGTCAAAGAGCCATCAGGAAATGGGGAACACTCACCATAGCAAGGCCGCTGGGTCTTGCCTCCCAGCCCGATAGCTGTGATCCTGGCCAAGGCTCGCGGCCCCTCATGGATGCTGAGGCCCTTCTTCCGACAGGGCCTCTGTCTGTGAGGAACAGGACATGATTCATCCGAAGAGCTTAGATCTTCATATTTTTCTGTGGGTCAAACACCAAAATTAGACAATCTGTTCAGTGGTGGACTAATTTACTAATTCTCATGGTAAACTGGAAGAAAATGATCTTAATTTGTTTTCTTAAATTAAGGAGAAAAGTGTGTTTCCCAGGACTTCACTTGTACAAAATGACAGAATGGGCCAGTCCACTGCTCAGAAGAGCCACGGGGACATCTAGGGGACAGCAATCTTGCTAAGTATGAGGCTGAGCTGAAAAAGTTTGTCATGATGGGAGTCTAATTCTTATTCCTCTCTTTGTCTGGGTTTTCAGAATTTTTTATAACAAGCATATATTCAGTTTACAATCAGAAATAAATTTTATTCTAAATTGAAGTGGTAAGATCCATCGCTTCATAAACATATGACAACATCAGTTACAACTTCTTAGCAATTTTATATTCTCAACCTGGACAACTTCTTGGGAAACAAGCCACACGATGGCTGTGTGTGCTGTTTTAGGAAGGGTTCCAAACCACCACCCACCTGAGCCTCAGAGCTCAGTGTGCCTACAGCTGTTAGGATTGTATAGCTTTTCAGGGTTTTCCACATTTCATCACACCTAGAAGGCAAGATTCAGGGACTGACTGGTGTAAAGCTCCTAGCTGATAAGATCTCATTTTGGAGTGGGTACAGGAGTGAAGACGCAGAGAGGCCCTTCATTACCACTGCACTCATGTGAGCTGGTTTATCACAAAACAACCCTGAGGCCAGGAAGGGCACCCGCTGAGCCAGCCCTGGAAGGGGAGTGGCCCACTCAGGTGTGAAGTGACAGCTCAACTCAGCGGCTGCCTGGCCCAGGTTCCAAACTCATGGACCACTCCCTCCTTTCCCAGTTCACCTCACTCCCACCTGCTCCAGGATCTTGCTGCCAGGAGACCATGGTCCCGTCCAAGCAGAAGATGAAAGCGTCATAAAAAATAAATGTACAAGGGAGGGAAAAGCAAGGAAAAGGCGGCTCCATGAATCTGAGCGTCCTGACACATCCTCTCAAACCTGCCCGAGTCAGCAAGAATCACAGACAGAACCACACAAACCCCACACCTTCAACGTAACCTGGAGCAGAGAGCCCACAGACCTCAAAGTTCCTCACCCCCTGAGGGGGAGACAAACACCCGTTCCTAGCAGAGAGACTTCTTGCTCGCTCACCCCAATTCTCTGCGCGGAGCAAAGCAAGGCTAGAGAAAGCCACACAGAAGAGAGACGAGGGGAAGGCAGTGCCAACGTCACCCCTAGAAAGACAAAGTCCATTCTACAGGCAGAAACACTGAGAAAGAATCCTAGCGGAGCGGAGCACGACCACAGGGAAGTGACTGAACACACATGGGACCTGTGGGAGCGGTCTTAGAACAGCCACACTTCTGGAGAGAGGCACCTTTTGGAAACTGGGCAGTGAGGAAAAAAGCAAGCAGGGGACGTTCAGGATCTGGCAAGACAAAAACATATCAGAGGATATGCAACCACTGGCCTAACTACATCCCCCTCCAAAAAAACAGCCATCCAGTAAGGAGACTCTCCTTGTGACACTGAGCGGAGGGAGCTCCTGAACCAGGACTCACACGCTAGCCAGGCCGCTGAGTCCCGCCTGTGAGAAACACAAGTGATCTTCATCCACATACAACTACAGGGAGGATGCGGAAGGGAGAGCCCAACACTTCAGCAAGTGAAAATGCCGCACCCCCACCAAAAAACCAACAAGGAGTAGGCAGAAGACAACTGTAAGACGACACTCTGAACCGACACAGCCTTCAACAGCATCTGGGGATCGGAAAGAGCATCCTGAACCAGAAACTCAACAAGTGAGAACAAATACACACACACGCACACACACGGAATAGTGAGAGAAGAAAACTGAACTCAGGAAAGAAATGGAAAAAAAAAAAGTCAAATTACAAAATGAAGACTAAATTACAAGGTGCCCAAGGAAGAACAGATCTGAACAGAAACTAAACCAGAAGCATTGAAGAAAAGTAAGAAAACAACCAAAGACTGAAAGAGATGGAAGGGAAGTAAATGGTCAGAGAGAAATGGCTGAGACTGAAGGCAGGCAGAATGAGGATTGATGAGGGGAAGGAACCGCTGAAACAGAAGGCACTTTTAAAAGAGAGAGAGAGAAAAAACGATTTTATGGAACTCTATGTAAATAAGTTTGAAATCCTGGATGAAACTATTTCCTAGGAAAAGACAGTTTACCAAAATTGACCCCAGTGAAATTAGAAAGCTTCAGCAGATCAATTTCTATAGAAGAAATTGAAAAACTTATCAAGGGAATACCCCCCCCCAAAGACAGACCAGGCCCAGGTGGTTTCATAGGAGAATCCCACTAAACCTTCAAAGACCATGGGGTACCAATGCTGCATAAACTGTTCCAGAGCACAAAAAGAGAAGGAAAACTTCTCCATTCATTTTAGGAAGCAAGTATAATGGTGGGACCTATACCTGAAGAAGACAGAACAAATGAAGAAAATTACAAACCAGTATCATTTATGAATGAATAACCATACAAAAACACTAAATAAAATATTAGCAAACAGAATCCAACACCACATTAAGAAACTAATACACCAAGTGGGATTTATGCCAAGAATGTAAAGTTGGTTCATTATTAGGAAATTCATTAATATAATATGCCGTATTAACAGATCTAAGGAAAAAATTCACAATCATTTCCATAGATGTTGAAAAAGCTTTGAGGGGTCAGCCCCATGGCGTAGTGGTTAAGTGCGCGCGCTCCGCCACTGGTGACCCGGGTTCGGATCCCGGGCGCGCACCGATGCACTGCTTGTCAGGCCATGCTGTGGCAGCGTCCCATGTAAAGTGGAGGAAGATGGGCACAGATGTTAGCACAGGGCTGATCTTCCTCACAAAAAAAAAGAGAAAAAGCCTTTGACAAAATTCTACACTTATTAAAGGAAAATCACTTAGTAATAAACTTACGTTACATATAAAACGTATATGAGGAAAAATCTAAAACCTGAACAAAAGGACATCCCTTATTGTTAGACACGATGACTCAACAACATAAAGGGGTAGTTAATTTATCAATTTGCCACAATCTCAATATCAACACCCTGTTTTTAAGGAGCTAGACAAGTTCATACAGAATAATAAACAAGCAATAGCTAAAAAACACTGGAAAAGGAAAGTAATGAGGGAGACTAGCCCCACTAGATAGTAGAACATATCACAAAAAGCTCCTCTAATTACAACAGTAAGGGTCTGGTGTGCGAATACAGAGACAGTGGAACAGGACAGAAAGTCCAGAAACAGACCGGAGCACAGATGGAAACTTGGTATGTATGGCAAAGACGGCCTCTCAGATCACTAGGGCAAAGACAGACTTTTAAATAAATGATGCTAGGACAACTGGGGAGCTATCTGAAAAAAAAACACACCTCACATCATGCATGAAAATAAAGTGTAAATGGATCAGAAATCTAAATAAAAGAATGAAACCATGTAAATATTGGAAGAAAACACTGGCAAATTCCTGTACAACCAGGGCACAGGGAAAGATTTTCTGTGACTCAAAATCCAAAGGCAATAAAAGATTGATGAATTTGACTGTATAAAATTAAAACATTTGGCATGGCAACAAACACCATAAGCAAAGTCAAGAAAAAACCCCGGCAGCGATCCCCTTTGTGAGGCTGCCCTACCTCTCGTGGGCGCCACCCGCCCCACATCCTGTGCACATCTTCACCTGGCAGGTACCCCTCTACACTCTCCCTTGTCTCCTCCCATTAGACAAGCGGGCCCCAAGCTTCACTGCACGATGGAGTCACCGGGGGAGGCAGAGAAGAGTGGGGAGCAAGGCTGCAGGAGCCAGACCTCAGGGGAGCAGGTGGGAGCCAGAGCAGGAGGGGTCTTCTTTCTCCCGTGGGACTCTGGCAGAGCGCAGAGGCACGTACCTGGGCTCCGATAAAGGCTCTTGGGCAGAGAAGGCAGGTGAGCGTCTATCAACCCCACAATCTTCATGTGTCCGTACTGCTTGGCCAGCATCCGGGCTGTGGCTCCACTGTGGTCTCTCGTATCCACTTGGACACCCTGTGGAAGTTTGGGAAAGAACACGAGTTAGAAAGCTCTGCTGCAAAGCACCCTCACTTCCGGGCGGTGGACCCTGGATGAGAAGAGGAAGTGCGCCTGCTTCTTACCACCACCCTAGAAAGGTCTGGTCCTGTGTCTTCTACAACCCCACATCTGCATGAGAAAGAGGCAAAGTCCTGTGTGGTCTCTCACTCTCTCCTTAACGAAGGAGTAAGTGAAGGATGGGGCTGGGGGGCTTGCTGCCTCATCAAAAGGAGCAGTAATCCAGTCACCTGACAGCTGCAGCAGCTCTGCAGGTTCACTCTCCTTTGGTGTGCAGCCGCCTGGGGGTGGCTTAGTGGAGAGAGGCAGGCACGTGCTCAGGGTGGGGAAGGATACACAGCAGGCTGCTGTGCGGGAAGCCCAGCCTTCACCCTGTACACCTGGGCAAGTGTCCAACTCACTTTGCTTCTCTTCGCACAGAGAAAACTGGAGACAACAGATTCACTAGAGAAGCAGCCTTTACAAATCATAATCAGAATGAGCACCACACTTCTGAAACAGAATTTGGTAACTGTTATCCAAAGCCCTAAAAAGAAGTACTTATAATCTTCAGCACCGTAATTCCACTTCTGCGACTCTATCCTAAGGAAATAACCCGAAATACAGAGAAAGCATTAACGCACAAAGATGTTCAGCACAACATATTTGCAATAATGAAAACCTGGAGACAACTTATACGCTCACAGTGGAGAGTCAGCTATGTGACTGCCCTAAATGCAGGTATTTACAAATAATTGGTATAACCAAGTTTAAAAAAGGACCATGATACAAAACTGTACACAACTGCAGCAAAACAAGCAAGTGAACAGAAAGCAATACTGGATGGAAACATGCCCAAACTGTTGATGTGATTCTCAAGCAGTGTGGGAGATCAGAATTGGCCACCTCAACATATGTCTCTTTATCTTGATTATTTTCTCTGAAAGACATTTCACTTTCCTCTAAACTGCCTAAAAGTGACAGACTGGAGGGTCCTTGCTAAGCCCTTTCTCATCAAAGGTCTGTTGAAGGGAAATCTCCATTTGTAAAGGTATCTCCCTCTCTGTACCTGGAAGAAGGGAGGATGACCTTACCTCTAGAAACGCTTATCAGTGTGGAAGGCTAGGACTTAATCTGCATACTCTTGATTACTGTGCTTTCTGGTAATCCCCCATAGCTGACTCTCCCCCCCAACATCCTCCTTTGTCTACCTGAATATGCTATTTAAGGTGAAAACCTCACCATTTGTTGAGAAACTCAGTTTCCCTGGTTTCTCCCATGTGTACCTGTTATAAAGCTTTGTTTGATCTTCTCCTGCTATTCAGTCTCATGTCAATTTAATTTGTAGCCCAGCCAGAAAAGACCCAGAGTGGGTAGAGGATAGTCTTCTTCCCTTTCGGCAGTAAGGTAACGGGCATTTTCCCCTCTTCTTAACGGTCTATACTTCTATAATTTCTAAACTTACTACTATGAGCATGTTTACTTTTGAAATGGGAAAAGCCCAATAAGCTTTCCATTTTAAAAGTTTCAGCAGGGCCGGCCCCGTGGCTTAGCGGTTAAGTGCGCGCGCTCTGATGCTGGCGGCCCGGGGTTCGGATCCCGGGAGCGCCCCGAGGCACCACTTCTCCGTCCAACGCGAGGCCGAGTACCACGTACAGCAACTAGAAGGATGTGAACCTATGACGTACAACTATCTACTGGGGCTTTGGGGGGAAAAAACTGAATAAATAAAATCTTTAAAAGTTTCAGCAGTGCAGTCTCGTGTCTGAGGGTGGGGTACTGGAGCTCAGTGCTCTGGAGGCAAACTAGGAGGAGGAAGTGAAAATGTTAAAAGTGCAGAGACCCTTTGACTCAGCAATGCCACTTCTAGGAATTTCACCTCGGGAAATAATTAAGGACATACACTAACGTTTAGGGTCTTCCCTGCAGCATTTAGCACAGTGAGAATGGAAAGAGCCTAAAACATGGCATTAGTGAGTAAGTGCGAACACATCTACACAATGGAACACCACCCACCCACTGATGTGACAGGTCCAAGGGTTTGCAGTAACGCGGACAGGTGTGCACATGACATCGTAAGAGAAGAAAAGTGTATCACAAAACGTTTTGTATAACGGGATTCCACTTTGACTTAAAATACACATCTCTTAAAAAACTAGATGGAAATTTGACAGTGTGTTAACATGTGCTCTCTCTGGGTGATGGGATTATGAGTGATTTTTGCTTTCTTTTCACTTAACTGTACTTTCTAATTCTTTTATAGCAAATATATATCACGTGTATAATAAATAATTATATATATACTCTTTTCCCCTATTTTGAAAAACTATGATCAACGGACAGTCTCGGTTGAGCCCAGTACAGAAGGTGATTATCACACTTCCCTCTGGAAGGAAAAAACCCCATTTTTACAAGAGCCTAATTGAACTTTACTTTCTATAATCCCCCACTTTCCAGAGCTCTGGTTAGAAATCAGCTATGAGGGGCCGGCCCTGTGGCTTAGTGGTTAAGTGCGCACGCTCTGCCACTGGCGACCCGGGTTCGGATCCCGGGTGCGCACCGACGCATCGCTTGTGCGGCCATGCTGAGGCTGTGTCCCACATACAGCAACTAGAAGGATGTGCAACTATGACATACAACTATCTACTGAGGCTTTGGGGGAAAAAAAAAAAAAGGAGGAGGATTGGCAATAGATATTAGCTCAGAGCCGGTCTTCCTTAGCAAAAAGAGGAGGATTAGCACGGATGTTAGCTCAGGGCTGATCTTCCTCACACACACACACACAAAAAAAGAATGAAATCAGCTATGAAAGCTTCAGCCTTAAAAGACAGTTTCTAGGGGGGTAAAGGGAAGGGGAATTGGATGAAAGTGGTCAAAAGGCAGAAAATTCCAGTTATAAGATAAATAAGTACGGGGATGTAATGTACAACATGATGACTACAGGCACTACTGCCGTGTGGCATACATGCAAGTTGTTAACAAAGTAAACCCTAAGAGTGCTCATCACAAGGAAAAAAAGTATACATATATATATTTGTATCTATATAAGATGAAGGATGTTAACTAAACTTGTGGTAATCATTTCACAATATAAGTAAGTCAAATCATTATGCTGCACACCTTAAACTTATACAATGATGTATGTCAATTACATCTCAATAAAACTGGGGGAAAAAAAGGTAATTTCTAGTTTCAGTTTGACAGAAGGAACCCAAAGGTTTCAACCAGAACAAACAATACCATCTGTACTGTAGGGTTTTAACGAATATCTGTTTTGAAGCCTGGAAGACTTCAATTTCAGATTATGCTAAAGGAGAAAAATAGCAGTAATACTACTCTTAGTGAGTAAGAAATGAGGAAGAAAACAGAACCGAGAAAAGGAATATCCCTGAGATGAGGGAAGAAAATATTAGAATTTCTATTTATTTATCCTTTAAATTTTTTTCTATTTTTCTACCTATTTTATTATGTACATAATTTATTATTAGAAAGTACATGATCAAAATTCATTTTAACTGACAGGAAAGTGGGATCAAAAAGCTGAGAGACCACAGAGCAGTATCATGGTGGGCACACTCCTCAAGCTGAGGGCCAGGGCTTCAGCTCTCAGCTCTCTCCTGAGAGAGGCCCAGACATGCCCAGATCCTCCTGCCCCGACTGAGCTGCAGGGGGCTGGCCCCAAGGGAAGACGGGAAAGGAGGTGCAAGGGAAGCAGCTACAGCCCTTTTCTCCCCTGGCCAAGAGCACAGGGTGCCGGGCCTCACCCACTTCTACATCTCCGAGGAGGGAGCCTGGATCTGGAGGGGCAGGGCAGGAGACCAGGTGGGCCCACCCCTCCGGCTCCCTGCAGTCTAACCATGACTGAGCAGGAGGACATCTGCAGGGAACGAGGGGCATCCGCACAGGGCTACCAGACAGCCTCCTCGGCAGCAGAACAACCTGGCCCATCACCATGAACTCCAGGCCATGCCCGCCGGCCCCCTAAGCCAGAAAGCAATCACCTGGAATTGACCAACACTTTCGATTCCTGATTGGTGCGCTGGAGAAGAACTCACTGTTGATTTCCTGAATTTGATCATTGTATGTGATTATGAAAGAGAAAATTCTTTTCTTTTTGTTTGAGGAAGATTGGCCCTGAGCTAACATCTGTTGCCAATCTTCCTCTTTTTTCTTTTTTCTCCCCAAAGGCCCAGTACCTAGTTGTGTATCCTAGTTGTAGGTCCTGCTAGTTCTTCTATGTGGGACGCTTCCTCAGCATGGCTTGATGAGTGGTGAGTAGGTCCACGCCCAAGATCCAAACTGGCGAACCCTGGGCCACAGAGCAGAGCATGCAAACTTAACCGCTACGCCACCGGGCTGGCCCTGAAAATTCTTGTTTTTAGGAAATACACACTAAAGTATTTAGGGGGAAAAGGGCATTATGGCAGCAACTTACTTTCAAATGGTTCCAAAAATATAATATGTATATAAATATAGAGAGACTGATAAAGAAAATGAGGTGAAATGTTAACATTTGGGGAATTTAGTGAAGGTACTAATCTGTGTACTATTTTGTGACATTTCTTTAAGTCTGAAATTATTTCAAAATTTAAAATTTAAAAATTTTTCTAGGGCCAGCCCCAGTGGCCTAGTGGTTATGTTCAGTGCAGTCCACTTCAGCAGCCTGGGTTCTTTTCCCAGGGAAGGACCTACACCACTCGTCAGACAGTGGCCATGCTGTTGTGGCAGCTCACATACAAAAAGAGGAACATTGGCAACAGATGTTAGCTCAGGGCAAATCCTCCTCAGCAAAAAAAAAAAAAAAAAAAAAAATTCCCCAAAGAAATCCAACACAATTTGTTTTCACTCAATATGAGGTGCCCACACACAATCTCAGACCCAGCTGGGGAGTAAAGGCACCAAAATGAGGGCGTAATCTGCATGTAGATAAATGATCTAAAGTCTGATTTTCCAATGTTTTCTGTTTAAAAAACTGTGAGAGTAACTGTCCCTTACAATCTCCAGTTGTACCTTACTTAAAATCAGACTCTAAACTCAGAAGCAGAGGTTATGCTTTTCAGTTCTGGGCCCCTACCCATCTATTCTTGACTCTCTACTATGTCTTAAGGATGCCTTGTATGTGTGAGTGCAATTACCTTCAAAGAATAATTATTTGCAGAAAAGTAAGTCCAAATGGCCAATAAATGTATGAAAAGATGCTCAACCTCACCAGAAATCAGGGAAAGGCAAAAGTCAACAGGAGACAGCTCCTGTGAAACCACGTACCCAGTGCTATTGAGGGTGCAGGAGACAAGAGCCACCAAACCCAATGAGAGGAGTGTCGAGGGGACAGCTGTGGAAGAAGCTCTCTGTCCTATGAATAGTAGGGGTGAAGACGAACCCACCCTACACACCAACAATTCGGCTTTGAAGAACACATCCTGATCCAAAGAAATCCCTTCCCACATGCGCAAGAAGACAGGTAAAAAACAATGCCAACTGCAGTGCTGTTAGGAATAGCAGAGTGGACACAACTTAAACGTCCCCTAAGAAAGGAATGGGTAAATGTAATATATTCATACAGTCCATAAATACAGAGCTGTTAAAATGAGTGAACTACGTCTACACGTACCAACGCTCTGCTGAATGACACATACAGTCTGGTGCATTATTTACGTAAATCTGTAAAATATATAAAACAAGTCTGTTCATTGCTTAAGGACACACAGTTATGTGGTGAAAAGTGTAAAATCAGGGACAGGAAAGGCACAGACCATCGTGTGCACAGGTTACCTCTGGATCACATGCATTAGCTTATGAATATTGTCTTCTGTACTTTTTTGTATGTTTCAAGTACTTCATAATTTAAGATTCAGAATTCTTGCTGCTGTGGAAAGAGTGTCAGTTGGTACAACTTGCTCTTTGGATGGCAATTTGGCAACATCCGTGTTGAGACTGTACTTAACGCTTCACCCAGAACTGCCACCTACAGTACTGAACGGTACAGATGTGGTCTCACATGTGTGCAGAGATACCTGTGCACAGATATTCTCCACAGCACTGTGCAGAAGAGCAAACGGTTGGCAGCGACCTAACTCTATCTTAGACCACTGTTCAAGAAACTCTCATTCATCCCTTCAAGGCAGTACCATGCAGCCACAAAAAAAGAGAGAGAAGAGAGCTTTATATATGCTGCTACACAACAATCTCCAGGACAGTTAAGTTTTAAAAAAAACAAGCAAGCTGAGGAGCAGACATGGGGAGAGCGATCGAGGGACTGAGGCAGAGGTGGGAGGCAGGCTCACTGCGTACCTTCTGTCTCATCCTCGTTTTTACCATGTTAATGTACGGTCCCCAAATTCTTTTTTTTTTTTGCTGAGGAAGATTGGCCCTGAGCTAACATCTGTGCCAGTCTTCCTCTATTTTGTATGTGGGTCGCCGTCACAGCACGGCCACCAACAAGTGGAGTAGGTCTGCTCCCGGGAACCGAATCCGGGCCGCCAAAGCAGAGCACACTGAATTTAACCACTAGGCCCCATGCCCAGCCCCCTAAATCCTATTTTTAAAAGATACAGCATGCTAACATTTTACTATTCTAAAGTTCCCACCAATAAGTAAGAAAAAACAACTATCCAATAGAAAACTGGCCTCAAAACATAGAGACAATTCCTATAAAAGAAATACAAATGGCAAATAAACATATTTTAAAATGTTAAACCTCATTAATAAGTACAAACCAAAGCGAGATGCCACTTTTCTCCCATGAGATGGGCAAAAACTTAAGATGGGAAACATCCGGGGCTGGTGAGGATGAGAGGAAATGGGTACCTTCGTAGATTACTGGTGGGAAGGACACAGAGGACAACCTTTTTAGTAGGAATTTGTTAGGACTTACTAAATATTTCTTCCACCGGATTTCTTTAACAACTTTATTAAGCTATACACATACCATGAAATTCACCCACTTACAGTGCACAATTCAATGGCAGGCAACCATTACCACAATCAATTTTAGAACAGGTTCATCACCCTAAAAGGAAATCCTGTACCCCTTAACCATCATGCTCTCCCCAATCTTCCCATCCCCCCCCAGTTGTAGGCAACCATTAATCTACCTTCTGTCTCTAAAGACTTGCTTATTCTGGACACTTCATATAAAAGGAATCATACAATACATGGTCCTTTGTGACTGGCTTCTTTGACTCAGCATAATGTTTTCAAGGTTCATCCATATTGTAGCATGTATTAGTACTTCATTCCTTTGTGGCCAATTAATATTCCCTTGTATGGAAAGACCACATTTTATTTTTCCATTTATCATTTGGGTTGGACATCTGTGTTGTTTCCACCTTTTGGCTATTATGAATAACACTGCTATGGTCATTTGTGTGTAAGTTTTTGCATGGACTTGGTATATAATTCTCTTGTGTATATACCTAGCAGTAGAAGTGCTGGGTCATATGGTAACTATATGTTTAACTGTTTGAGGAATTGCCAGACTGTCTTCCAAAGACGCAGCATCATTGTACATTCCTGCCAGTAGCGTATGAGGGTTCTGATTTCTCCACATCCTCACCACCTCTTGTTATCGTCTGGTTTTTTTGTTTTTTTGGTGACGAAGATTGGCCCTGAGCTAACATCTGTTGCCAATCTTCCTCTTTTTGCTTGAGGAAGATTGTCCCTGAGCTAACATTTGTGCCAATCTTCCTCTATTTTGTAAGTGGGATGCCACCACAGCGTGGCTCAATGAGCAGTGTGTAGGTCCACGCCTGGGATCTGAACCCATGAACCCCAGCCTGCTGAAGCAGACTTAACCACTATGCCACTGGGCCGGCCCCTTGTCTGGTTTTTTTTATTAGAGACATCCTAGTAGTTTTGATTTGCATTTCCCTGATGACTAATGACATCAAGCATTTTTCACATGCTTATTGGCCATCTGTATGTCTTCTATGGAAAAACGTTTATTCAGATCCTTTGCCTATAATTGTCTTTTTATTAGGCCCTATTAAATTTAAAATGTGAGCACCAGCAACTCCTCTTGTAGAAGTACAGCATACAGAAATAACTGCATGTGTACTCAAGCTATGTGTACACAGACATCTTCTGGAGCACTGGTTATAACTGCAAAATGCTGGAAACCTACGTTTCGACTAATAAGAAACTGATTAAATTAATTATGGCAGGGATTATACACGGAATACTGTACAAGAATAAAATGTCTATGGCACAGTAAGTTATTTTTTAAAAGCTGCAGAGCAAACATCCAGTAGAATCCCACTTTGTTCAAAACAAACAGTGTGTCTGCAGATGTCTCTAGACATACCTTTCCAAGCAGAGGAGAAGTCCTGGGTGTCTCTTTATCACACCAAGTGGCCATCTTGGGGAGGAACAGGGAGTGGCTGAGAAGGGAGAAGGATCTTTGCCTTCTTTCTCTCTCTATTTTTTAAGTAATGGGATGATGAGTGCTATTTACTTTTTAAAATATATTTTCCATACTTTTCGAATAAAAGTATTTTCAAAATTATCACAGGAATAGGTGTCTATTTTTACTCACCACTGTACCCCTAACGCCTAGGCACCACTCAACACTTGGCATCAATAGATACTCAATGAAAATGTGTTGAATAAAGAGATAAAGAGCAGTTATTTCCATGTATCAGAAAATTCTCTTATAGTTTATACTTCAGTGATGATTGTTCACTTACTGTGACTAAACTGTAAGCTAATAAATAGAGTCACTTACATGATTCAGAAAATACTGCACGATTATCTCATGGCCAGCGGCCGCTGCTTCCATCAAAGGAGTAAATCCATATATCGGCTCCCTGCAAGACAGAGGCCACAGTCAGATGACTTGTGGAGAGAAGGTCTGCCAGGCAGAAGCTTCTCTGCTGCAGACAAAAGCAGGATGGTGCCAAGCCGTCCACCCCAAGCGTAGAGGCCTCCCTCTCGCAAGAATTAACAGGGAGAGATGAGAAAGTGCATATCCACACAGCAGCCCACAAACTCTTGTGGTTTCTACCCCCAGCTCCAGTCTTCTGTCCCAAAGACAACGTCTCCCTATCCTCCCTCCTTCTAAGCTGCTTCCGCCTGCCATCTCTACATCTCCACTTGAATCACGAGCGAAAAGCTGCTGCGCTTCACTGCCCACAGAAAGCTAACGTTCTACCCGCCCATCCAGATCCCATCGTCTGAGTTACCATCCTCCAGGATCCCTCCCCAGGCTCCAGGACACATCATCTACCCTGCCCTTCTACGCCTAGTACCTGGTGCTTATTCTCTGTGCTCGGTTACGGTTCACTCAGCGCTGTCTTCAGAGTGCTCCTAACCCTCACTGTTCTCATGCTGGTCCAGAAGACAGGAACCAAGCTGAATACTCAGTGTCATCCACCCTAAGACACACCTTTCTCACATTTTAACACCTCTGAAGTCAGAATGTGTCTTAAAATCCATAGGCGAGTTGCATTTTAACTAGTACCATTTTTTTCTTTCTCAGTGGCATGTAAGGCTACGGTGTGTCATATGATGGATGACATCAGCCAGGGGGTGTGCACAGTGCCAGCTGGAAGCTGTGTTGAAAGGAAATTATCGTCATGACACACTTTAGGCAATAATATCCCTTCAGGCTTACAAAACTCACTACTGTCTTCAAAGCATCACCTCACCTGATCCATACAAAAGGCACAAAGGAGAAAAGAATTAGCATCTAATGCATGTCAATTAAGTGCCATTCACTACACTAGGCCCCTGGCATACGACAGAACATGTATTTCTTCTAACGACTCTAGACTCTATGACATAGGTATTGCTACCTCCAGTTTTCAGATAAAGAAAATGAGGCTCAGCGAGCTTAAAGTGCCGCACCCAACGTCACCTGACAGATGCGTGAAAAAGCTAGGATCCCAGGCGGGACTGTCCTTTCTGCCCTGTTGTCTTGACCCTCCCATACCGAGGCAGGGGCCGCCTGCACTCTGGCCTGTAGCTGCCTCTACAGTTGTCCTCCTCAGAGGTAGAAGTGACCAAGCCCACTCCCATGGCCACTTAAGACCTGGTAATCACCTCACGTTGGCATTCGCTCCACTGTCCAAAAGGAACTTGACCATCTGCTGGTGCCCAGCGCTGGTGCAGTGGAAAAGGGCAGTCCAGCCTTGAATGTCCTTCATTTCTAGCTCAGCACCTTGCTTCAAGAGAACACAGAATGCTCGTTACGGCCTCGTCTCCTCTGCGCGGGGTGGGCACCCTCCAGGCTGCCATGCTGAAAGAATCGAAGTGATGACACGAGCACGTGCACGCACACCAGGGCCTGCAGTAGTTCACGTCTCTGCCAGAGCGGCCGGGGAGCCCCTCCGGTTTCTGGGCCTGAGCCCCCTCGTAGCTCACCTGGAGGAGAAAGTAGGCGATGCTCTCGTTGCCACAGCTGGAAGCCAGCATCAGTGGAGTCTGCCCTTCCGGGGTCGGCACATTCACACTCACCCCCGCCTCGAGCAGCAGGTGCACGATGGTATCGTGTCCAATGTAGGAGGCATACATCAGCGGGGTCCAGCCACCACCATTCTTCTTATTCAAATCTAACTCTCTCCTAAACAAATGTAAGATATGCTAGGCATGCCCAGCCGCTCACATGGGGGCTTTACCAAAGCCGGCGGCAAGGCCAGGCCAAGAGAAAGAGCGGGAAGTGCTGACAGGAAGCAGAATATCTGCCACCCTGGACATCACTGGGGCTGGGGGAAGGCAGGCGGGGAAATGGTGACATTTGCCTCGGCAAAGTCCTTAGCGTTTGTCTCCCTCCTCTGATGTCACATTGTCCTCTGCCCCCTCCTCCTATCCCAGGGCCAGCAATTCTCTCCTTTCCTACCACCAGCTAGATATGGTTCTCAACCAGGGATAATTTTGCCTCCCAGGAGACATTTGGCAAAGTCTGGAGACATATCTGGTTGTCACAACTGGGGAGGAAAAAGCTACTGGCATCTAGTGGGCAGAGGCCAGGGATGCTGTTAAACTTCCTATAGCACACAGGGCAGCCCCCCACAACAAAGAATGATTTGGCCCAGATTGTCAGTAGTGCCGAGGTCAAGAAACCTTGACCTGGAGCCTTGACTACCTTCAACCCACAGACCAGAGTCTGCTAGTCCAGTGCTGGGTGGAGGAGAAAGAGACTCAGACGACGGATGAGTTCCACTGCAAGTGATTTCTCCTTTGTCACCTCACCCTACAGAAACACTGTTGGAAAATCCATGACCAGAGAATCCTATCTTTCTCACTGATTTCCACTAAAATTCTGGAAAAGCGTTTCCCACAGGAAAAAGATGTGTGCCTCCCAACCCAGACTTTGGGGTTGGGGTATGGAAATGATATCTACTTCCAGGTACACCCTACACAGTTCATGCCCCGCAGGCTTTCCTCCTCCACTATCTCTCCCTCCAGTGGAGGGAACAACTGATAGTCGGTCCACACAGTTTATGCCTCTCACAGGCAGACACACATTAAGCTACACCAGACAATGATTTTCCATTCACTAGCATCTTCTACTGACTCTGTCACTTGCATGCCCATGCAGCCATTCCGGAAGGTCCTGCTCCCAGGAATGAAGTGGCATTCCCACTGGCTGGGAGAGCCGCATGGAGACCAGTTCATCTTTACCACATGACTTTCACTGACAGAGCACTCAATTCCACATGGAGAGAGAGGAGCATGACCCTTGGCAGAGCGGCTCGGAGGCTCTCGCACCTGCGCTTCAGCCTAATCCTCCCTTCTGATGCCTCCAGCTCCCCTCGGGTCCCTACTCTGTGCTTACTGTGAGCAAACCTCAGTCTCAGCTAGCATCACAATCCCAATCAGAACACAAATGCTTCCCTCTTCTCCTCCGTGGAGCTGCTCTGGACTGTGCATTTTAACAGCACACTCAAAGGCTTAAAAGCCCGAGAATGTCAAAGGAGCAGAGTTATAACGGGGGTCTCAGAGACCCTCTGAGGGGGATGTGCTGCCTGCGTACTCAGCTACACATTCCTAAGGCCACCTGGTAGAGGAGTGGGACAGATCATCCTTTACCACAGTGTACTTGTACTTGATTGGCCAGGATTTATAAGTGATGCTATGACTTGGGCACCAGAAATCAGGGGCTTCGGTGAGGGTTCGCTGTGGCTCCCCGGGAACTGGAAAAGGCCCATGTAGGTACACACATAGATGTTTCCCCAAGTTATCTATGAGACAGTGAGCGTGAAGTGTGGTGGACCTAAGGGCATGGAGGCAAGGAGACAGATCCTTACTAAGTATCATATTGTACTACAAACAAGACATAGCTGAGGGCCACTGCAGTGGTATTGGGACTTCACAGATGTATGAGATTAGTAAAAGCAGCTTGTGGGCAGTTAGTCCAGGAAGCAATCCTCCAGAGGGGAAGGGGAAGACGAACCACGCCCCCCCCCCACCATGACAGAAGCTAGTGGGGAGAGGAGGGCATGGGGATGAAAACAAACGCCCTTGGAAAAGAAGGCCACAGGGCATCGCTTTCTATCTTTATTTTTGTTTCATTTGTTTGAGCATTTCTGCAATTAGTGAAAACCATAAAATTACTCTGCTTAAAGTAAGCCTGAAATGTTCCTAAGCCTATGAAAAAAGTTTAAACCATCTTTTTCTTCCTAGGAATAAAAACTGCCTTCCTTACTAGTGTCCAGCATAAATCATTACTGACAGCTGTCCGAGAGAAGAAGGGGTTAATCTCTGCCATACGTACTAACGTCTACGACTGCCCGCAAGGCCCCGTTAGCTCACGGATCTTTCTCTGCGGGGTCTGATGCCACTGAGACGGTACTCAACGGAGGAGAAAGAACTTTTCCCAGGATCTCTTACCGCTGCACACATTCCTTCACCACTTCATACTGGCCGATGGAAGCAGCGGTGTGAAGATCCAAGGGGACGGCCAGCTCCTCCCGGCTGACCTGTGTACCCAGCCCGTGCCACATGGACAAGCTGCGGTTCAGGAGTTCTGGCTCACTGGCTTCATCGCTGAGCTCCGACATTGCTGTGGAGGGAGGCCCAGGGGTTAGGTCTTTCCTTCTGGTTGTTCCAGGGAATGAAACAGGTTGGTCACACTCCTGCCCGCAGTAGTCTGCTATGTCACTACCTCTCAGACTGCTCCCCAATGCAGTCAACTCCTGGGACTGCCCTGGACAACTTTGTTTCACTAAATGTTGTCTGGCTGTACGACCTTGTCACCAGACAGAAAGAGGAACATATGTGGCGAGTCATAAACTGCAGTGTGTATCTTCCTTCATCAATCCCCAGGCCCCAGATTCCAGAAAGGGAATTCTCCAGAACTCAAGGAGCCTGACAACCTCTCGGATGGGCAGTAAAGAGATGTTAATTGGGGGGCCAGCCCCGTGGCTCAGCGGTTAAGTGCGCGCGCTCCGCTGCTGGCGGCCTGGGTTCGGATCCCGGGCGCGCACTGACGCATCGCTTCTCCGGCCATGCTGAGGCCGCGTCCCACATACAGCAACTAGAAGGATGTGCAGCTGTGACATACAACTATCTACTGGGCCTTTGGGGGGAAATAAATAAATAAAAAATTATAAAAAATAAATAAAATAAAATAAAATAAAAGTTATTAAAAAAAAAAAAAAAGAAATGCTAATTGGGTCAGTGGACCAAGTCAGCTCTCAGGTGTGGTGGGAAAGAACCCTGGACTTGGAGTTGGATCAAAATTTATTTCTGCTCCTAAGCCTCTCCATCCCCAGTTCCTCACTGCCTAGTGGGGACATACTGTCTCAAAGGGCCGCTGTTAAAAACACAGGGAAGGGAGCTGGCCCGGTGGCGCAAGCGGTTAAGTGTGCGCGCTCCGCTTCGGCGGCCGCGGGGTTCGAGGGTTCGGATCCCGGGCACACACCAACGCACCGCTTGTGAAGCCATGCTGTGGCGGCATTCCATATAAAAAGTGGAGGAAGATGGGCACGGATGTTAGCCCAGGGCCAATCTTCCTCAAGAAAAAGGGGAGTATTGGCATAGGATGTTAGCTCAGGGCTAGTCCTCCTCTCATACACACACACACAAAAACACAGGGAAGAATGGCTACACAAACAGTGGCACATCCATACAACGGAATGCTACTCAGCAATAAGCAGAAGGGACCAACAGGTGACACACGCAACACTCAAATCTCAAGTGCACCGTGCTGGATGGAAGAAGCCAGACTCAAAAGGCTATCTGCTGTATGATTCCATTTATATGACTTTCTAGAAAAGATAAAACTAAAGGGTTGAAGGACAGATCAATGGTACCAGGGGTTAGGCGTGCAGGGGCCACAAAGACACAGCAAGAATGAAATTGGGGGTGACGGACCTGTTCCGGATCTTGACTGCTGGATACATGACTCTGTGCATTTATCAAAACTCATAGCCCTGAACACCAAAATAAGTGAATCTTACTCTACGTAAATTTTAAAAACAAATTTTGAAAAAAATGGAAAGAAAGCCTCAGGACAGAAACTAGGATGTGACTGGTGCTCAGCAAATGTTAACTGACTAGAAATCTACCTACGCATCCCTTGAAAGTGAGGAGATAAAGAGGGAATGCAATAGGCTGGTAAGTTTGTGGGGTGACACTTTTCCTGAGACGGGACAACACCAGGATGAAGAGTGATTATGAGAATCCTTTATTCTGGGAACCCTAACCAACCAGGGCCAAGTCATTAGCTTCCTAGTAGAACCCTTAAGGCCAGGAATGACATTTGTCTCCTATTCTACCCTGGGCGGGAAAGAACAAGGAAGCAATTGTAGAAAAGGGAGAGGAGACAACAAAGAAGGCCACAACCGATCAGACAGCCTACAGGTACCACAGTGGTTCACAGGGGCCCTTAGGACCGAGACCTCAGTCTCTACTCAAGAATGCTTCCAAGTCCCAGGTGACAACCAAAATGGCCAAACAACAAACACACCACCAATTTGGGGGACAAGGAATTTATGGGCCATTGGTGAGAGTACCTGTACGTGTGCTGGGGCGTGTAGGCGATGAAGTGCAGAAGCCTACTTCCTGGAACCACCACCTTTCACACCTCGCAGATGAGAACCCCGACCTGGACAGTCCTGGCCCACAGAGCCTGGACAAGAATCCAAAGGAGCTGAGTGTCAGTTCAGGGCCCCTTTCAATACACCCCTCAAGCTTTCTGTGGACGTGTCTCTTCTCCTCCGAATGCCTTCTCTGGGGTGGGGCCATGTCATCCCTCCTTCTACTGGATGCTCACACGTGTGACCCCGCAGAGTGCGGAGGGACAACTGGAACCAGCCCGGCTCAAGGAGCCTATGGAGGGACAACTCGGACGCCAAGGAACCATAAAGCTCCTATCACTTCCTCTGTCACCCTGCCACAGGCCAAACTCTCTAGAGTCATGGCGTGTTCGTTATGAAGAATGATTACATTCACACGCATATTTATACACTTGGAGAAAACGCCTTTGGCATATAGCTTCCAGAACTTAACTCCAGGAAGCAGCACTGGGGATGCGATTCTTTAATTTTCACTCCACCTTTCGGTTCTAATCATTTTGTAAAATGGTTACTATCTGTTATTTTAAAAATAAACAAAATATTTTAACTAAAAAGTAAAAACGACGTGGTGGTCGACCGTCAGGCCCACGAGGAGGTCTGTAAACGCCGCGGCGCACCCCTCCCGCCCCGGCGGGGTCCCCCAACCTCGTTCGCAGGCCCCGGGCAGCGTCCCTAGGAAGCACCGAGCACCGACGGCACTGACGCGCCCGGGCGCCCCGTAAGCCCACGCGGCACACGGCTCCATCGTCCCCGCTCCACAGCGGCAGGAGCGGAAGCCCGGAGTCATAAACCCACAGGAGCCAGCGGCAGGGCCGCACGCCCCGCGCCGGGCCCCGCAGGCGGGCAACAGGTGCCGGCACCAGGCGGGGCCGGGCCGCCGCGGAGCCTACCTGCGCCGGGCCTTGGGCCTCGGGCCTCGGGCCTCGGGCCCCGGCCCACTCTCGCTCGCGCCCGCCCAGGCTCACTCCGCGCCGGCCGCCGCCGCCGCAGCGCCCGGACCCCACGGCCCCGCGCACGCCCCGGAAGTGGTTGCCGGAGGCGCGGAGCACGCCGGGACGCTCACGGGTCCCCGGGGCAGCGCCCAGCGCTGTGGAATTCGCCGGACCCGCACCCGGACCTTCCGGTCCGCTCGCCCGGCTCGCTGTGTGACGCCGAAAGTAGCCAATGAGCAGAGAGCATTCGTCCTGCACCGCCGCCCCCAGCCAGGGGAACCAATCCTGTTGCAAGAGAGGCAGGACGCGCCAAGTCCCGAAAGAGGAGCCGGGGGCAAAAAGCGGTTGAGTCCAGTAAGGTAAGACTCTGCTGAGGGGGGATTCCGAAGGCGGCGACAGCCTCAGTAGTTGCGCCGCGGCCGAAGGGGGCAAAAGCGACCGGAGGGACGCCCTGGAGACTGTTTATAGCCCTGTCAGGACCGCGCGGGGAGGGGAGAAAGAGGCCGAGGCCGAAGGTGAGTGGCCTCCGGCCTGCCGCAACTGCGGAGATAAATGCTGGGAGTTGGATGGGAGGAAACAGGACCTGAGGGTGGATGGGAGGACGGGCGAGGGGTTTTCCTGTTTCCGAGCTTTAGAATTTAAAGCCTGACCGGGGAGGCCGTTGGCGTCTAGTTGTCATAACAACCGGCCGCCCCGCGACAGGAGGGGCCGGGGCGGGGCCTTGGGGGCGGGGCTAACGGGCTGCAGCCAAGAAACGGACGTGGAGGCGGAGTCAGGATCCGGACTTAACCTGCGTCTGCGGGGCGAGCCAGCAACAAGTTGGCGTTCAGGACCCTTCACGATCTGGTCTGTTTTCAGCGCATATTCCAGCGACGGACACTGTCTTCCCCCAACTCGCTGGGCAGTTTTCACTCCTCTGAGCCCCTGTACACGTTCTTCCCGCAGCCTGTAATGCCTTTCCCTCCCCTATTGCCTTGTCCGCCTGTAGAACTTCTCAGTGTTGCCCTGTGATCTGGCCAGCAGCCAGAGAACACCCCGTGATGTATGTACCGGATGCATCCCCCCTGCTGTTCCCAGTTCAGGGTGCACCACGCTCCTGTCCCCCCTCCTGTAGGCACAGAGGAAGCAAGAAGCCCCCCACTCCCGTCTCCTGCCGCTACCTGTTGGGGCGCTGACGCAGAGTGACTTCTGCTGGGACAGGAGTTCTCTTCCCGTTTTATAGGCACAGCTGCCTCCAGGCTGCAAGGATTCTCCGGACGCTGGCTGGAGTACCATCATCCCACATTCCTAAGGCCCCTTTGACCCTTGAGGGACCAGGCCTTCTTCTTTTAGACTCTGGGATACACAAAGGGGGCTGGTTCAGTGCCTGGGCATAGGGGTTAATTTGAGTGGCGACTCCAAAAAAAACCTCTCCTGGGAACTCCAAAATGTCTCTGTCTATTCCTTTGTCGGGGGCGGGGGGGGGCTTGAAATCCCCTCTAAATTTGATACAAATTCTGTCTGCCATTTACTAACAACATAACTTCTCTGAGCCTATAAATGTAGATAATAGTATCTATGTTATATGGGAGATATATATAGTTTACATATATCTATATATCATATGCATGTATCATTCTATATATTATATACATATACCTTTGTACATATATCATTATATATCAATGCATGTATCTATATATTATCATATACTATCATTATATACATCATATACATACATCTGCAGGCTCCACACTGCACTACACACACACACAGTGCATGCACAGTGCCTGGCACTCAGTAACAGGAACCTGCAGAACCAGAAGGAAAACGGGGTGGGAGGTCTGTGAGTCAGTTTGCATCCCCCACGGGATGGTAGATGCCCCGGAGCTCTGGACCCTTGGCCCCTGGACCCTCTCACCTCACCCTGTGTCCTCCACAGGGCTCCTTGGATGATGGCACACTGAGAAGCATGCCCTGAGCCCCGGCCTCCATGGCATCCCATGACAAAGATATGGGGCCCTCACTGCCCTCTCCCTGGGCTGCCGTCCTTGAGGTTGTCAAGGAGCAGCTGCCGTCCTTTGACTCGGATTCCTCCTTGGTAAGCAGGCGCCTTCTTCGCACATCTTCCTGGGCCACGACCGCCCTTCCTTCCCGTGGCAGACGTGATGCTGACCCAAAGACAGCGCCACAGCTTATCAGCTTCTGCGTCTGTCACCATCTCTGTTTTTGTTCTCTGAATACATTTCTTGGTGCTCAGCATCCTTCCAGGTGACCCCAAACCACAACTGGAGAACTCCTCCAAGGGCTTACCATGATGCGCTGAAATGGTAGCCCCTCTCAGTGGTGGTCCTGGCCACGTCCTGGCCCAACAGAGAGTGGAGAACAGCACTGCAGCAGAGCAGAGAGAGCAGGGGCTTCAGCATCAAGCAGACCTGGGTCCCCATCCTCACTCGGTTACTGACTTACCATGTGACTTGGGGGTGGTTGCCACACCTGGGTCAGCCTCAGTTTCCTCACTGCAGAATACAGATAGTTATCACTGGTACAAATTTTGGATTCTGCATGTGAAGTGGCTGGCCCAGAGTGCATGCTCAATTAATGGTCAGAGTTAACAAAATCATCCACGTCCTGGCCTTTGTCATGTCCTGGCAAAACCCCCAGGTTGCTCTGTGGAGGACGATAATAATAAACAGAGAGGGACATCATATAAGAGGCTCCATGGATCAAATCCCAGCTCTGATTGTAAGTTGTCGTAAGGATTAAATAATCTACATAAGCCACAGTGCTTGGCACATGGGAAATGTACAATACATAGTAATTTTGTTATTGGTCACATGCATTCATTCAGCAAACATTCATGGAGCCTACTCAGCCTCTTCAAGGACCAGGAGCCCTTTGTAACATTATACACTGTGGCAGACCCTGCCTCACCATGATGGTGGTTGTGTTTCTAGTTTCTACCAACTAAGAGAATGTTGGGTGACCAAAGTGACTCTGAATTCAGGCTTAAATGAGCTGCACCAGCTTCTCCACGTAGTGGAAATTAGGCCTGTCCACACATGTAAGACGCAACAGCGACCCTGCTGACAATGCAAGGTGGGTGTTGCACCAGCAGGAGCTCCTCAGCATGGGTGCCAAACACACAGGTTGGAGCAGAGCGTTTAGAGAAAGGGCAAGGGTTTAGAAGTAACGTGCCAGGTGTGGGTCCTACCTGGGGCACCCACAAAGATGAACACGACAGAGCTTCCTGGACCTCAGGGATCTTCCAGTGCAGGCGAGGCTAATGGGGAGTAGATAGCGCACTCACAGTGCCTTTTCACATCTTCAGTCTCATTTGCTCTTATCTTCAGACTATCCCTGTGAGGTGGGCTGGCAACTATAAGTGCCCCGCACCCTGACTTAGAGGTGACAAACCAAGGCTCCTGTCATTAAGTGGTAGCTCAAGGTCATGGGGGAGGGGGAGGGCTGGACTCTGCTCTTTCAGCTACCCCCTGGCTGTCCTGTGCATTCAGCAGCAGGCATTAACTGAGCACCTGCTGTGGGTGGCAGGGACATGCAGAACCCGGAGCCCTGGATCTCACCTCCACCAGGTGGTGCTGCTGAGCCCATTTCTAGATCAGCGGCAGGATCCAGCCGCAGGGCAAGGCCCTCTAGGGGAGAACTAATCTCCCCAACCCTGGTGGCTCCTGAGCAGCAGGGTGAGGCAGGGCGGGGCAGGGTGAGGGTAGCAGGGAGGCCTTCCTGGCTCTGCTCTGCGGTGTCATCCCGAAGCCGTCTTGTTTGTCCACAGTCGGACTGCGGGGAAGAGAAGCTGTTCATCTTCCAGCGAAATCAAGCTGCCCTGATTCCAGACTTGGAGGAGGACCTGGCGGAAGACCCTGCCGGGGCCTGGGTCACTACAGCTGACGGGTTCCCTCCTGAGGTCTGTGGGACGCAGGCTCTGGGCATCCATGAAGCCAGGGCCCTGTGGGCAGCATGGGGTGTGGGGGTGGGTGTCCATGGCTCTCACCGGACTCTAGCAGCAATGTGGGTCACAGAGGTTAAAACCCCTGGTCTGGCATCTCTGCACACCCAAGCCTGTCTCCAGGTGCAACCCAAGGTGTTCAGACAGCAGACATCTCCCCATCTCATGCACACCACTCTCCCAGGGCCCAGCTCACTTCGGGGCTGGGAGAGGGGGTGGGGGGTACTTATTTTCTGTCTGATTTTGCCTCTGCTCTTCCTCTTCACCCCCACCCACACGGTCGTGTGCACACACACACACTCACACACCCTCTGCTGGCCTATTCCCTACCGTGGCACCCTGAACTGTCTGAATATTGTCACAACTTGTCATAAATGCCTCTCCCTTAACCCAGCTGGTTCAGCACTACCTGGCTTCTCACAAAATCTTGCGCTCCCTAAATGTTCATTGATTTAGTAAGGATGACAGTAGGGATTCAGAGGTAAGAAGGTGCCCCTGGCTGGGGAGATGAGATGAAGACAGGAAACAATTAGAAAATGCCAGAGCACACTCTGTAATTAGGTACAGTTGTGTGCTGCTTAATGACGCTTAGGTCAGCGACAGACTGCACATACCACGGTGGTCCCAGAAGATCAGTACCGTATAGCCTAGGTGTGTGGTAGGTTTAAGTACACCGTATAATGGTCACACGACGACGAAATCGACCAACAATGCACTTCTCAGAACGTATCCCCGTCGTTAAGCGACACACGACTGTACTGTAGTTGCAGTCATCGCCAAATGTCAGAGTGAAATTTTCATCTTCTTGTCTCCCCATTTCCCAGGGTCCCAGGTAAGACCAAGAGCTCTATCAAAAATTCATGGCTTGATGCTAAAATTAATTGCTGCCTTTATAAACAGAACCCATCAGTGGGCTTCCATCGCTGGGCATGTCCCCAGCCGTCAGGCCTGTTCAGTTCTTCTCAGTGTGCAAAGGCTCCAGGAGCCAGGCCTGGCTCCCTCCGTGCACTTCCCGCAGCTCAGCTCCATCCAGCATTATGGCTAGCTCTCATTAACCAGGGGGTGGAGTGTGCTGTCTAAGACAAACAGCCCGACATTAGTTAAAGCTGGGGAAGCAGCTTTTACTCGGTAACACTGACAGCAGGGACAGAGCTGAGCTCTGATTTGTGCAGAGGTGAGTGGGCGTTTTAAAGGGAGAATGAGGGCTGGGGAGAGCGGGGCTCAGTCGTCAAGGAGAGAAACATCACAAGGAGCTGATCAGTGTAGATGAGATGAGGCCAGGTGTGTCTGCTGGTGGCAGTTAGGGACATCGGGAGGCTATCCTCCCAGGAGAAGGGACACAGAAGCCCTGTCCTTCCCAACGAGTGCATTTCAAAGGAATAGCTCTCAGCTCTGTGACAGATGCTTCTGCATTGTAGAAACACATATTCAAAATTATGAGCCCTTTTTAGTAAATGCTGGAAGAAAGGGAGGTCAGGGGCCTCTCACCAGGTGTTGGCAGAACAAACAGTAAATTCTCCTGGCAGCAGCGTTGAGCTTCCTTTCTCAGGCCACCATCTAATGGGGGGCTGGGCTCACCCGAGCCTTATGCTCCCAGAAGCCATACCCGAGTTTGTTCAGGTCTCTCGATGCAGGTTTGGACGGGGTGGTGGTGTGCTGAGACTTCTGCAGTCCTCAGTGTGAGCACAGACACAGGGTCTTCTTACAGAGCCAGGGCACATCCCCCACCCATCACCATGGCAGAAATCACCCACTCACTCAGCGAGGCCTAGAAGTATGTCTGAAGGAACCCCAAATAGGAGAAATTCCCAGCGCTGACAAGACCCCTGGTTAGTTCAAGTGGAATGATATCCACGGGACTTTATTTTAATTTTCTTCAATTCTACAATTACCTTGGCAACTCTTCTGGATGATTTTTTTCTTAATCTAGGATGGGAAAGTCTATACCAACTCATGGAGGTGGAGGCTGTGGGCTTGCTCTGGAGTCAAAGGGCCTGGGATTCATCTTGTTCACCCCCTAATAGCTGTGTGACCTATTCACAGCGGCCAAAAGGTGGAAACAAGCCATGTGTCCATCAACAAACAAAATGTGGTCTAGCCATACAACAGAGTATTCTTCAATCCATAAAAAGGAATGAAGTACTGACACATGCTACGAAGTAGATGAACCTTGAAAACACTAAGCTAAGTGACAAGGCACAAAAGGACAAATATTGTATGATTCCACTTATATGAAATATCTAGAATAAGCAAATTCATAGAGACAGAAAGTAGACTAGAAGGTACTGGGGGTGGGAGGGAGGGGAGGTACAGAGTTTCTTTGGGGAGATGCCAGAGCTTTGGAAATGGTGGTGATGGTTGCACAACATTGTGAATGGACTTAATGCCACTGAACTGTACATTTAAAAATGGTTAAAATGGCAAATTTTATGTTATATACATATTTTACTACAAAAAAAATTTTTGTAGTAAAAATTTTTAGTAAAAATATTTTTACTAAAAAAAATTCCCTGAAGTATGTTTTTGAGGCTGTTCACCAGGACGCCTATTTTCTCAATAGCCAGTTGTGCCTGTGGAATTTGCTGCTGAACCCTGGAGGGAATGGGATGCAAGGACAAAGGATTCAGCCTCTCTGGAAGGAAGGGGCCCTGGTCCGTCTTTGGAGAGCCCTGGTAAGAGCAGCTCTCTTCTTAGGATGTCCGAGGAGACCCCCAGGTGGCAGGAAGGCGAACTTGGGGGCATGTCCTTCAACACCAAGGGATCCCAGAGTCCTGCCTGGGGGCTGCAGGGAGAAGCCACCCTCTCCCCCCAGGAAGGAGACCTGAAGACCCAGCTCCCAAGCACTGCCTCCCGAGCCCGTGAGGGCTCAGACTCCGCAGACCGCAGAGCCCTCCGCAGGGAGAGAAGGAAGATGATCGAAAGAGACATTCTCCATAAAGTCACCTGGGATGCCCGGGGCCCAGCCTGCAGTGACCAAAGTCAAGTGAAGGTGACGCCCTGTGGAGCAGCAGCGTCAGGTCCGAGACCAGAAACGCCACCAGAGCAGCCCCTGGAAGGACCGCCACTGCTCTCCCTCCAGGTAGCGTCTCCCCTGCCCTGTGCTTCCTCTGGACGGGCCCTGCACGGCGGCCCCCAGCTGGTCCTGCACAGGCCAACCTGAGGCCGGCCCCCTCCACCTGTCTTCATCTATTTGGGCTGCTATAACAAAATCCCACAGACTTGGGAGCTGAAACAACAGAAAGTCATTTCTCACAGTTCTGGAGGGCCAAGAGCAAGGTGCCAGCAAATTCAGTGTCTGGTGAGGGCCTGCCATCCTCTCGCTGTGTCCTCACTGTTAAAGGGGTTCAGGGGCTCTTTGAGGCCCCCTTTTTTATAATGGCACTAGTTCCATTCATGAAGGCTCCCCTCTCATGACCTAATCACCTCCCAAAGGCCCCACCTCCAAACACCATCACACGGAGGGTTAGGATTTCGACATGTGCACTTTGGAGGGACACAGACTTTCAGTCCATAGCAGCGACCTTACACCCTGGTCCCAGGTCCACCGGCAGGCAGGCAGCCGTTTCTCAGAGGGTGTGTCATCCTGGCAAACGAACCATCTTCAGGTAGAGTTAACTAGGAGGAAGAGCAAGGAGACGCCAGCCTCTTTTAAAAAAAAAAAAAAATACTAATCCCAATTATGTTTATGAAGACATACAACCACATATAAGACAGGGAACAGACTCTGTCAAAGCACAATTCTCAAAACGTGAAAGCCCGCGTTCTCATACAAATAATGAGCACAGGTTAACGTTGTGTTTAGCTATTCAAGAGGAACCCGCAGGATGCCAAAGCCAAAGAGAGTATGAGAAACCAGGATTTTGTAAGACACTGAGGAAAAAGAAATAGACGCTGAGATAAAATTCCTATATTAAGTAGAAAATCGGTCAACATCCTTCAGGGCAACAGAACTGTTATCTTTGGGGTTATCTTCTCTACCAGACCGAAAAGAAAACCATCGCACCTCTCAGTTTCACAAAGTTGTAAAACGGGTGGGCCCTGGTCTACCGTGCAGACCAAGTCACCTTCCCTTAGAAAGGTGGGCTTGTTAGAAAATGCTCCGGTGTAATGCTGAAAGGTCAGGCGATTCTCTTTTTTCTCCGATTTACAAATGTTGGATAACTTTCTTAACAACTTAGAGAAAACTGGCCTCAGGTGTACATGGAGGTCATTTTCACCAATTCTGTTGTTATCAGCCCCATTCTTTCCTTTCTGCTCGCCCCTAAACACCCTTATTTTCACTCACCTCTGGGGCTGCCGGGAGTGGCAAGGTCACACGTAAGAACCATGAATTCCTGATTATGTCCTCCCTCATCACCCTACTCGACCCCCACAGCACTCTCTTCCAAGTCCTCCAGTGTTAGTACCTCCCTAGAACAATCTGTTTCTTAATAATTTTATTTATTTATTTTTCCCCCAAAGCCCCAGTAGATAGTTGTATGTCATAGCTGCACATCCTTCTAGTTGCTGTATGTGGGACGCGGCCTCAGCATGGCCGGAGAAGCGGTGCGTCCGTGTGCGCCCGGGATCTGAACCCTGGCAGCTGGTAGCCGAGCGTGCGCACTTAACCGCTACGCCACGGGGCTGGCCCTGTTTCTTAAAAGAGCAAAACGTCTTAACTTCCCAACGTTTTAAACCTGTTTGAACTTAAAGAGTTTTAAGATGACACTGGGTTTACCTCCAGGTCAAACAATGTCTTTGTGCCAGAAATGAAAGTATTGCCCAAAAAAGGCATCGGAAGGAAGTGGCAAGAGAACCAGTTCATACTGCAGCCTGCACAGGGTGGGTGAGCAAGCCCACGTGCAAACATGGTCGTGCACCTCAGCCCCGATTTCTGCCCCACGACATCCCGCAACAGCCTCCGTTGGTCACGGCAGCTGTGAAATCGGCACTCATGCCTCCAGGACCCTGTGGCAGCCACGTAATCACCATTTTAATTATTTCAGGAACTCGAAGAGAGGGATCTGGATCACATCCTTCAGAATCTGGCGGGACGAGAAGACGACCGGGGAGATGGCCCACCTGGAGCCACGTGGTGGGCAGCTGACCGCCTGCAGGGCCGAGGTCTGACCTTGAATGCTGGGGCCCAAGTGCATCCCCACAAGCAGCTCCGCCAGGTCCTCTCTTTAAAATAGGGCCTGGGCTGGGCGCGGTCAGCCCCGCAGGCCACCATGTCCTCTCCACTGCTTGGCCCTCACCGTCCTGAACACTCAGGTGCCAGTCCTTGAAAGACTTCATTCATTCCTTCACTCCTTCACTTCTTCATTCACTTCATTCATTCATTCATTATATATGTGACTGCCTGCTATGTGCCAAGCATGGACTAGGCCCTGGGGATATGAGAGGGGTTATAGCAGGATGTGGAGAAACTCAGCCTCCTGTGAGGAATGGGGGGATGGGGGACTGGAATTGGTACCCCCTTTTTGGAAGGCAAGGTGGAAGAATCTATTCTCTATTTTAAAGGCACATAAGCCTCTGATCAGGCTATTCCACTTCTAGAGTCTCGGAAACACACACACCCTGGGGGGGGAAAGATGTGTATTCAGGGATGTTTGCTGCAGTGTTGTTATAATTGCAAAAAACTGGAAACGACCCGTATTCAATATTCAGTAGGAGTCCAGCTAAATGAGTCATCACAGAACACTGCAGCTCAGTGAGGGGAATCTACATATATATTCACACAGAAAGACGTAAAATATTCACTGAAAAAAAATCTATAGAGGATGATCCTCTTGCTGTTAAAAAAAAAAAGGAACACACGGAATGTTAATGATAGTTCCCTCTGACAAGTGGGCCTCAGGAGTGAGGGCGTGGGATGCACTTTTAGCAAGAAGTCACTGCTACTTCACGAGGCTCGAATATAACTCCCTGCTCATGAAGATATTGCTCCCTTGGCCCTGCTGAGCTGGAGGGGGGTCCTCATAAAGGGCGGAGAGTAGAGGAGGGGTCGGGCAGGGGCCTCTGGCGGACCCCCATCACTTCTCCATGCACAAGCCCGAGGTACGTCCCCACAAGGGGTCCCGAGTGGCTCAGGCCACTGTAAGTCAAATGAGGGCCGCATCCCCACTAAGCAGCTTCCCCCCTCCCATCAGACCAGGCTGTGCCAAGTGCCCAGGACAGGCTCATGGAACAGCTTGCCCTCCTGTGTGCCACGCAGTCCAGAGCTGCAGCCTCTGCCGGGAAGGTGCCTGCTGACACAACCCAGGACACCGAGCGGGAGGCTGCAAGCAGGTGGGACTTCCTGCCAGCCACGCCCCTGTCCTCGCTAGAACTGGCCCGCAGCCTTGCAGCATTCATTAGGCATATATGGGTGGGGCACTTGGTGTGTATTTCTCATTTCATCTCAAGAATCTGATCAGGTGGGTGCATTTTATAGAGGGGAAACTGAGGCTCAGAGAGGTTGACTTGCCCAGACTATATGTAGCAGAGCTGGGACTCAAGTCTCAAAGCACCCACTCTTTCCTCTACCCCATGGGAGCCCTCCTTTCACCATCCACATGGCCTCCCCAGGAGTAGGACCCTGGCCCTCTGGCCACCATGGATGGGGCCAGCCCGGGGCATCTGACCCCAGCCAGGCCAGTCAGACTCTTTCCCTGGGGAATTTCCACTCTCTGTCTTGGGTTGGGGTGGAGGGCAGAGAAAGAACAGCTGTGGTGAGAAAGACTGAAGTTGAGAGGCAGAGGTGGGGACAGGGCCCTGGGGTCCCTTAAAGGCTAGGCGTACCCCTGCTCTTCCGACACTTTGCTTGTTCCACTCTTTTTAGGAATCAGAGAGCTAATGAATTCCCCTTTTCATCTGAGCTAGCTGGACTGGGCTTCTGCCCCTGGCAACCCAAGTGTGCAACAGAAATGTCTAGACCTACTCTGTGCAGTCAGTAGCAACTCGCCACATGTGGCTACTGAACCCTTGAAATGTGGCTAGTGCAACTGAAGAACTGAATTTTTAGTTTTATTTTATTAATTTTAATTAGCTTAAATGTAAATTTAAATAGCTACTTGTGGCAAGTGGCTACCGTACTGGAAAGCAGAGATATGGAACATTTTAATCATCATGGAAAGTTCTGTTGGATGGTGCTGGCCTAAATCTTGAGGGTTGTTCTGAAGAGTCAAAGAGCAAATGCATTTATAGGGCTTATCTTGGTGCCCCGCACACACACACAGCCGTGACCCCGGCACAGGTCACACAGTAATCACCAAGAAGTACTTAGCACTCCCTGCTCTTCTCATCTCAGATGTGCTTCCACAGAGCTGGGCTTCCAGGCTGAGCTGGGCCCGACACTGGCCAGGGGTATGCGGCTAAGGAACCCAGCAGAGCCTCCCACCATCTTCATCGATCTGCGGCCGAAGGAGCCATCAGACCAGGAGTCGTCTGAAAGGTACTGGGAGCGGTAACAGCCCCGCAGCAAACCCAGTGCTTTGCAGATGCCGTGCTGGCCTTGGGAGGAACAGGGACTTCACAGGCACCGCTCAGTTGAGAAATGCTTCCAACCAGGAACTGAGCCTGGTCAACAACCCCACCGGGTCCCATCAGCAGGCTCTCCCGGCAGGGAGGGAGGAAGCAGGGGCAGAGGGCAGTCTTTCTAAGAAATGGAGTCTAGGCCGGGGCACATGGCCTCGCGGGTACCTCCGTCCTGCCACCACTTGGCAGAAGCCCAGTGGCCCTTTGGTTTTGGTTGGCTGGGCTTTGGCTGGCCTACTGGTCCTCCTGCCTTGGGTCACCAAGGAGGCCTGGACGCTCCAAGTCCCTAGTGGGAGCCGGGCTGGACTGAGGCACGTCCAGCGAACCCTCGTTTCCTGCCCCCAGCTCCAGCTCCAGCTCTTCTGACAGCGAGGAGGAGGGGGAAGAGGACACAGCGGCTCTGAGAGACCAGCAGGGCCCCTGGGGGCTGAGGTAACCACGAGGGGGCTCCCGCGGCCTGGGGATGCCCCATCTCTGCTTTCCGCAGCAGGCTTTCACCAGCACTCTAACATTTGTGCTTTGAGCTGTCTTGCACCCAAAGGGCCAGCACATGAGAGTGTGGGGGGGTCTGGGAGGTGGGGAGATTAGCCGGCGGGAGCCCACCTGGGGCCCAGCAGCATCTCAGCCTGGCCTGCTATTCTGACCTCACCAAGGACACCTTAGCTTGCTCTCCAGAAGGGATCAGTACACTTTATCCCTGAAAAATAGCTCCCCAGATTGATTTTGCTCCCTTCTAGTGATGGCAGTGGAAATGAAGGGAAAATGTAGGGATGGAACACAGTGAGAGTTGTTAGCCAGGGTGAATGAAGAAGTGAAAGGTCAAGTTCAGAGAAGGCTCGGGTCTCTGCCATGGGGAGGCCCACACTCTGGTCACCAGCGAGTTAGAATGATATGCTGTGGCAGGGTCTATCATTTTTGGAACTGCAAAGCCTGCAGATCCTGCTCTTTGGGAATGTCAGAGTCTAATGCAGCTTTCCCCCTAATGCCTAATTAGGAATCATAGGAAAAAGAGAGAAGACAGATTTGGGTTGCAAAGTGTCACACAGGTTTCCTCCCCGAGGCTTTAACATGCTGATATGCCCTGTGACTCGGCACAGGACGAGGGCCCAGAGGCTGCAGTCCTTATTTGTTTAGCGTCTAGAGAAGCTGGGAACACGCTCTGGAAGCACTCTGGCTTTTTGTGTTTGTGTCCTGTGGTGAAGTGCTGGCCTCTGTGTGGTGTTGATTGAGGTTGCTTCTCTTGACACAGGGACTGTACCGGGAAAAGTCAGCTTCTCCAGCAGCTCAGGGCATTTCAGAAGGGGACCACTCAGCCCAAGTTGCTTGCCAGCAAGGGTCCCAGCGGCCAGAAGGCTCAGGCCCCTGAAGATTCTGCCGGATCCGGAACTGGGAGGAAGCAACACGTAACACTCCAGGCTGAGAGGCAGAGCACCCAGGCCAGACCCCCAGGAGGAAGTCCCAGGGCCCTGGGGGACCCTCCTGGGCCAGGGACAGCCAGGGAGACCCTGGTGCCTCCTCTAGGCCAACTGTAGATGCCTCTGGTAATGGAGGAGGAGGTTATCAGGATGATGTGACATTTCCTCGACATGCCTAGGCCCTGGGGGTCCGTTCGCTCTCCCTGTTTCCATTAGCGTGTGCTTTTGTAGCACAGGGACCCTCAGACTGTGGATCCAACCCTGTTAGAATTCGGTCAGAACATTTTCATGCACTTAGAGCAAAGATGCCAGTACAAACTGGTACAAAGAGCATGACAACTCAAGCAGCCCCTATCCTCTGAAAGGGCCTGGAAGGAAACACCATCAAGATGATGTTTTGTTCTGAGATGGGACTACAAAGCTTTTCACCCTTTTCCATTTCTGCATTTTTTCTCTTTTATGTGCATCTATTATTTCCATCATACCAGGTCTTTTTTAAAGCTATAAAACTTAAGTAAAACATATTTAGAGAATTTCAGGGTTGAAAGGGTCTTGAAAGGGAATTTAGCCTGATTTTTTGGGTCCCTGGATGCTTGCTATTTTGTGTTCCTGAATTACCACCACCCACACACACACCCCAGATGGACTTTGTGATAAAGGGGTAAAGATTGAAATTTGATTTCTCTTTTTTCTTTAACCAACACACAAAGGCACATATATGTTCTAAGGTCCTTCCAAACTCAAGGTGGAGCTGACCCTTAAATACAGATAGAATACTGAATGTTCTCACACCTGAATCTGTCCCTGTGGGCTGGCGCAGCGCCCTCCCTTGTACATAACCAGAGACAGCTGGGGGCCACAGGAGGCGCCCTGTCTCCCTGGCCCTGTGACTTTGAAAGCATTATCCCCCCACCCGCCATCTTCACAGAGGCCTTTCCTAACTGGGGTTCCCAGCCCTGCTGCTCCCACCAGGCTGAAGCCCTGATCTGTGGCACCTCCGTTCTGTCCCCTGTGTGCTTCCAAGATCCACTGCTCAGCGTCTCAGCTCCTTCCCCGCCTGCCCCACAGGAAGAGCAGAGAAGTCATCTTGGGTCCCCACGCTAGAGGCTCAGGAGGTCCAGCAGGGTCCTTGGCATTTGAGTACAGATTCCAGCATTCAGCTGGGGTCATGGCTGGCTGCCATGCACTGGGGGTGGGCAAGGGTCTCCTGCCATCCAGCCCTGTGCCAGGCAAGACAGGCCCTGCCCAACCTCAGCCAGCCAAGATCCGGGCCACAGACTCCACCTGATCTGGCCACAGGGGCCCCACCAGCAGCCCCCACTCCCAACGAGGGCATTTTCATTAGAAGCCAGATGCGAGGTGGGCTTCCACCAAGGCCACAGCAGGCCCAGGGAGACCTTCCTGCAGGGAATGTGGCCTCTCCCGCCTGTGGAGGCCCTCACCTCAGCTCCGGGGCACAGTGTGGACAGGGCGGCCTAAACGTGGCACACCTCCGCCCGTGCTGCCAGCCGTGCCATCAAAAGCAAAGGCCATTTTTTAGCCCCATTTCCCCCCTCTCTACCCCTTTTAATGCCGCCAGTAAGTTCATTTAGGATGTTTCACAAGCAGTGACAGAAAATAAACTTTGTACCAAGTTCAACTCTGTGAATTACTGTCTGTCAAGGCAAGCTGGGAGGATGAGGCGGTGGGAGTTCAGGCCTGAGTTGAAAGCTGGTTCCACCACCTGGACAAGGTGCATAAAGCTCTGAGGGCCTCAGTTTCCCCATCTATATGAGGAGAATCATGAAAGTCCTATGTCACCGGACTGCATGAGAGAATGTCATGGAGCAGGCACTTGATGGGCCCAGCTCTCACGCCAGTGGGAGGGCAGCCACCTCCAGCACCAGCCTGGACGTGAACGAAGTGAGCCCACGTGGGGGAGGCGGGTGGTCGGCAACACTGGCCCAGCTGGATCTGGCTGGGTACCTCATGCTCGAGAGCTCCAGAAGCTGGCCTAGAAAGTAAACACCATCCTTAACCCGGTGGCTCCATTCTCCAGGACGGAGCACATGGGGCCAGAAGAAGGGCTGATGTTTACTAAGGGAAGAGAGAGAAGAGCAGGGCACACACCCTGGAATGTAGGTGGTATGGAAAGGTGAAAATATTTACAGCGATTGGGTGACAAAACAGTATGGACGATCACAGCTGGCATGAGGGCCAAAGCCACCTAGCCATGAGGAACGGCCATTCCTCTGGATGGAACATTCC
Organism: Ceratotherium simum simum; assembly: GCF_057802395.1. Classification (NCBI taxonomy): domain Eukaryota; kingdom Metazoa; phylum Chordata; class Mammalia; order Perissodactyla; family Rhinocerotidae; genus Ceratotherium; species Ceratotherium simum. The sequence goes on from NC_141925.1 coordinate 4,438,131, forward strand.
GGAACCCAGTGGTTTCAGCAGCTGCTCCGACTCCAGTGATGACTAAACCAAACAAGGACTCTATACTGCTCCCCTCAGCCACTCAAGAGACCATAGATGGTGATCAGAGAGGCACGTCTGCCTCAGACAGACCAAGTGGGGCAACCAAGGCCAGCCTGACCCTGGAACACAACCACTCGGGGCCGGAGCAGAGGCAGTGCTGGACCTCGCCCTGGGGAGAGGTGGCAAGGCCAGTCCAATTCCCAGGCTTCCTCACAAGCTGGGGGAGGGCAGGAGATGGGGTCTTGGGGAAGCGTTCCCACACCAGGCGTCCATCCTACAGACTAGCCATGGATCTACAAACGGGACCCCCAACTCACCCCATTTCCTCGTTGACACCACTGGAATACTGGAAAAGCCCCCACAGGCTACATTTTGAAAGTGTGACAAGATTGGAGGGGAAGGCTGGGGTGCGTAATGCTACAAGCAACTGCAGCCTTTGAAGCTTGCCCCCAAGTGGGTTGAATAGTGTCCCCCCCATTCATGTCCACCCAGAACCTCAGAATGTGACCATTTGGGTAAGCAGGGTCTTTGTGGATGTAATCAGTTAAGATGAGGTCATTCTGGAGTAGGGGGCCTTAAACCCAATGACTGTGTACTTGCAAGAGGAGAGGACAGAGACGCACAGGGAGAAGGCCATGTGACCACAGAGGCAGAGACAGGAGTGATGCTGCCACAAGCCAAGGAACGCCAAGGCCTGCTGGCACCACCAGAAGCCCGGAGACAGGTGTGGACAGACTCCCTCAGAGCCCCCAGAAGGAACCAGCCCTGCCGACACCTTGATTTTGAACTTGTGGCCTCCTGACCTGTGAGAATAAATTCCCGTTGTTGTAAGCCACCCAGGTTGTTGTCGTTTATACAGCAGCCCCAGGGCCCTAATACACCTGCTCTGTGCCCAGCACTCCAGCCGCCTCCCTCAGCCTGGGCACCTGAAATGCCCACTGCCATCCTCGTGCTGGGCCCATGGGAGCAAAGAGTCAGTGTGAAGATGCCTGAAGATCAGGGTTGCTGGTTCTGGGGCACAAACGACTCTGGCAGCTTCATCAGCTGTGACTAACTATGGTGCGTGGTGGTCAGGCTTTGGCCAGGGGGCTTCCTGGAGCCTCGGGGGCCTGTGTGGCTGTGCTAGGGTGCCACCCGCTGGGGCTTCTCCCAGCTGTGGGTCCGCTGGTGTCTGTGGAGGTCGGTGCCAGGCAGAAGCCTCGCCCACAGGCAGGGCATGTGTAGGGCTTCTCCCCCGTATGCATCCTGTAGTGGGCGCTGGAGTGCGAGCTGTTGTGCACACGTGGGGCCGCCCCTCAGGGTGTCCTGCGGCGGACGACCGGGCTGGAGGGCTGGCTGAGGCGCTTCCCGCACGCACGCGGCGCACAGGGAGGGCTTCTCACCCGGGTGCACCCTCCGTGCCTGCTCAAGTGGGAGTGGTCTCGGAAGCCCTCCCCACAGACCTGGCACTTGTAGGGTGCTTGGTCGGGGGCATGTTTTACTAAAGCCTTTGCCGCATTCGGGGCACATGTACAGCTTCTCAAGCTCTCGGGGCCCCCCACTTCCCAGAGGCCGCGTGGGCCTGGTCGTGCCCCTGACCAGGGCCGGCCCCTGACCCGGGAGCGGGGCGGGTCCCCTGCACCGTGCTGACAGCACTCGGTCCCACTCTATTCTCATGAGTGGGAGAAAGCCCTGAGACAGGGAAAGCACAGTCCCTGAGGGCTTCATGGGAGAGGGGGAAAGGGAAGGGCATGCTTCTGATATGAAAGCAGGAAAGGCTGGGCGGGACCTCCCATCTGAGGACAATGACGTGGAGCGATGCTCTTCAAATTCCCCTTCTAAACACTCAGCAGGGAAGTGTCAGCCAGACCCTGACATGAGTGAGATACTGAAACCATGGCAGACACTCCTGTAAACACACAGCAACTCAGGTAATCCTCACAAGGCCCACGTGAGACGGGAGCTGTTGTTGTCCCATTGTACAGATGAAGAAACTGAGGCACAGGAAGGTTAAGGAACTCACCCAGAGTCATTCAGCTGGTAAGCTAAGAGCCCCAGCAGTCCGGCTCTGGAGTCAGAGCTCACGACCTGTAGGTCAGGGGTTCTCACCCAGGGGCAGTGGCGCCCCTCAGGGGACGCTTGGCAATGTCTGGAGACATTTTTGGTTGTCACGCCTGGGGAGGGGGCTGTTGCAACTGGCATCTAGTGGGTGGAGGCCAGGGTGCGGATGAACACCCGCCAGTGCACAGGACGGCCCCACAGCAGAGGACGACCCAGCCCCAATGTCCACTCGCTCCAGGCTGTGTGGGCTGGAGCTGGACCAGGAGGCCTGCGGGCCCAGCGCCTTCGGCCTCTCTGTTGTACTCTCAGGGGCAGCCCCTGATGGCCCTTCACGGATCCCAGTTTGAGAGACACTGCGGTGATGACACGAGCACTGAGCAAGTACCCTGGGCTGGACCCAGGCTCTGCCCTTCCAGACTTGTGACTCTGGGCAGATGCTCTACTTCTCTGCTTCCTCGTCTATGCGCCAGGCAATCCCACCTAGGGACCTCGTGGCACGAGGTACGCTGGGGCGCCAGGGGCTTGCAGAGCACACGAATTCAAGCAGAGCCCCCTGAGTAGCCCTGGGCACACGGCAGGCACACACTTGCCTGAGGAGGGGAGGGCCCACACTGACCTGGGGGTGGGGGCTCACAGTGACCCGACGGGGGAGGGACAGAACTCCCCCCTGCCCTGGGAAGTGTCTCCCTCCAGATCTCGGGGCAGGCCCTCTCGCTCTCCCCTCCTGTCTCCAAACTCACACTTCCAGAAATCCAAACGTGGGCCTGACCTCCAGCTTACTGAGCCTCAGTCTGCACGTGTGCACAACTGAGATGCTGATGGCCCCACTCATCAGCCTGTCGTGAGGACTGTTACAGAGGAACTGAGTCTGGCAGTCCCTCAAAAGGTCACAGACTCACCACAGACGCGCCAATTCCACCCAGAGGTCAGACCCAGGCGTAAGCGCTGCTGACCGGGGGACGCCTGGGCTCCCGGCCCACGTTTCTCTCCCACGGGCTAGTTTCGCCTTTCCATCCGCCTGCGGTAAGCTGTCCCAGGCGGATTTGGTAGGACTCTCTCCTGCTTCTCTGTTGAGGGGTTTCTGCTTGAGACCCAGACCTTTCTTAAGGTCATCTCTCTCCCCTTGCCTTTCCGTTACACAGGGGTCAGCGAACTTAGGCCCGCCGGCCAGTGCCTGTCTTTACAAATGAAGTTTTCACGGGCCACGGCCACGCCCACGCCCACGTATTTTCCCTTGTCCACGGCGGCTTTTGCGCCACCACAGCAGAGCTGAGTAGTGGTGACAGAGACAGTATGGCCATAAAACCTGAAATATTTACTATCTGGCCCTTTTCAGAAAACGTCTGCTGACCGTTACTCTAAGCCCTTGAGCTTAACTTCACAAACTCCATCAGCAAGGTCTGAACTTGCAGGAAGGGGAGAATCTAGCCTGGGCGGCCCACTTCCTTCTCACTGCCCTCCTCCCCGCAGCCGGCCCTGCCAGAGACCTCCCTCAGCACCAGGGCAGCAGGAGCTGGGTCCCACGGGCCTTCCCCTCATCCCTGCTGAGCAATCAGACGGGGCCTGGGAGTGGGGAGTCCTGCTCAGGGGGAAAAAGAGGAGAGGACGTGAGGGTGGGCTGGGTCAGAACCGTGCAACTGCAACATCCTGTTGCTCGTGAGGGCAACGGGGCGTCAGAAGACTAGGGAAAAGCGCGATGCTCCAAAAGAAGAGGTGGGAGGTGTTTTGCTTCTCTGTAGACTTTCCTCTGAGGGAAGGGAAGTGAGGAAACAGGGCCCAGGGCTTTCACTGGCTCTGGGAGGGAAACCCTGATGCCCCGAGGGGTCCAGAGTTTCCTCACAACAGAGATTAAGTGGCCAAGAGTTACAATGCACAGGGGAGACAGACATGGCACAGGGAGCACAGAGCGACCGTCGGTCCAGCAACAGTGCGCACAGCAATTAGTATTCTCCTCACACGGGGCAGTAGGAAGGTTTCATCTTCATTCACCCCACAGATACTAAGTTTGGAAAAAATGAGGTTGTAAAGGAAAGTGTGTGATGGTTTAATCTTCTGGGCCAACCTGGCCAGCCTGTGGGGCTGTTGTTTGGTCAAACACCAGTCTAGATATTGCTGTGGAGGTTATCTGCAGATGAGATTAACATCTACAATCAGTTGACTGTAAGTAGAGGAGATGCCCTCCATACTGTGGGTGGGCCTCATCTAATCAACTGAAGGCCTTAAGAGCAAAACCTGAGGTTTTCCAGAGAAGGAATTCTGCCTCAAGACTGCAACATAGAAATCCTGCCTGAATTTCCAGGCTGCTGGCCTGCCCTACAGATTTTGGACTTGCCAGCCTCCACAATCATGTGACCCAGTTCTTTAAAATAAATCTCTTTCCACACACATACCCTATTGGTTGTCTCTCTAGAGAACCCCAGCTGATACAAAGCAGCATCTCAACTCCTTTAGAAAACGTTTCAGAGGGGCCGGCCTGGTGGCGTAGTGGTTAAGTTCGTGCACTTCGCTTTGGCGGCCCGAGTTTCTTAGGTTTGGATCCTGGGCGTGGACCTACACACCGCTCATCAAGCCGTGCTGTGGTGGTGTTCCACATACAAAATAGAGGAAGATGGGCACAGATGTTAGTTCAGGGCCAATCTTCCTCAGCAAAAAAATTAAATAAATAAAAACCCGTTTCAGGGACTGAATGGGTGTCAGGAGTGGCAGGATGAGCTGAGTGGGAAGAGCAGAAGGGACAGTGGTTGGCGGGGAGCCTGGTGGTGGTGAGGAGAGGCCGTGGATGGCCAGGGCCTTGCCAGGAGCAGCTCTGCCCGTGCAGGCCAAGGGTAGCACAAAGGCTGAAGTGAAACTGGACCAACCGTGTGGGCGAAAGAGCGGAAGAAGGAAGCCAGGACAGCTCTGGGCATCTGCCAGGGACGTGGGTGAGCAGCCATGCTGGCCCCACTGCAGTTGGGCCACTGACGGGAACTAGCAACCCTGGCTCTGCAGGCTGCACACAGCCAGCTGCCACGTGGAGTCCTCCCCAGAGACCCCCCGGGCCACAGAACCACCCCTCGGAGCAGGGCCTGTGAGTTCCTATTTTTAACATGGTCCCCAGTGATTCCTCGGGCCACTGAAGTTTGAGAACTGCTGGGCTGGCTCCTGTAGGCGGTGGCGAGCCAGGGAAGGTACTGAGTGGGAAAGTGGTCTGGCCTGGGCCTCAGGTCCTGGAGGCCAACACATGCCCGTCGGGGAGATGCTGGGCCGGCCACAGCCAGCCCGAGGGAAGGAGCCACCCTGAGACTGGCCCATGTCAGACATGTCAGAAACATGGGACAGCGGCCAGGGTCTCCCCGCACGTTACCCTCACTCTCTGGCAGCACAGCCCAGCTGCAGTCCCACTGAGGCGGGTCCAGGAACCCCCATTCCTCCTGGGACAGGTACACGGCCAGGTCCTCCAAGGTCGCTGGCACCTGCTAAAACGCAACCCGCTCAGTCCCATGCCACTGTTCCTTCAGGCTGGGCTGCATCATGATGGTGGGTCCTGGCCTCCCCACTGCTTCCCCTCCCCCCACTCTCCCTCCTTCTGGGCTCTGCTCACAGACACGCTGGGCTGCATCCTGCTCTTCAGGGGAACCCTATCACCACGCGCTGTCCCACTGCTGCAGGGCTGGAGACGGTGTGGACAGATTCACTGTGCGGAGCAGCTGGACCCACTGTGCGCTCAGCCACTGGGGCTCACGCTCTCTGGGGACACGAGTAAGCACGCCCAGCTCAAGCCAGCCCTGGACCCAAATGGGGTGACTTGGGAGCTTCAGGATGCCTCTAGGCCAGTGGTTCCCAAATCTAGGACCAGACTGACCTGCGGAGCAGGGTTAAGACCCAAGCAAGTAATGTCCAGAAGAGGCAAATCCACAGAGGCAGAGAGCAGACTGGAGGCTGCCAAGACGCTGGGGGTGGGGAGTGGGGAGGGACTGCTGATGGGTGCGGGGTATTCTGGGAGGGGATGCAAGTGCTCTAAAATTGACCGTGGTGATGACTGCACAACTGTAAATACAGTGAACACTGTACACTTAAATGGGTGAATTGTACGGTATGTGAATTATATCTCAATAAAGCTGTTTTCTAAACAAGCAAGCAAAGGAGACTCCGATTCCAGGCCAGGGCTGGGGGAGGGATTTGCATTTTTTCCCAGAGTCCCAAGAGATTCTAATGCCCAGCTGGGTTGGAAGCGATTGCCCTGGCTCACAGTTGGACCCAGAATCCTCCAGGATACACCTAATACTCGGGTGGCAGCCGAGAGAAGACAAGACTTCCCAGGAGGCAAAGGTTGGGGTAAAGGGGTCACTCCAGGGGGAAGCCTCTGAACCCCCCACACCTGGGAAAGAAGTGTCCCCATAACAAGGGCGCGGGATTCACGGGGATGCTGCAGACCAGGAACGCCTGCTCAACCAGGACCTGGCTGAAAGGGAGGACATAGCTGGTGCCGCTGTCTTCTGATGCCAGGAGGGCACTGGGCCTGGGAGAGAGCACAGAGTTGTGGGGGATGGCCACACAGCCCACCGTTGCACACGGCAGCAAAGTCCCGGACAGGTCCAGTTGCTCCCCACATACACTCAGCTCCCCACCCGGAGCCCGTCCATCCCACATTCATGCCGGCCCCGACCTCCCCCACAGTCCTGTCCTTTTGCCTCCTCCCCGCAGGGCTTCTCTTTCCCGAGACGGGCAGCTACTTGCTTCTCTTTGGCCAGAGCTAGGGGCCTCTCTTTGGTCTGTGGCTCAGCTGGGCGGGGGGCTGCTCACTGGAGAGCCAAGCCCCTTCATCCAGGGACAGCTCCTCTGGTGGAGCCTCCGCCTCGTGTTTCAAAGACTGTCCCCCTGTCTCGTGGGCAGTGTGTGGTCAGGGAGCACCTCCGGGCCCTGCATGAGGACAGAGATCTGCCCACCAGCTCGCAGGAGGTCAGAAGGAAACCCACAGGCTCCCCAGCCCCTCTGTCCCGGGCCCCCCTGGTCACCCTCCTGTTCCCGGGCTCTGCCCGACTGTGCCTCCCACCGGGCTGCCTCGTCGTGTCTGGCTGCCCCCGTGGTCCCCCATGGGCCACACACAGTCCTCCCTCCACCAGCTCCCAGGGAGAATGGACGTGAGCCAGGAAGGTCAGGCTCCCAACCTGGACAAAGGGAGGCCTGCTTTCCTCCTGAGTGAGCCTCCTCGGTATCTCCCCATCACACTGCATTGCTGTCACCGTCACACTCTCACCCTTCCTTCCCGGGTACTCCTGACAGACCCTGGGGCCAGAAGGACCCCGAATCAGGTCTCATTTCAGAAGCTCATGTTACTGCCTTTGCTACGTTTCTTGAAATCATCCACAGGTACTCTGGGATAACCTATTTCCTAATTCCAGGGAAGGTGAGTTGGATGAACTTGGGTCTCAGAGTTTACTGAGCTCTGCGACATCCTCGGGACAAGACGCAGCCCAGGGAACTCGAAACCAGCACCGCGGACCCACTCATGCCCACCTTCCACACCTCTGAGAGGAAAGAGTCCCAGAGGTTATGGGGTACACAGTGAGAGAGGGAAGCCATGCCGGGAACCCCAAACGCCAAGGCTGGAGGGGCTGGGAAGATCTAAGTTCTTGCTGACCACAATAGCAGGATTTGCTTACTGTACTCAATTCAACATTGTGGTCAAGTTTTGGTGGATATGTCTGTCCTGTTGGATGCAAAAGAACAGCAGTGTTTGGCCAATGGCGCTGCCACAGGGAGAAAGGTGACCGACATGTCAGCATTTGCCAAATACCCAACCCAGAGGAATTAATCTCACCTAAGCAGGAGGGATTTGTAAAAGACCGCCCACTCCCCAAATTTGGTTAGAAGGAGTTGGAGCGAGCTCTAGAGAGGCACCATCTATAGAACCTTCTGTGATGATGGAAGTGTCCTATGTCTGTGCTGTCCAGTACAATAGCCACTAGCCATGTGTGACTTAGGAATTACATTTTAAATTTTAAAAGCCACACATGGCTGGTAGCTACTATATTGGATGGCGTGGCTCAAGAGAGATTGGGAACCCTCCAGGGGCTCTCACTAGGGCATTCACCAGCCCCCGGTCTTTCTTCCCCGTGCTCCTCCCTGTTTTGGGATCTCTTCAACTTCCAAGGCCCTGCCTTGGAAGGTCTCCAGCCTTCCTCCCATCAAAACCTGTGTCTGGCCTAGGCTAGGATGGTGTCAATGAACCAATCCACGCGGCTGAGCAAGGGCAGCTTAGTGGGGCTATATGTGGTTAGTCAGCAGGTGGACACCCATTGGCCAAGGTTGAGAAACATTGAGAAGCAGTTGCCCTCTTCAATTCCCAGTGTCTAGGTAGCCCCAGGTCCTCCCAATGACCAAGGTTGGCTATGGCTCCAGAGCCCAAGGAATCTCCAAACGCAGACCTCAGCAGCAGGGCCCTGAGGACTCGGGCCGTTTCCTCACCTCAGGGCCAAAATGCCCCCACCTCAGCTGCCGGCTCTGTTTTCCGGGCTCCCGCTACAGCCCTCCCACCAGGCGCACCGCCTCCTCACCGCTCTCTGGCTGCCGCTCTAGCACCAGGGCCTGGCTCTCCCCCGGCAGCACCATCAGGAACTGCTCCAGCACCAGCAGCTCCGGGATCTGCTCCTGGACGCGCAGCTCGGGCCGCAGCCAGCCTCAGCAGAGCTCCCGGAGGCGGTTCAGGGCCGCCCAAGGTCCGAAGAGCTGGAAGAGCTGGCAGCAGGTCTCCGGCTGGAGGCTTCCGTCTCCAGGGAGGGCTCCTGTTCCCAGCAGAAGTCCTCCTCCACCTTCATGGTCAAGATCTCCTCCTGCTCCAGGGGTGGCGGGGGCTGGAGGCTGGGGGCGGTCGCCTTGTTCCTGGTGGGCCTTGCTCCTTCTTGGCCTCGGGGAGTCGAACCTGTCTCTCCCTATACCTCTGGCCAGACACTAGGAAAGATGTTTTTCACGGCTCTGTGAAGAGACGATGAAATCATTTGGGGTGCAGCTCTGGGGCTGGATAAGTGTCTGCACCCATAAGCGCCTGCCCTGGCCCCAGGGCCAACTCACCCTAGTTGGCAAAAGTAAAGTGCTAATATCAACCCACCCTTGCTCCTAACCCCCTGCTAATTCCCAGGCAATTCCTTAACCTCTCTGGGCCTCACTTCCTCAACTGGAAAGCAGAGATGGTGGTATCACCTACACACAGGTTGCTGGGGTCTAAAGGGGCTGTTTGGAATGGGTTTAGCGCAGAGCCTGGAATGCGGCCAGAGCTCGAGAAATGCTGAATTTTCATTATTAGTCGGCCCTCTTGGGATGGGGTCCCTTTGGAAATACGGTGAGAACCAGGGGCCCCTCTTCCTGAGAGGATGCAGATTCCGTCCCAACCTGACCCCCACTCAGGCTCCACGAGCCCTGAAGCCCCTCGGCGGCCCCGCCTGGTACCCTTGGGTGGATGGTCACCCTGGCCCCTCCAACTCCAGGCTTGAGGTTCATCTGGGGGAGGGGCTTGGGTGCATGGTGGGTAAGCAGGTAAAGGGTCACACTGAGAGTTATGTGCCTAGCATGTCCTATGTGCCCCATAAACATCATCACTCCCAAGTCCTTCTGCTCTGGCATCCCCAGACCTAGCGCTTTACCCCACCCGCCCACTGGCTTCTTTCTTTTCTTCCACTCCTGCACTCCATTCTCTCTCATGTTTCATTTTTTCCCCCTAAATCCAATATCCAGTTTCTACTGTGAGCACACCAGGCAGAATAAGACACTGGGCTGCCCATGAATGATTTCTAGAGACCGCCCCTCACAGGGTGGAAGGCATGAAGAGCAGACGCCAGGTTTCCGGAGTGGCCCAGAACCCCACAGCCTTGTGGTGGGACCTGAAGAAGGGCAGGACCACGTGTGCCTCAGTTTCTCCTCACACCATGGCTGCCGGTCAGGAAAGCCGGCATGGTAGAGTGAGCTGAGACCAGTGCGGAGCTGCTCAGAGGACTGGTGCTCAAGTCCAGTACAAGAGGCCTGCCACTCTGTTGGCTTCCAGAGGAGGCTGTGGAAAGGGATAATGTGAACAAGTCACAGAGGGGTGTGCAGCAGGGCAGGAAGAAGGAGGGACAGACAGAAGTAGGAGAGGAAAAGGAGGGAAAGAGAAGAGATGGGCGGAGCATCTGAGGGAAATCAGCAGGTTCCATAGGACTGGACGACCATGATCTGGCTGCAGGACACGCTGGGCTCTGTCTGGAGGACAGACAGGGGTGGGGACGCCAGCATTTTCAAAGCTGCCCCACACCTTCCTGTTTCTAACTGCCTCCTGGTTAGCTGCGGGGCCCCGGCAACTTCTTGGAGCCGGATGTACAGAGGTTAGCAAGTCTATGCAGTGACCAGGCCTGGCTAACATAGTTCTGGCCCTCTCCTGTCCAGGCGGTTCTCAGTGACTGCAACCAACAGAGATTTAAAGAATAAATTTCTACTTTGCCCAGGATTTCTGTCTTAATTCTATTTTGGGGGGACACAAACACGCAGTCCTTGACAAATGTAAACCAGGATGAATTTGGGCCTCTATCAACGTACACCCAAACCAGCGTGTCAGATCCGGCTCCAGATCCGGCTTATTAACTGGGTGAGCCTCACCTTCTCCATCTGTAAAATGGGGATTGTCACAGCTCCCACTTCAGAGAGCTGACAGAACTGGATGAGATTATGCTTGTAAAGCGCCTGAGACAAGGTACAGCACATCACAGGCGGCAATTCAGCTCACACTTGCTCTTACTGTTTAATTACAGCTGAGCAAAAATGGTCGACCATCAAGCACTCAAGCACTCAACGTTTTGAGTCATCTTTGGTAGCAACTTCGCAACGTCCAAACGACTGAGAACCAATAATTCACTACTAGTCAGAGTTGACTAATTTGACCAAATTATCTAGGAGAGTCATCAGAGGGCTACCGTGCCCCCAAACTGATATATAATGGGTGTTTGATCACTCTTTTTCTAAGGCCTCCATGAGCTAATAGTAAAGCCAGTGTTCTTTAGGCACTTCCTAAGTGAACGGGATTGTGTTTTCACTGTGCTTCTTAAATCCTCATGATGACTTTCTTGCGTAGATATCATTATGATCCAGGTTCTAGCTGAGGAAACTGAGGCTCAGAGTGGGGCAGAGCCCTGCCCAAGGCCGCACAGCCAGGAAAGTGGAAGAGGCTAGACAAACGCCAGCAGGTCCGCTCCAGAGCCTGCCGCCCTGACCCCCACCCTGAAGGCACCTTCAAACGCCAGCTGGGTCATCTGAGCCCCGCCTTGGAGTAGATATCTGAGCTGGTTCTTGGAAGATTCTGGTCTTGTCCCAAGAGTCTCCTTCAAGGTGGCCATAATGCTCCCTCTGGTTTTCTAGACACAGCAGGCAGATCTGCTTGGCACATAGTAAATATTTGCTGAATGACTGAACGACTGAATGGAGGAATCTGGGGTCCGACCTTATCGCAGACTTGATTCTGACAATAATGTAAGTGGGGATAAACAGTACCTATGCCCCAGAGGACACTCACCAGGATTAAGTGATACAGCACATTAAAATACTTGGCTCCAGGGTGAAACACAGAGGCGCTCAGTAAACCTTTGCTCTTCTGCCGTCACGTTCATGAACAGAAAGGACGAAGGATGAGGGCCCCTGCTGTGCGATGCTGTGAAATCTCTGCTTGGAGCCTGGCTGTGTTTTGGTTCATTATGAAATTTTAGAAGGATGAGAGGAAACATCGACTCACAGGAAGGCGGGAAACATCGCTGTCTATACCTTGAACCACCCAGCATCTGAAACTCGATCTCTTTTCCCTACAGCCAGCAAGTCAAGTGAGAAGCAGATGGGTGAGGACAGCCTTGCAAAGCTCGGTTCCTCTGAGGGAGAGCTGCCTCCAGGAGGAAGGCCTCACGGAGAAAGGCTGGATTGTGGAGGAAGAAGGGGGTCAAGGACCACAGGCACGCTGGGAACTCCTGACTGTGGGGGTGATGTTTGCTAAACGCCCCTGCTCGCGGTCGGCCCAGACATCACTGAGAGTGGGGTGAAGAGTCACACACTCCTCTTGGGAAACACCCAGTGTCTGCACCAGCTTGGGCTGCCGTAACAAAACACCACAGACTGGGGGCTCAACCGACAGACATTTATTTCCCACAGTTCTGGAGGCTGAAGTCCAAGGTCACGGTGCCGGGCAGCGTCGGTGCCTCCTGGTGAGAGCTCTCTTCCTGACCTGTGGGCGGCCGCCTTCTCTCTGTGTCCTCACACGGTGGCTAGAGAGAGTGCTCTCTCTCCTCTTCTTCCTGGTAAGGCCACAGCCCTATGGGATTAGGGCCCCACATTCATCACCTCATTTCCCCTTAATTACCTCCTACAGACCCTATCTCCAGATACCGTCACATTGGGGTTAGGGCTTCAACATGAGTTTTGCAGGGGACACAATTCAGTCCATAGCACACAGCCAGACCCCCAACCACCACCAGCCCCTGGAATGGCACAAGATTACTCCTCAGACTACCACCTGCTCCAGACCTGGGGAGTGGCCCAAATACCCACAAGGGCCAGGGAGGAAGACAAGACTGGGCTTTCGACACAGGCAGACTTTGTTTGCACACCAAACATTCTGGAATATTCTTGCTTTCCACAAAGACATGTGCTTTCTCTCATTTTTCTTAAAACACGTGTCCCTCTCGGTCTTTCTTTTTATTACCACTTACGAGCGACGTGGTGTGGAGAACTTCTCTCTATGACAGGAAACACGGCAGTGCCTGCATGATGACCCATGGCTGCTGGTGCCAGGCCTCAGGGCCAGCGACACAGGAAGTTGGGGATGCAGGCTCCACGCTGCCAGCCAGGCTGCTTGTTCCCCGGAAGCCAGATATCTGGATGTCTAGGTGAAAACTCCCGCTTTTGAAAGTAGACTCAAAATGGTTTTAAATCCTGTGTGAGATAAACAGAACACATCAACACGTTCCTGGGCTGTGTCTGGCCCACAAACAAGCACGCCCATGGACATAGACAGTGATGCAGGCCGTGACAGAGCCATGAAGAAAAACACAGCAGGGTGAGGGGAGCGAGGACACAGCTGCCCTTTTAGGTGGAGAATATGTAGACAAAGGGCCATCCATTCACCTGGCTCCTCCTCAAGAAGGGAAGCCAGGACCTCCTTGGCTTCAATACATTCTTTGAAGGCTTTCTTAGAAAGGGCAGCAGGCCAGAGCTAAGGGAAGAGAAATAGTCAGAGGTAAAACGTCCAGCTTCCCAAAGTCTGCTGTGGGCTGAAGCCAACCACACAGAGGGGAGTCAGCCTGTGAGAGAGAGACAGAGACAGACACACACACACACAGAGACAGAGGTACACTTGAGGAATGGGCCTCTTTCTCAACCACTGCTAAAGAAAAAGTTATTCACGTCACTTGTTAAAGAACAGTAAGGAAGACTTTGTCCAGGGCCATAGAGATAGTTGTAGGGACCACTAGAGGAGGGAGATCAGGTTCAACTCCAAATACAAGAAGGAAAAGTTGGAATTTATAGCCAAGGAGCAGGGTGGATGAAAAATTTGTAAGAGGAAGCATCAGGTGTAAGAGGAGATTCTGGCTAAACCGATCCAGTAAGATTCTTGCTGAAGGCAGGCCAGGGTGATGAGACATCACCCGGGGGAGGCTGGAGCATGAGGAACTGAATCAGATACAGAGACCAGGGGGTTCTGGTTAAACCGACCTATGAAGATTCTTTATTAAAATTGGGCGATGCAGAGATGAACACGGAAGCCTGAAAGTCATAGCCTAGTTGAGAAGAGAGTTCAGAGGAGCCCGAGTAGAGTTTGGTCAAGAAGAGAACCTTTGCCAAGACTTCCAGGGTAAAGGGGCTCCCCGTCCCTGACAGAGAGAACACTGCTCTGAGAAGCAGAAAGTGCCCTATGGGGGTCTCATTTCTTTCTTTTTTATTATGGAAGGTGATAAATAAATGACAAGCAATAGGATATACTGGAGTATATGAGGAAGCCATTTGGTGTAAAACTAATTGGGCCTGAACTTGTTTTTCCAAAAAGGCCTGATGTGGCCTTTGAGCATGCATTGTTTATCTGCTTTAAGTAAAGATAAGGATGTAACTTCCCCCACATTGGCACATCCCTAAGGATAAGCATCTCTCCCTAAACCAAGGATTGATTGCTCATCTGCTGCTCTCACCTTGTGACCACCCACCTTGAGACCACCGACCCCGCTGTGTTCACCGAACTGCTGTGTCAGCAAAGCAATCTCATGACTATCGTAAAAGGGACATTCCTATCATATGTGATGCATGCACTTTGATGGTATATACCTGCTCTGTACACCCCCACCACTTTGGAGTGTCCCCTTCTTTTGTGAAAGGACTCTCCCAGGCTATATGGTCCTCAGGGTAGGCTCATAATAAACTCACCCCAATTTCAATTTATAGATTGGTTATGGATTATTTGCATCAACAAAGGAATTCTCCCCCCCGCCACAAGCCCCAGTACATAGTTGTGTATAGTTGTAAGTTATTCTGGTTCTTCTATGTGAGCCACTCCCACAGCGTGGCTACTGACAGACAAGTGGTGTGGTTCTGCACCCAGAACCGAACCTGGGCTGCTGACGCTGAGCGGGGGAACTTAACCACTAGGCCATCAGGGCTGGCTCTGGGGTTCTCATTTCTTTTTTTTTTTTTTTTGTGAGGAGATCAGCCCTGTGCTAACATCCGCCAATCCTCCTCTTTTTTTGCTGAGGAAGATGGCCCTGGGCTAACATCTGTGCCCATCTTCCTCCACTTTATATGGGACGCCGCCACAGCATGGCTTGCCAAGCAGTGCGTCAGTGCGCGCCCGGGATCCGAACCAGCGAACCCCGGGCACTTAACCCGGAGCGCACGCACTTAACCACTTGCGCCACCGGGCCGGCCCCTGGGGTTCTCATTTCTAAAGGCAAAAGTTTAAGAAAAGACTGCAAAAGAAATACCAAGTGCCTCTGCCCACCCTCTGCCTAGGATATAAGGCCTCCCAGGTCAACGCATAGCCTGCCCTTCCCAGGTCCCCAACAGCTCCCAATCCCAATAGTCCTTGCTCTGCTTGCTGCTTTCTGAAATAGTAATAAGTGTCATCAATTCCTGAGCACCAGGCAATACACATTTGCACTCCGTTTGTTCCTAATTTAATAATAATAGAGGTACTGTGATTATCTCTACTTTACAGGTAATAACCCTGAAGCCCGGAGAGTTTTAGGTACTGAACCCAGGGAGGGTCACACAACCAGGATATGACAGAAATCAGACTGGAACCCACATCCTTGATTCCAGAACGCCTGCTCCTAAGTACCAGGTTAATGCACTCCAGCCGGTAATAGTAAGCCAGCATCCTCTTTCCTCGTCCTCTTTGGTGGAGCTCGCTCTGCCGAGTGGCCCCGTCTGGGGCGCGCCCGGGGCCCCACTGCCAGGAGTGGGCAGGAAGGGGAGGCAGCCCTGTTTCGAGTCCCCGCCCCGGTGGCTGCGACGGCGCGCGAGCAGCATCCCCTCCCGGGGCTTCAACCTCCGCGCCGGGACCGAGCCCCAGAGCCCGGCCGAGGGGCACGGCCGCGCGCCGCATACGGTAGGCGCACACTCAAAGTCGGCGGCCGGGACACGGCAACAGGGACCCAGCGTAACCCGCCGCCGCCTGGCGCGTCTGGCTCAGAGCCTCGGGGGCGCGCCGGCAGCGGACGGCCCGGGCGCCGGAGCCGGGAGCGGGCGGGACTACACTTCCCAGAGTGCCCCGCGCCGCGCCCGGGCGGCGGGCGCCTGGGGGCTCCGGCAGGGCGGCGCGTGCAGGGCTGCGTCGAGGGTTTACCCGCCGCGAGGCTCTGCGAGGGGCTTAGCCTCGGGGCGGCCGAGTCCTTGTCGCTGAGGCCGGAGGCCAGTCGCTCGCGCGCTTGGAGCCTCAGTTTCCACGTCTGTGAATGGAGGACTTTAATTCGTTCAAAACCATTCATCCACTCGTTTACACTTTTTTAAAAGCTACATATTGAGTCCTCCCATCTGCCAGCTCTGCTAGGCGCTGGGGTTATAGCAGTGGTCAGCAGGTGCTTGCTTTCATGAAGCTTACATTCTACCAAGAGACGCATACAGTGGACAAAATAATTGCACAAATAATGTAGTCACATGTTTGGTCAATGCTGACAAAGGGGTATAGCAGAGGGGACCTGACCCCCTCAGAGTGGAAGTGACGGTCGAGTAGAGGAGTGAAGGCAGCTTAGAGTTCACCAGGAGAATTGGGGGGAGCGTTCCGCCAGAAGGAACCGCAGGGGTGAACGTCCTGAGGGATGGGGTGCGTTTGAGAGACAAAGGAGACCAGCGTGGCCTGGGTGCAGGTGTGAAGACTGGGAGATGAGGCTGGAGAGGTAGGACCATGCAGGAGGGCCAAGGAGGCTCGGTGAGGACTGAGGATTTGATCCTCAGAGCAATGGGAAACCAGTAGGGTTTGGGGTTTTACACAGGAGAGTGTCCTGATAGGA
Organism: Ceratotherium simum simum; assembly: GCF_057802395.1. Taxonomy (NCBI): domain Eukaryota; kingdom Metazoa; phylum Chordata; class Mammalia; order Perissodactyla; family Rhinocerotidae; genus Ceratotherium; species Ceratotherium simum. Next base: position 4,454,693 of record NC_141925.1, read on the forward strand.
TAGGAAGCTTCGTGGAGTACAGATCTCAGGGAGACCAGAGGGGAGCAGTGAGACCAGCTGGAGTGGTCCAGAGTTGAGGTAATACTAGGGATGCTGGTAGTCACCGAGGGACGGATCCGATCCAGATGCCGGAAGCAGAATCAGCAGGGCCCTGTGGTTGACTGGGCTGGGGTGAAGGAGGGAGATGGCAAGAATAACTCATTAGTAGCATGAGAATAATGGCATCTCCTGAGATAGGCGCCATTGTGATTAAAAGAGGCAAAACAGAACGCCAGATGCACGGAAAAGTCTTCATATATCTAATTTTGTAATAATATAGACTACCTCTGTGTTCAGAGCAGTGTTGTTTGTAATGGCAAAACCTAAAAACAATCTAAATGTCAATCAACAGAGTGATGGATAAATCTCAGAGATGATGTTGAGCAAAAAAGCAAGTGGTAGTATGATACTGTCGGGGGAAGAGGTGGAATCTCCCTCTGCCCTTTTCCTTAAGGTTCTTATGGCTGGCCAAATAATTAACAAGACAGGTTAGCAGGAGAAAATAATACCAAGTTTAATAACATGTATACATGGGAGAAACTCAGATGTGAGCAACTCGTCCCTCTGTCTAAGCTGCTTGCTTAAGTATTGCAGCTAAAGGCGAGGAGCGTGTTGGGGGTGGGTAGTGGCCTGGGACTTCAGAGGGCAGGAGGACAATTCTTTTCAGGGTCATCTATAGATAATGTGGTCAGGGAGGGACAGAGTTTTTGATAAAAAGGGGCTTGGTGCCTTTCTTATTGTAACCTCTATCCTACATTATCTTTATAGCCATCATGATAGAAGATCTGTTCCAGGAAGGAGCCACCATGTCAAATTCTTTAGGCAGTTAGTGGGGGAGGTCAAATGTCCTTCAGAGAAAACAGTCAAGGTAAAGAGATATATTTCAGGGTGGCCAAATCTTGATCTCCCACAATACCATTTCCATAAATTATAAAATGTGCAAAACAATACCACATATGATTCAGGGGTATATACATATGTACTAAAAGGGTAAAGAAATGCCCGGGATTTGGATAAACACCAAATTCGGGATGCTGCTTACCCATGGTGGTGGGGCAGAGGCTGGAGAGAGATGTGAGGGGGGCAGGGGGCATAAACAGCAAGTTTTAATGTGCTTTTAAAACAAGGACAACAGCAAAATAGCCATTGTTGTGAATTTGCATGCTTGAAGTATTGAAACCTAGTGAAGTTTTCATAAATAATTTTAAATAAATGCAGTGCTGAGTTTTAAGCAGGCCTTAATGACTGTATACTGTTTCTATTTTAATTTTTTAAAATTTCTCTGTAAAAATTTTTTTTACTTGAGGTATAACGTATCTATAGTAAAGTGCACAAATCTTAAGTGTATGGCTCAAAGAATTGTGCAAATCTCTACACCTGTGTAACCTCCACCCAGATCAAGATGTAGGTCATTTTTAATACTTTCGAAGGCTCCCTGGTGCCCCTCCCCAGACAATAGCCCCAGCCCTTGCCTGAAACCACTGATCTGATTTCTATCCCCTTAGACTGATTTTTCCCGTTATTGAACTCTATAAATGGCATCCACGCAGTCTGTTTTCTCTGCTCTCTGGCATCGTTCACTCGTCGTTATGTCTGTGAGATTCATCCATGCTGTTGCCTGCATCACTAGAGGTTCATTTTTACTGCCAAGGAGCATTCCATTGTATGACGATGCCACAATTTATCCACTCTCCTGTCCCTGCATTTACAGTTTCCAGTTTGGGGTTTTCAAGAATAAAGTTGCTACGAACATCCTTGTCTATGTCATCTAGTGGATGTTTTATTTACCAGGCACATGGGAATTCATTTTGTGATTCTTCATTTTAAAAAATGCTCCCTAATGGCTATAATTACCAAGACAAAAAATAACAAGTGTTGGAGAGGATGTAGAGAAAAGGGAAATCTCATACACTGCTGGTGGGAATGCAAACTGGTGCAGCCTCTATGGAAAGCAGTATGGAGATTTCTCAAAAAATTCAAAACAGAAATACCATATGACCCGGCTATCCTACTACTGGGTATCTATCCAAAGAACATGAAATCAACAATTCAAAGAGACGTGTGCACCCCTACATACATTGCAGCATAATTCACAATAGCCAAGACGTGGAAGCCACCCTAGTGCCCATCAACTGATGAATGGATAAAGAAGATGTGGTATAGGGGCCAGCCTGGTGGCGCAGTGGTGAAGTGCCCGTGCTCCGCTTCAGCAGCCTGAGGGTTCGCAGGTTCAATCCCGGGCGCACACCGACACACCGCTTCTCAAGCCATGCTGTGGCGGCGTCCCATATAAAGTGGAGGAAGATGGGCGCACGGATGTTAGGCCAGGGCCAATCTTCCTCAGCAAAAAAGAGGAGGATTGGCGTCAGATGTTAGCTCACGGATGATCTTTCACACAAAAAAAACAACAAAAAAAAGATGTAGTATATATATACAGTGGAAAAAGGCATAAAAAAAAGACAAAATCATCCCATTGGCAACAACGTGGATGGACCTTGAGGGTATTATGTTAAGCAAAATAAGCCAGACAGAGAAAGACAAATACTGCATAACTTCACTCATATGTGGAGGATAAACAAATACACGGATAAAGAGAACAGATTAGTGGTTACCACAGGGGAAGGGAGTTGGGGGGGGTGGGTGAATGACGTAAAGGGGCACATATGTATGGTGACGGATAAAAATTAGACTATTGGTGGTGAGCACGATGCAGTCTATACAGAAACTGATAGACAACTATGTACAGCTGAAATTACACAATGTTATAAACCATTATGACCTCAATAAAATAATTGAAGAGAAATGCTCCCTCATGTTATTTAATGTTATGACTGTATCATTACGACACAAACCTGCTTAATGTACTGCACCCTGCAAAGGCCCCACACTCACCAAGCAAAACGAAACAATCAGAAACACTGTTGCTTCTGGAGCCTTGGCATCCGTGAGCCGGTTTGCCTTCACACAGCCCTAAGGCAGGGGCTGGCACTGCCGAGCCCGTTTCACAGGAGGAAATGGATTCAGGCTGGTCGGTGTCTTGTCTCAGGTCCTGCAGTTTAAAGGGCGGAGCTGGACTTGGAACCCACGCTTGCTGGGCCTGGGGAATCCCAAGATGTGTCAGACGAGGCCTTCGTCCTCGCCTAGCTGGCGTGGGTCGTAGGTCAGGAAACGCAGAAGAAATTATGCCCGGCCCTTATGCGGTGCACAGCTGAGAGTCTGTGCCAAGCGTGAGCTGCAGAGTCACCACGGGTGTGACAAGAGCTTCCAGACCCGGAGGGAAAGTCATCAGCAGACAGCAGGACCAACACTCCCTGGAATACCCCATCCTCTCCCCCCAAAAGACTACCCTAGTGAAAGAGAGCGGGCGGTGGTGGAAATGCAGTGAGAAGAGGTCACTGGAGCTGACACTGGGGAGGTGTCAGCTGCGGGGAAGGCCACAGCACAGGGACCAGGAAGGGGGATGGGGGAAATTAGGGCATCAGTCCCCACTGATGACCCTGGTCGGAGGAAATCCTAATGTTCAGGGCAGGGCCATGGGCTAATGTTTTAAATGTATTAATGTTTTCTGAATAGGTAATACACGAGCCTGGTTAACAAGCCATTCACACGACACAAAAGGAGACAGAGTGAAAAGTAAGTGTCCTTCCCACTCTGGACCCCCAATCTGATTGCCCTTCCTGGAAGCAACCATTTGTACCCGTGTCCTCAGGATCTTTCCAGAGATATTTATGCCCCGTATGCTGCCACCCACTATATACTCTATTGATCCTTGTTGTCTTCTCAATATTCTTAGATGATCATCCGTACAAATCTGTACAAACAGAGTCATGATAGGGAACTCAAATTCCTGCCCTTCCCCACCTTGTTGTCCTCATTTCCCCCCACTCTCTCCCCTGGTTCATGCTACTCCAGCCACACAGGCTTCCTTGCTCTTCCTTGAACACATCCAGCACACTCCTGCCCCAGGGCCTTTGCCCTCGCAGTGCCCTCCTTTCTCTGTCTGGAATGTTCTGCCCCCAGATATCCCCACCCATTATTTCTTTACTCTTTCATATCTTTACTCAAAGCCCCCTTCTCAGCTTGGCCCTCCCTGACCCCCTTCTTACAATTGCAAACCCCCTCAACTCTAGACAGTCCTATACCCCTTAAATGCCTTCCTTGGTGCCAGAGCACCCATCACAATGCAACATGCTTGGCATTTTACTTGCTTTGTTTATCCCCATCTTGCCCCACCCAGGTGCAAGCTCCCGAGGGCAGCGACTGGGTTTTGTTCCGGCTGAGACTGTCTCTGCCGCAGCTCCTAGTGGGCCCTCGAGAGCTGTTCCTGGAATGAACGTGGGTCATTGTAGAACCGCCTCAATTTTTTTCCCTCCAGCTTTATTGAGATATAATTGACAAGTACCATTGTGTAAGTTTAAACTGTACAACGTAATGATTTGATATACGTGTATATTGTGAAATGATTACCACGATAAGGTTAGTTACCACCTCTGTCACCTCACAGAGTTATCCTTTTGTGTGTGTGATGAGAACATTTAAGATCTACTCCCTTGGCAACTTTCAAGTATATGATACAGTATTGTTAACTATAGTCACCGTGCTGTATATTAGATCTCCAGAACTGATTCATCGTATAACTGCAAGTTGGTACCCTTTGACCAACATCTCCCCAATTCCTCCACTCCCCAGCCCCTGGCAACCACCATTCTACCCTCTATTTCTATGAGTTTGACGCTTAGAAGATTCCACGTATGAGTGAGATCATATAGTGTATGTCCTGCTACATTCTTTTTAAGGACCATGTTATATTCCGTGGTGTGGTGGGCCGAAGAATGGCCCCCAAAGATATCCAATTCCTGCTCCAGAACTATAAAGATCTTACCTTCTATGACAAAAGGAACTTTGCAGATTAAGGATTTTGGATGATTAAGGATTTTGAGATGGGGAGATGATCCTGGCTTATCACAGTGGGCCTGATGTAATCGCAAGCGTCCTCATCAGAGGGAGGCAGAGGGAGATTTGACTACAGAAGGCAATGTGACCACTGAAGAAGACGGAGGAAGGGGCCACGAGCCGAGGAATGCTGGCGGCCTCCAGAAGCTGGACAAGGCCGGGAAGTGGATCCTCCCCCAGAGCACCCAGAGGCAGCACAACCCTGCTGACACCTCGATTTTGACCCAGTGATACGAATTTCAGACTTCTGACCTCCAGAACTGTGGGAGGATAAAAGTGTGTTGTTGAAGCCTCCCAGTTGGTGCTAATTTGTTACAGCAGCCACAGGAGACTGATACATACAGTACGCAAGTCCCGTGCTTCACTTTCCAGTTCACTGCTGGTGGACAGGTAGGCTGTTTCTCATCTTTACTACACTGGGTACCTCTATTGGTGCTTCTCAACCGGGGAGACTGTGCCCCCCAGGGGACAGTTAGCAATGTCTAGAGACGTTTTTGGTTGTCACAGCTGGAGGGACAGTGCTACTGGCCTCTAGTGGGTGGAGGCCCAGGGGTGCTGCTAAACATCCTACGGTGCACAGGACAGCCCCTGCAACAAAGAAGGGTCCAGCCCCAAGTGTGAACAGTGCCCAGGTTTGAGAAACCCCGGTCTATCCTTGAGATCCGTTCCTAGAAATGCAACTGCTGAGCCAAAGGGTGTGTGCTTTTGAAATGCTGTAGATGTTGCCATATTGCCTAGGGCTAATCTTAACCTCGGGAATGTGCTCAGCCCCTGTGTAGCAACATGTCAACTCCAAGATGTTGGTGTGGATGGTGTGGGTCCCCACAGGCCCTGGGAGTTCCCCAAGCCTGGAGGCAGCAGGTTTGTGAAATTGACGGGTAATTAGCTCTGGGGCAGGTGTTGCAGGGTTCATTCATTTAACGGCCGAGTCCTGAGCACCTGTCACGTGCAGGAGGAAGCCGACGTATCTCTGCCCTCACAGAGCTCTCAGTCTCATGGGCAAGATTCGCCAGAAAACAAACCAGTTGATACATACACAGTGAGGACAGCGAGTATGTTGGCCTAGGGAAATCAAGGAGGGCTTCCCAGAGGAGGTAACTTTTAGCTGGTGTGATGGTTAATTTTATGTGTCAACTTGACTGGGCCAAGGGATGCTCAGGTGGTAAAATATTATTTCTGGGTGTGTCTGTGAGGGTGTCTCCAGAAGAGACTAGCATTTGCTTCGGTAGACTGAGTAAAAATCATCACCCTCTCCTATGCGGGCATCATCCAGTCCACTGAGGGCTCAAATAGAACAAACAGGGGGAGGAAGGGTGGATTTGCTCTCTCTGCTGGAGCTGAGACATCCATCTTTTCCTGCCCTTGGACACCAGTGCTCCTGGTTCTTGGGTGTTCGGATTCAGGCTGGAAATTTGACCATTAGCCCCCCAATTCTTCGGACTTGGAATGAATTACACCCCTGGCTTTCCTGGGTCTCCCGCTTGCAGATGGCAGATTGTGGGACTTCTCGTCTCCATAACTGTGTGAGTCAATTCCTGTAATAAATCTCCATGTGTATATATGTCCTATTGGTTCTGTGACTCTGGAGGACCCCAATACAGCTGGAACAACACTGCTTCTCCCCACTGTCACTTATCGAATGCTCACTACATGCTCTCTCCCTACAGGAGCCTGAGTATGCACCGGCTCCCTGGATTGAAGGAGTCGCCCGTCCTTTTGTTACCAAACTAACTGAGCCTTGGCCCCCTCTGTGTGGGCTTCCATGAAGTCCATTTATTTTTGAGGGTTCCAGAGAGTCCTGGCGAAGCCGGGTACCTGAAGGTTACTGTAAATATTCCATAAGAACATGGTTACCCTTCAACCTTGTTCCCGACACAGCCACAGATGAAAAGAAGTGAGTACCCACATAAATCCTAGATAAAGGACCTCAATCTCTGTTAGATGTATTTGTTGAGCCCAAATGCTTGCTTCGTAGCCCATGCATCATTAGAGCTTTGCTAATTTGCTGTTTTCTTCTTTAGCCATAGGGGTGACTCAGTGGTCACAAGGATTTATGAGCTTGTTTTCAGAAGAAAAAGAATGCCTTTAAGGAAGTTATGACTGCTGGATGACCTGACCCCAGCTGCCACTGGTGCCAAGAAGTCTAGTTGCTCAAGGTCTTATCTGAAGTGAAAGAAACAGGGACTTTCCCTTTGTTTCCCTGAAACTCCTCCTCCCAAGCCCCTTAGACCTATGAAGACCCCCTGCTTTCTTCTCTTGTTAATAAGGCAGATCTGAGAGAACCTATTCTCCCACATTCTCGTTTTGGCCAATTTGAATAAACCTTTCTCCACCTCCAAGCACCGATGTCTCAGTGATTGGTTTACTGCACATTGGGCACGGACCTGGGATTAAGAGGTTCAGTACCACTGGGAAGAGCTCACACATTTGGCAGGCACAGCCTCCGCCCTGGACCCATGCTCTCTCCAATTCCATGAGTTACTCTTTTGTCTGCACAATGGCGCTATGCGGGCGATACTATCGTCCCCATTTTACAGATGAAGGAACTGAGGCCCAGGAAGAATAAGTGACTTTTCTAGGGTCACATTGCTCGTCAGTGGCAGAGCGGAGATTTTCACATCAGCTTTGCCAGACTCCAGAGTTGGAGCTCTTTTCTCACCGTGCTGGTCTGCTGGGGCAGAGCAAAGAGTACGGCAGAAGGGAGGCACAGAGTTGGGGGAAGATGGCCAGAAATGGGGAGTTTTTAAGTGTTTATGGTGCCCTGGGCCTGGCCCTGTGCCAGGGGGGAGGGTCAGACAGATGGTGGAGACTGATTTGGAATTTGGCTCCCGTTCTGGGGCAGAAGGGGCTGGTCGTCCAAGGCACGCCCTTCCAGGTCTTCAAGACTCCCGAGGGCTGGGGGGTCTCATGCTGTTACTTAAAAAAGAGCCATACTTTCATTTGAGGATAGCTCGAAGAAGTCATTTACAAAACGCCTTTTGTTTTCAAAGCACAGCCTTTCATAAAAAGCAGTGTCCACCTTTAATACGTGCTCTGGTACACAGGTGTGTGCTGGGGGGCCGCCGAGGACTCGGGGAGCCCCTGGGACCTGGGGTTCACTGGTGCTCAGCACTCCTCGTCAGAACTGTCATGGGCCCGCCGGCAGACCTTCCAGGGCCCGGGAGTGGCGGGGGGATCGGTGGGGGCCGGGGCCAGGTTCACCCAGCCGGGCCCGCGGGGCAGCACGTGGCTCTCGTTGAGCCTGTAGACGCGGTAGTTCTCGTAGTGGACGTTGTGGGTGATGTCCTTCAGGTCCTGGAGGTGGGAGCTGGGAGACGGCAGTAGGTCAGCCCGGGCTGGCCACGGTGCCCCCCGGGGCCCTGCAGCCCCCTGGGCTCCCCACACCCTCACCGGATGAGCAGGTCTCTCAGGAGGGGAAACTCACAGTGCGCCATGTTCTCCACTGCAAAACACGACACTGAGTGCAGGCTCTGCCGGGCCTGCCCTGGCCTCGGTGAGCACCGAGTAGGCACCCACTGTATGCTGCACACCACTTGATACCCACCACTGCCCTTTCCCCACATTTCTCCTGCTCTTCATTCATTTATGCATTCCTTGCTATGTCCCTAGCACCTGGTACAGGCGGCTCCCACAAACAGTTACCGAATCAATGAATCCACTGATCATTTATTATTATACACTTAATAATTACTATATTATATTCTGTATATTATACCCTATATAACATATATTACATTCTACTTTCAATAACTATATTCATAAACCGGGGAGTCGGGCCCTGGCTGCTCCTCCTTCAACCTCCAGTCTCCCCCTCACCAGGGCCTGGCTCTGCTTCCTCAGGTAGGCCCCCCGCCACCCCACAAATTTCCTCCATTGTGCTACTTCCCCCCGTCGTCTCGTCAGCTCTGTGGGGACAGGGACCTTGTTGGCCCTGCTTTCACTGTATCCCCTCAGGAACTGCACATAGTAGGCCCGGCACATAGTAGGCCCACAATAAATTCTGGTGACCAAATAGGGCACCTCCTGGGTGCCGGGCCTCGTGCAAAGCAGTGGCTCTGCCCCCTCCAACCACACCATGAGGCTGATGTTACCGTGACGTGCATTTTACTGTGAGGAAACTGAGGCCCAGAGAGGTGACTTGCCCGAGGCCTCCCAGCTGCACAAAGGGACTTGAGCCCAGGTCTGTCTGTTTCCTCTCTGGGGCTTAACCACGTGGGCCCTGTGAGGGGTGCTAAGGATGCCAAAGGCAGTAGGCGTGCCCTGGTTTTCAGCCCGTTCCCACCCATGTCCTCCCCACAGTCCCTGCACTGACCTTCAACGATGCCCCACTTCGTCTTCCGGCCCAGGACACATCTCCCATTCACCAGGTGCTCTTGGTCGGCCCCGACCACTGCAAAGGGGATCCGGTCCTGCAGGCAGGGGATGAGATGGAAGGGTTGGCCCCTCTGGGGAGGTGGGGAGAAAACACACTGAGGTAGGAAGGGGGGTGCTGTGCTTTGTGGGGAGAGAAAGAGGTAGAAGGAGCACAAGGTATCTAACGAGTCAGAAGATGCAAAGTCTAACCAGTGCCTCAGTTTCCTCATCTGTAAAATGGGCATCACAATAGTACTGACACGGGGCTTTGTGAATGTTTGGGAAGTGCTTAGCATAATTTAGGGTTAGCACCCTTGGAAACTGTCATGACTTGTAGCCACGTTAATAATATAATCTTGCTAATGTCAAATCTCTTAATGTGAAACGGGAGCGACAATTACCTTCAACCTTTATGGGGGTTAAAAGGGGTGACTTTGTAAACCAGGGCTGGCGACCTACGGCGTTCGTCTTCCTATGTGAAGTTTCTCGGCACACAGCCCGGCCCGCTCATCTGCTCTTGTTTATGTTGCTTTCACGCTACCCCAGTGGAGACCGCTTGGCCCACAAAGTCTGAAATATTTACCATCATCTGGCCCTTCACAAAAAAGTTTGCTAAGCCCTGTTGCAAATTCTAGTTGCTTACTTGTTCGTGGCCGGAAGTGGAGATTCAGACTCTTAAACTCCGAAGTGCTGTATCTGGGTTTGTTTTTATTTCTAAGAGTTAGCTTGTGACAGGGAGTAAATTGATGCTAATAATAATAACTATCTGTTACACACTTATTATGAGCCAGCCCGCTGTAAATCCTCAATAAATGTTATGCGTCTGGATGATTTATTGAGATGTCAATCTGAGTATGTTCTCCTTGTATTTCTCCCAGCTCTGTTCCAGCTGTGGCCAGGCTGCTGTCTTTGCCCACCTCAGGACAGAAAGCAGAAGTTGGTGAAGGTCAAGGCTCTTTGAATCTTGCACAGGAAATCCTGTTTGTTGCTCCAGTGGGGAAGGGGAGAGGGAATGTGTAGAAATTGGGTGCCAGGTGGTGGGCAGGGCCTCCATGTACAGATGTGCGGTTTGTGTACTGCACAAAGGCACCTGGCCATGAGGCTGAGTAGGGCTGAAATCATGTGCAGGCCCCCATCTGTGAAGGAAGCTGCTGCCTTTTTCTAATCCAAGCAAAAGCGCTGTTAGGCTCCCAGGGTCCCTGGGGGAGGGGGTTGAGGCCTGGCGTCTACGAATGATGAGTCCCAGGCCTCATCCAGGTGTTTCGAAGGGTCCAGACGGAGTGACACTGAACGCACCACAAGGACAGCACGATAGGGGCTTGGAGTTGGAATTCAGTTGATTCAGGGAAAATGAAGACGTGAGCTATTTCCCTCTTTCTTTCTTTCTTGTAACAGCTTTACTGAGATATAATTCATGTACTATAAAATTCGCCCTTTTGGAAGTACAGTTCAGTGGTTTTAGTATTATATTCACAAGGTGGCACGATCACCGCCACAATCTAATTCTAGAGCATTTTCATCACTCCAAAATGAAACCCTGTACCCTGTACCAGTCACTCCCCATTCACCCTGACCCCCGGCCCCCGGCAACCCCTCATCTACCTTCCGCCTCTAGAGATTTGTCTGTTCTGGACGTTTCATATGGTGGAATCATGTAATATACGGCCTTTTGTGTCCGGCTTCTCACACTGAGCGTCACGTTTTCCAGGTTCATCCATGTCGTAGCATGTCAGTACTTCACACCCTTTTATGACTGAATACCGTTCATTTATGGATACACCACATTCGTACCCATTCAGAAGTGAATGGACATTTGGATTGTCTCCACTTCTTGGCTATTACAAATAATTCTGCTATGAATGTTCGCGCACAAGTTTTTATGTGGACATAGGGTTCATTGCTCCCAGGAGTGGAATTGCTGGGTCATATGGTAACTGAGTGCTCAACCTTGTGAAGAGCTGCCAGACTGTTTTCCAAAGAAGCTGTACCATGTGACATTCCCGCCAGCAGCGCGTGAACGTTCCAACTTCTCCACATCCTCACTAACGCTTGTTGTTATTGTCTGTCGTTTTGATAACAGCCATCCTAGCGTGAAGTAGAGGGAAGTAGTATCTCGTGGTCATTTGTGTGTGTGTGTGTGTGTGTGTGTGTGTGTGTGTGAGGAAGACTGGCCCTAGGCTAACATTTTCCTAACATTGTCCATCTTCCTCTATTTTGTATGTGGGATGCCGCCACAGCCTGGCTTGATAAGCGGTGTGTAGGTCCACACCCGGCATCTGAATCTGTGAACCCCGGGCCGCCAAAGTAGAGTGCCCGAACTTAACCACCACGCCAGTGGGTCAGTCCCCTCTCGTGGTCTTGTTTTGGTGAGGAAGATTCGCCCTGAGCTAACATTTATTGCCAATCTCACTTTTTTTTTTTTTGCTTGAGGAAGATTAGCCCTGAGGTAACATCTGTGCCAATCTTCCTCTATTTTGTATGCGGGATGCCTCCACAGCGTGGCTGATGAGTGGAGTAGGTCTGTGCCTGGGATCTGAACCCGGGAACCCAGGCTGCCAAAGCGGAGCACAGGGAACTTGAACCACTCAGCCAAGGGGCCGGCCCCCGCTCATGGTTTTGATTTGCATTTCCCTTATGACTAATGATGTTGAACATCTTTTTATGTGCTTATTGGCCATTTGTACAACTTCTTTGGGGAAATGTCTATTCAAATCCTTTGCCCATTTTTAAATTGGGTTATTTGTTTTTTATTGTTGATTTGTAAGAGTTCTTTATATATTCAAGACACAAGTCTCTCATCAGATACATCATTTGCAAACACTTTCTCCCATTCTGTGGGTTGTTGATGTGACCTAATTCTTGCTCACCTTGAGTTTGTGGATGGATGGAGATTCACACCTGCTAGAAATATATGAACTTTCCCCGACTTGTAGAGAGAGATGAATCTTCAGATGGAAAGGATGAGTGGAAAGGAAATCACCTGGCCTTGGTCCTGCTAGCCTCCTGGCCCCCCACGGCCTCCTACCCTGATCTTGCTGTTGAGGATCCTGTCATTGATGTCCTCGTCGAAGCACTTCTGTGGGTACACGTCAATGCAGTGAGTCCTCAGGTTGTGCTGGATCTGGGGACCGCACACAGGTGACCTCAGCCCACCCTTTGCACTCTGCTCCCTCCCCACCCCCACCAACCCCAGCCTTGCCCAGCTGCCCAGATCACCCTGCTCCTGAAGGTCTCTCGCTCCTCAAGGGTCAGGCTGTCTGCCCGGGCGATCACTGGCACCACGTTCACCACCCGGCACAGCCGCTGCAGGAACTCAATGTCCAGGGGCCGCAGGCTGCTTGGGCGGGGCAGCGATGGTGGTGGCAGCGGCAGCAGCAGGTACGTGAGTGAGGGAGTGCTAGCCCACAGCCCGCTCCGAGGATCCCTCCTCCTCCCCTCTGCCCCTTGCAGGTGGCCCTCCCTCGGCCGCCCAGCCACCTCACCAGTGCCCAGTGGGCGGCACAAAGTACACGCAGCAGTGCACGCGGGTGTCGGGGATGTGGCGCTGGCGGGTGATGAGGATCTCCTCCTGCAGGTACCGCTCATACTGCTCATTGATGTAGCCCAGGATCGGGTCCCAGCTGGGGCAGGATGCAACCCGACCTCAGAACCACGCCCAGGAGCCCCACCCCGCCTCCCCTTAGGATGACCAATTGCCTGGGTTCTCTGGATGTGGCACTTTCAGTCTCACACAACCTGAGGCCCTTGGTCACCTAAGTACCCTCCCCCCACTCCCCTGCATCATCAGAGAGACAGTGGGGGAGCCATTCTTGAGCTGAGGCCTCAGTTTCCTCGTCTGTAAAATGGGGACAATAGAACACCTACTTCCTAGGGGAGGGGCCGACATTAAAGGAGAGAAACTGCCGTCACCTGGTTCAAACCACCAAGGACCCTAGCGAGGGTCTCCTGACTCCTCTCTCTGGATCCCTTCCCTGCCAGCCTGTTGTCAACACAGCAGCGGAGAAGATCCTTGTAAGAGCAGGGGTCAGATCACGTCCCTTCTCTGCTCGGCCTCTAGTAGTCTTCCATTGCCCCACAAGGCCCTGCACCATCTCCCTGCTGCTTCCTGCCGGCCCTCTCCTCTCCCCTCCCTATCGCTCACGCCTCTCCAGCCGCACCAGCCTTCCTCGAACACACCAACCCATCCCACCTCAGAGCCTTTGCACATGCTGCCCTCTGCCTTGAACACTTGTCCTGCGCATGTCCACACAGCTCATTTTCTCAGCTCCTAGAAGTCTGTGCCCAAATGTCACCTTCTCCGGGAGGTCTTTCTTGATCACTCTGCTTAAAATCGCACCCCCCTACAGGTCTGTACCCTGTCACTCTCTGAAATGGCCTGTTTGGATGATAGAGTTCAGGCCCACCCTCCATATAACTGATTTGTTTTGTTCATTGTCTGTCCCTCACCCCTGTGACAGTGTAAACTCCATGTAGACGAGGATGTTCATCGCTTTTGTTCATTGCTGTATTCCTGGGTCCAGAACAGAGCTTGCACAAAGTAAGTGCTCAGGGGAGTGCTGTGTGTGGGGTTGGCCTCACGGAGTGCGCGCAGAGCAGTCACACAGGGCTCCGTGCTTTGAAGGGTCCATGCATGGCTGAACGCTCTGTGGTCACGGTCTTACAGTTCTTAATAAACTTTGAACAAGGGGCCCCACATGTCATCGCACTGGGGCCCACAAATTATGCAGCCATGCCTGATTGTGTGTGTGCGCGCGTGTGTGTGTGGCCTCGGCCCTCCTTGAGAGCCTAGAACAACTCTGCAAGGCGGGAGTCGTCACCCCAACTTGTAACTCCAAGTTACGAAGAAAGAAACAAAAGCTCAGAGGCTTCTGTGACCAGTCCCAGGTTACGCAGCTAGAAAGTGGTCTAACCCAGGGGTCCTGACTCTGGAGGGTGGGCTTCTAACCCCCGCTGTCCCCATAACCTTTGTTGCAAGGTTATTGTGTGCCAGGCAGCAAGTTAACATCTTTACATACTTGATTCCCTCCCATCTTGGAGGAAGAGTTGGGTATGCCCATTATACAGACGAATAAACTGAGGCTCAGAGATGCCGCAGCCCGGTGGCTCCAGGACCAGGCTGTTTCCCAGAGGCCGGAGGGGCAGGGGCAGGGGAAGCTTGGGCTCGGCCCCCACTCCCAAGACTCACCACTTGTCGTTGTTGATCTGGTCCCCGAAGCCGGGCGTGTCGGTCACAGTTAGCTTGAGCTTCACGCCCTTCTCCTCGATGACTGTGGAGGGAGGGGGAGCGGGGAGAGATTGGACCCGGGCGGGGAGGGGCGGGGCGGGGGGACGAGGGGTCGCTCACCGTGGGTCACTGACTGCAGCTGCAGGGTCTGGGGCGTGGGCACTCCCAGGCCCGGCAGGGTGGACTTCCACATCTTGGACTTGAACAGCGTGTTCACCATCGTGGACTTGCCCAGCCCGCTCTGCCCTGTGGCAAGCAGACCACAGCAATGATGGCGGACAGTTCAGGCCGTGTTTCTCACACTCTTAATAAATTGTTTTAGAGAGTTAACCATTTTCTAAGTATAACCTACATACAGAAAAGTGCAGCCTGTCTTCTGTGTCCACCTCAGTGTTTACCCCTCTTTGTTATTGAGGCAAAATTCATGTAATAAAAAATTAACCACTGGCCATGTAAAATGAACAATTCAGTGGCATTTATTATATTCACAGTGTTGTGCGACCACCAATGCTATCTAGCTCCAAAACATTTTCATCACCCCAAAAAGAGACCCCATACCCGTTAGCAGTCACTCCCCATGCTCCCTACCTCTTAGCCCCTGGCAACCACTCGTCTACTGTCTGTCTCTATGGATTTACCTATTCTGGACATTTCATGTAAATAGACTCAGGCAGTCTGGCTTCTTTCACTCAGCATAATGTTTTTAAGGTTCATCCACATTGTAGCATCTATCAGTAGTTCATTCTTTTTCTTGGCTGAATAATATTCCATTGGTGGATAGACCACATTGTGTTCATTCATTCATCCATTGATGGGCAGTTCAACGCATTTTTACAAATTAAACAACCCGTGTACGCAGCACCGGATCAAGAGACAGAACGCACACCTCCCCCCAAGCCCACTCATGCCCCATCTCCGCAATATTAACCCTGCCTCCTGTGACAGCCACTCTCCTAACTTCTATCAGCAGGGAGCAGTTCTGCCCGCCCTTAGCTTAGGGAATCACACAGCATGTGCTCTTTTATGTCTGGCTTCTTTCGCTCCACACTTGGTGAGATTCACCCATGCTGCCTGTGGTTGTAGATGGTCCATTCTCCCTGCTGTGGGGGCTTCTCACACTCTGTGGATCACGCCACAGTAGGAAACATCTACATCACAACGCAGGACACACCCTTGTGTACGTAACTGCAGCAGTCCTTAGGGCTGTGCTGCCCCAGCTGGCTATCGGCACCTGCAATACGGCGGATCTGAATTGAGATACGCCGTCAGTGGCAAGTACAAGCAAGATTTTGCAGACTTGGTGCAACAAAAAGAACGTAAGAGATCTCACGGATAAATTTTTACATGGATTACATGTTGAGATTATAGTATTTTGGAAAATTTTGTGTTAAAAAAATAGATGATTAAAATTAATTCCACCGTGGGCCGGCCCCGTGGCTTAGCGGTTAAGTGCGCGCCCTCTGCTACCGGCAGCCCGGGTTGGGATCCCGGGCTCTCACCGACGCACCGCTTCTCCGGCCATGCTGAGGCCGCGTCCCACATACAGCAACTAGAAGGATGTGCAACTATAATGTACAACTATCTACTGGGGCTTTGGGGGAAAAAATAAATACATAAAACTTTAAAAAAAAAAGTAATTCCACCTGTTTCGTTTTACTTTTGTAAAGGTGGCTACTGGGAAATTTAAAAATTACGTATGTGGCTCATGTTATATCTCTAAGCACAGTGCTGCTGTAGGATAATACCCTTAATCTGTGCTACACGCTGACATTTTATGTTCTGCTGTATCTAGTTTATTTTGTTAAAAGTGTAGTTTGGACCTACAAAATTAATTTTGTATGTATAAAAATGCAATTCCAGATACACTGACCCATGGAGGACCCCCTGAACACCAGGCACCGTGCTAAGCCCGATGAGGAAACTGGGCAGAGTGGGGTCAGTGTGTGACCGGGGCCAAGGTCACACACTGGTGGGTTTAGGGTTGGGCCCAGGATCTGAATCCAGGTGCTCACCACTTCCTGCCACGGCCTCCCCTTCTATCACTCTGTTTGGGTTTGGTTGGGCTTCACGGGTGATTTCTGTCTTTTAACGACTCAGTGTTTCCCAGCTTTCCCACTATAACACCCCTATGAGGTGCTCCCATCAACCCCACTTCACAGTGGGGAGTCCTCAGTCTCGGGGAGACTGAGGCCCCGAGAAGTGAGGCGACACGCCTAGGCCCACAGGGTCATGCCCATTGGTCTGTCCTCCTGCAAGCACCCTGCCTCTCACTCACCCACCACCATGATGTTGAACTCGAACCCCATCTTCATGGCCTTGATCTTCAGCTGGTCCAGTACAGCCTCGATGCCGACGTCACCAAGCGTCTCACAGGGTGGGGTCCTGGGGCTGGAGGGCCGCGACGAGCAGGGGGAGGGGGACTGCCTCAGAGGGTCCATGGGGCCAAGGGCACCACGATGCCTGTCATGCGG
This sequence comes from Ceratotherium simum simum, assembly GCF_057802395.1. Classification (NCBI taxonomy): domain Eukaryota; kingdom Metazoa; phylum Chordata; class Mammalia; order Perissodactyla; family Rhinocerotidae; genus Ceratotherium; species Ceratotherium simum. Next base: position 4,471,733 of record NC_141925.1, read on the forward strand.
GTGGGGTGGGGAGAGGCTGTCACTGGGGCTGCAGAGGGGACCACCTGAGTTCTCATTTCTGAGCCCTGACTCCTGAGTTCTGCTTCCAGGGACTCCCACGGTGCACCCCCTGGTCTGTCTATCCCTCAGGTCCCCATGGTCCACGGGGTTTCGTGAGAGGTGCCCCCTGGGGAGACTGAACCCCCACCCTGAGATGCGCCAGCCCAGGGTTCTGTCCTGCCCCCACCCACGGCCCAGGCAGGCTCTCTGCTCAGACGCCCCCTCTGCAGAGCGTGCTGGCCTGGCAGAGCCCAGGGGCCGGACCTGTGGGAGACAGAGAGACAGAGAAGCAGCCTCGGTGGCACCTGGGGGCCCTGGGTCCCTGTGGGAGCCTCGGGGAGCTGCCCTGTCCTGGCGGACCCCGGTGTATGTGCTGAGGGGGAGGGGAGAGGGCGACAGTTAACTGAAGAATCTGAGCTGCACCCCCTTCCGGTCACCCCACCGGGGGGGTCCTCTGTAGCACGGAGCTGAGGGCAGGGACAGGTAAGCTGCTCCTCCAGGCCCTTTAGGGACACTACTCTGTGACCCTCACAATGGCCCTGGCCTGGTACTATAGACAGGAGCCCAGGGCCCCAGGGCGGCTGCCCTGCCCGAGGCTGCGCTTCAGCTAGTCCCTCCGACTTCCAAGTTAAGGCCCGGAACCACTCTGCCAGGGGAAGCAGACCCGTGAGCCACGGCCGGAAAGCAGAACATCCGTGCATTTATTCTGACCCGTCCACTGCGGGCACCATAGTCATTTAAATTGCCAGCACTGAAAAATTAAGACATCGATTTAGCAAATATTTACTCTGTACTTAGTCTGTGCGTGGTATTGTTCTAGGAGCCCTAGGGTGTTAACTTGTGCAATAATCATCACAGCCCTATGAAGTCAGTGCTGTCACTACCCCCAGTCTACAGATAAGAGAGAGGCAAGCAAGTCGTTCAAGGTCACATAGTGAGGAAATGGCGGGTCTGGAAACTGAGGCCACATCCTCTGCCGCCTGCCGCCTCTTTCCTTTTTTTTTTTTCTGGTGAGGAAGATTGTTGCTGAGCTAACATCTGTGCCAATCTTCCTCTAGTTTGTATGCGGGATGCCGCCACAGTATGGTTTGATGAGTGGTGTGTAGGTCCGTGCCTGGGATCTGAAACTGTGAACCCTGAGCTGCCACAGTGAAGTGCACGAAATTAACAACTGTGCCACCAGCCTGGCCCCCGACCACCTCTTTTCTTGTTCACACAAACATCTAGATTTCCAATGGATCTTAGAGACTGGAGGCCCTGGCAACTCTAGGGGCAGCCCACAGCTGACTTGAGCTGCCCTCTTTAGATGGGCCATGTGCGTTCCAGTTTGCCACAGTCCTCACCCCTCCCTAATGTCTCCCTAATGATAAGATGTTTCTTATACCAAGTCCATCTCACTCAGTTATTTCTTTCTCATCTGTTTCCTGGCACCTGAGTTTGCAAGCCCTAAGCAATCCTGTCTCTGATGTCGGCAAATGGTTTTTATAAAAGGCCAGATCATATAGATCTTAAGCTTTGCAGATCATAAGACCTCTGTTGCAACGATTCTTCAGCTCCGCCATTGCAGTGTGAAAGCAGCCACGGACAAGTAAAGGGACGGGGGTGGCTGAGTGCCAGGAAAACTATCTACAAAAGCAGGCGGTGGTTTGCCAACCCTGCTCTGCCCACGGGGACTTACCAACTCTGCCCCAATCCACTCGCCTCAACCGTCTGAGCTTCAGCCAGCCTCTGTCCCTCTCTACCTGTGTGCCTCTAGTCCCCCACCTTCTGCACAGCCGACCACAGAGGCTGAAACGTCACTTTCAAGGCTCGGAGGCCGGGAGTGGGGCTGGGCAGGGCCCGGGGTGGGAAGACAGGGGCAGAGCCCACCATGGAACACGGTGCCATTCCCAACAGAGAGATCTCCTAAGCTACAACCGCGCGGCTCCTGAGGGCCTTGGCGAGACCGGCCTCCTCACCAAAGCAAATGAGAACGTGGTGTGCCGACGACTGAGCAGTGCCAGTGACTGTGCGTGACCTTGAACAGGAGCAGACCCTCGCCTCTGGGAATGTCCCCTACGGAAACAAGGCTCTCTGCAGAGAAGACGCTTCCTCCAGGAAAACCACCCCATGTGAGTGCTGTGGGATTCTGAAAAACTGGGGGGGAAGGAAGAAAGCCTCAGCGGGCGCCTACACTGCGAACCGAAGATCAGGTCCGCTGAAAGCAGCACTGGCAAGGTGCTCTTGGCCGTGTTGATCGGGAAAAGCCGAGGGTAAAGGGATCCGAGCCGAGTGAGGATGGCAGGCAAGGCGGACACACACAAAAAGAAAAGACCGGAGGGACTTGCCCACAAGTTGGGCGAGAGTAATACACACTATTTAGTGCACATTTTCTAGTGCGTTTCATCGTTGCTAAGGAAGCGTTTACGTGGATTATTGCACTCAATCCTCACAACACCCCGAGGAGGTGGATACTGTTCACACACCCATTTTACGGATGAGGAAACTGAGGCAGAGAGGGGTCCGGGACCATGCCCCAGGTCACACACTGGTGGGTGTTAAGGGCTGGGACCAGGGTCCGAGTCCAAGGGCCTGACCCGCCTGAAACTCGTCCTGCCACTGCCTCTTCCCCATCGCTGCTCTGCTTGGGTCTGGGGGTTCCACGGGGGTTTTGCCTTTTAACAAGTCGGGGTTTCCCAGATTTTCTTTAATGAGGAGGTCTTACTTTCACGATGGGAACGACAAACAAGAAACAAGGCACCCGGGAGTCTGGACAGGAAGGCTGAGGGTCGGCAGGGAGAGGAGGGGAACGTGGGCCTCCTGTCCACGCAGCCAGGCAAGTTGTGGGGCAGGGGCCACAGTTGTTGACTTCCCTCTGGCTTGTGTTTTTCAACTGAGGTAAAATTCACATAACAAAACTAACCATTAGCCATGTTAAAGTGAACAGATCAGTGCATTTAGTATATTCACGATGTTGAAACACCACCACCTCTCTCTCTTTCCAAGACATGTTCATCACCCCAAAAGGGAACCCCACAACCGCTAAGCACTTGCCCTATCCCCCCATCCCCCAGCCCCTGGCAACCACTAAGTACTGTGTGTCTCTATGGATCTGCCTGTTCTGGACATTTCATCTAAATGGAATCACGCACTGTGTGGCCTTTGGCCTCTTTCACTGAGCATCATGTTTTCGAGGTTCATACCCTTTGAAGCACGTGTCAGTGCTTCGTTGCTTTTTATGGCTGAATAATATTCCATTGTCTGGATGGACCACAGTGTGTTTATCCATCTTCAGTTGATGGACACTTGGGTTGTTTCCACCTTTTGGGGACTGGGAATAGTGCTGCTATTGAACATGAGTCCAAGACTTTGAGTCCCTGTTTTCAGTTCTCTTGGGTACGTACCTGGGAGTGAAATTGCTAGGTCGTATGACAACTCTCTGTGTAACTTGCAGAGGAACTGCCAGACTGTTTTCCACAGTGGCTGCACCCCCGTCCCCCCCTTTTTGCAATAGAACACTCCAGTCATTTCAAAACTACCCTCCCTGTGCAATGGGAATCTGAGATCTCAGAATGGGACAGAGGAGATGTGGGGTATGAGATGGGGATGCCAGCACAGGTGACCCTATAACATGCTGGTCAAGGGATCTGGAATCTGAATGCCTGGGTCCCGATTCTGGCTTCTCTGCTCACTGGCTGTGGTTGGCAGAATCATGACCCCCAAAGATGTTTTGATCTTAATCCCTGGGACCTGTGAATATGTTACCTTACAGGGCAAAAGAGACTGCAGACGTGATGAAGGATTTTGATGGGGAGATTATCCTGTGAGCCAGTGTAATCACAGGGCTCCTTATAAGTGGGTGGCAGGAGGCTCAGAATCAGAGAGACGTGAGCATGGAAGCAAAAATTGAAGTGATGGGGGTGGGGCATGAACCAAGGAACGTGAGTGGCCTCTAGAAGCTGGAAAAGGAAGGAACGCCTTCTCCTCTAGAGCCTTCAGAAGGAACACAACTCTGCTGACGCATTTTAGACTCTGACCTCCAGAACTGTAAGACAATAAATCTGTGTTGTTTTAAGCCACTGTTTGTCGTAGTACGTTACAGCGACGACGGGAAATGAATACATTGGATGTATGACTTGAGCTAGTTGCCGAACTTCTCAAGGCCTCAGTTTTCATATCAGTAAAATGGGAATAGCAATAATACCCACTTTAGGATGGCCAGGAGGAATAAACTAGGTAATGGACGGATAGTGTTAGGTGCAGAGTCTAACCTGAGCCAACATGTTCTTCCCTGCTGGACCATAAGAACAAGAAACTGTGTGCACCTGGTTTGCAGCCAACCTCAAGCGCTGAGCACAGTCTCTGGCCCCTGACACGTCTGCGCTCTGAAAGAAGGGAGGAGGGAGAGCGGCCTCGCTGGGCGGGGTCAGGGGCCCCAGGCCCCAAGTTCTGGGGGAATAGCTCATTTGAGAGACGACAACCATTGTCTCGTAAGGGTTACTGTGAGGATGAGAATAGAGAGAATACGGACCCCAAAGACGGCTACCATGACGCCAGCACCTCCTAGCCGCCCGAAGACAGGAACAACTCCCTCCTCCCCGGCTCCCCCTCCTTTCTCCGTTTTTACCTTCCTCCCTCATCCTCTCCCTTCTTCCCTCCCTCCGTTCTCTCTTTTCTTTGTCTCTCCTTCATTCATGAAGTCGACAGTGGCTGAGTGCCCACTGCGTTCCAGGCTGCTTGTCTGCTCTACTGAGAAAAAGTGAAAAACCTCTGGAATAAGAGGCTGACGGCCGGGGCCCCCTCCCCGGGTCCCGCAGCACCTGCTGCTGTTGGGAGGCAGGCCCCGCCTCCCCTGAGCTCTGGCAGCCCGGGCTCGCCCTGGGGAGGGCTGGAGCTGGTTGCCAAGGCCTCAGGTGGTGTGGATGCGGAAGCAGGAAGTAGTCTGTGCTCCCAGGACCCAGGACCTGCCTGACTGGGGAGCTTGAGGCAGCTGGAGGTCTAGGAGTGGGGTTGTCGGGGGAGAGGGAGGGGAAGGTGCTGCCCAGGCCAGGGTCACGGTCAGGACCAGGAGAAGGGCTGGGCAAGGAGAGGAGCAGAAGAGGGGCTGGGGTAGGGGCTGGGGCCTAGAGGGGTGCTGTGGGAGGGGGCAGGGGCAGGGCTAGGGCTGGGCTGCGGAAGGCCTGGATGTAGCCCGGCCCCAGAGGAGCCCAGGGTTCTGAGGCGGCTTTCTGGGGGGCTGGGGCAGGTAGCACCCAGGACCCTCCAGCTGAGATGGATTTGTCGGTGAAGGACCTAGAGACTACAGCACGAGATGTGCTGGGGAAACTGAACAGCCGCCAGCCGTTCCAGTCCAAGTGGGACACCGCTGCCTTCATCATCTTCCTCGTCTTCGTCAGTGAGTGTGGCCTTTGCCTCTGGCCCCCCACCAGCCTCCCAGCCCAGGCCCAGGGTCTTATCTGGACACCTGTCCCGCCCCCAGGCGCCGTGTTCCTCCTGCTGCTGCTTGCTGGCATCCACTGCTGTTGCTGCACCTGCTGTAGCCGCCGCCCCCCCAGATCCCAGAAGGTGAGCCCCAAAAAGGTAAGCCCTGCGGGCCTCCTGGGCTGGGCAGGCACTGGGTAGCCGTACCCACAGGTGCAGAGGAGGGGGCAGCAGGGGGGGGTGCTGGGCCTGCTGTGGAGAGGGGCAGGCAGGGAACTGAGTTGTGAAGCCACTGGGCCCCCCCTGTGCCTCTCTTGCAGCAAAGCCCCAGGGGAGTGGACAACTTGGCCCTGGAACCTTAATGTGGCGAGTCCCCCAGCCCCTCTGCCCATGTGTCCTGCGGGGCGACAGTAACAACGGCCTGTCTGCCCAGAGCCTGAGTCTGCAGTATGTTCTGAGCTTCCTGTGGGGGTGGGGGGGGGGGGCAGAGCGCGGCACCGCTTTATCTAGGTGCCCACCGGGGCCCTCACAGCCTCAGCTGGCATGACTGTCACCAGGAGACCTCAAGTCACGTGCTGGAGACCACCCAGCAACTGCCCAAGGGAGGAGAAGCTGGGCTCAAACTCGGGGCCTGAACCTCAGACCCAGCCCTTGTGACCATCCCTGGGCCCTCAGCAGCTGAGAGGACCCTCTCATAGGTGGCGTAGGGAGCCCAGGCGCTCAGATACTGGTATTCTGCAGGGCTCCGACCATCAGGGACCCCCAGGCTGGTCCCCACTCAGACAGACAGACAGACAGGCAAAGTTGGATACTCTTTATTTCTGAGAGGCCCTGTCGGGGTGGCTGAGCCAACCCGTTTCCTCCTCTCTCCTTCCCAACTCGCAGCTTAGGGCCACCCCCGCCCCTCACCACCCCTGCCCCTCACCATCACGGGCAGCTCCATGGGGAGGAAGGAGAACCCTGGGCCTGGCCCCACCCTGAGTCTAAAGGTTCCTGCTGTAGGGCTCGGAATGTGGGCCACCTCATGTTCCACCTCTGGCCGCCTTCCTGACCCTCCCATCCCAAACAGAAAGCAAGCCAGCATCCTCCCTCCCAGCAGTCCCCCTGGTCATTACCATCTGTGCACATGTGACAGGCGGGACGGGCGAAGAGGGAAATAAATAGCCCGCAGGGCCCGGCTCTGGCCGGCACTCTGAGGGGTGTGTGTGGGGGGACAGGAGCCCCTGGGCAGGGGCCATTTCCCCGGGGGACAGGGTCCTGGGGTGCTCTGCTCAGAAAGGCCTGTAGCTCCAGTAGCTGGAGAACACGGAGATCTGGGGAGGGCGGGAGGTGGGGGACATGGTGAGTGTGGGGCTGGGGGCCCGGCCCCTGCTGCACCCTCCATGACCCAGGGGAGATTCAAGGTCATCCAAGGGCAGTGTGCCAGGGAGAGGATATTGCTGCCCAGCAACGCCGTGGTGCGTCTGCCTGGTGTGTGCGGCGGGGAGGGGCCTGAAGATTTAGGGGTGTTTTGGAGTCGTGACAGGAGCCCTTGGAATCCCCCCGAGAATGAAGGGGCTTAGCAGCCTGCTGCCTGGCTGGCCCAGTCTGTCTGGGAGGGGGTCCCCGGCCCAGACCCGCAGCCCCTAGGGCCCCACCTTATCCTTGAGCTGCTGGCAGAGCTGCAGGGAGACGGTGAAGAAAACCAGGGCATCGTTGAGCCAGGGGATCACACATTCCACCTTGTGCACGTGGCTCACCTCCAGACGCTGTGCGCCCCACTCGCTGGCGGGAGAGGGTGGCTCCCTGAGGGCTGCCGCCAGCCTGGCCCCCAGCCCGGAGGCGCCGAGGATCCGGGTGGGGAGGGGCCGGCATACTTACAACATGGCCCCGGGGCTGTGGAGCACGGCACCTCCAGTGGGGCGGAAGTTCTAGGCAGAAGAGCACCGGCCCCGTCAGGGCGCGGGGCTGCAGGGTGCGCGCAGGCGGGTGGAGGCCGCACGGGGGCGCTCACCTTGGTGGAGTTGGGCTGAAGGGCGTGCAGCTGGTAGACCGTGAGGCAGAGCTTGTTGAGGTTGATGTAGACGTTGACCAGCAGGTCAGAGGGCAGGGCGGGGGCGAACATCCTCTGGGGGCGGGGGCCGGGCAGGCAGGTGGGATGAGAACCGGGTAGGCACAGACCCCGGAGACACCTGGGGGGATCCCCGTCCCCATCCCATGGACTGGGGCTTCCAGACTCTTCCCAGGTACCGCCGGGCTTGGGAACCACTGACCCAGACCGGGGTGATGACATATTTGGGGGACACAGGATGGAAGCCAAGGACCCCATCCCAGAAAACTGCTTCAACAGAGCACTCGGATGGATGACGATGTGGGGCTTCCGGGATCCCTTGGGACCCCCGTGTCCCTCCCAGGGCAAGCTGGGCCCCGCCGTGGGGCCCCTCTTGGAGCAGGGGCTGGCCCGAGGCACTGACTGTGAGGCCGCTGGCGGCGATCTCAGGCAGAGTCAGCGTGGCCGGGGTGGTGAGCCGGTTGCGCGCTCTGGTCAGCTGCAGCATCACGGCGTCCATCAGCTGCGGGGAGGGGCTCGTCACCGCTGCTTCGAGGGCAGCAGGGCGGGGCCCAGTCCCACACCCAACCCCCGCCCCGCAGCATCAGGGAGCAACAAGGTTCCAGTAGCTCCCAGCTCCTGCCCTGGGTGGTCGGGGTCTCAGGGCCTGAGCCCCAAAGCAGGGGGGGCTTGATAAAGATGCAGGTGATTGGGCTCCAGCTGGGGGAGGGGAGCAGGACATCTGCACTGTAGACCACCCATCCAGGACGCTCTATTGCACGGGACCCTGGGTGCTGGTCCAGTGGAGGACAGATCTAGGGAGTTAGTCCCAGGGGCACGAGGGCTTTGTGGATGGGGCGCAGGCAATAAAGGAGCTTAGAAGGGGCCCTAATCTGGCTTGGGTCCAAGGGGCCAGGGAGGGCTTCCTGGAGGAGGTGATGGGACTGCTGAGTTGAGGCTTTAAGGTGGGCACCGGCCCCATTTTCACAGGTGAGGAAACTGAGGCTCAGAAGGGGTAAGGTCACATAGCCACTGAATAGCGGAACCATCTGGAACTCATCCCTTCACTTTGCCACATAGCAAAGCCCTGGCTTGGACCTCTCAGAGCCCCAGCTCCCAATGCTTCCAGCTGTTGCCATGGGCACCGGGATGACCTGGCTCCCAGGAAAGGCAGGACTGTTGGATGGAGGGATGGGGCTGCACCTCCTACTCCCAGGGCAATCACATGGCCGGGAGGGACCTTAGTCCATTTAGTTCCAAGTTTTCATATGAGGAACCAGAGTTCCAGAGAGGGTAAGTGAACCACCTGAGGACACACAACAAGTCAGGGGCAGAGCTAAAGCATGAGTCTGGGGCATCCAGGCTCAGCTCTTCCCACGAGGCTGTGTGAATTCACTTTGTTATTACAAAGGTTTGTGCCATTGCTCGGACTACCACTAGCAGCTACTATTTACTGAGCACTTACTAAGAGCCACTTTATCTAGATTATCACAGTTAGTAGTCACTACAGCTTGTCCCCCTTTTCCAGGTAGGAAAACTGAGGCACAGAGTGGCTAAGCAAGTGACTCGAGGTTGCACAGCTTACAGTGGAGGCCCTGGGATCAGACCCCAGGTCTGATACTGGAGCCTGGGCTGTGAGCCATTTGCCTGTGGCTGGACGGACATGTGTACATCGACAGGGGCCAGGTCAGGGGTCAGGGCCAGGGACAGGGACCTGGCTGCCCCGCCCTGTGGGCAGCTCACCTTGAGAACCTCTGCGCCCGTCCTGAACTGGTAACTCTCATCTCGGTTGGTGAGGAGGTAAAGGGCCTGGCTCACGTGGTTCCTGGCATCCTGGATCTGGAAACAGCGCCCACCGAGTGCTCAGGGGGCCGGGCCTCGGCAGGGAGAGGCATCAGCTTCAGAGCAGCCACAGCCGCCGGGCCCCCAGCTCACATGCCCCCACCCCGAGGGGCCGTCGTCCTCAGAGGGGAGGGCTGGGTGCTGCCTGCCTGACCCGAGTCACCCAACCCCTCCCCTCCAAGGGCCAGGCCCTGGCTGGGTGCTGCCCTCCAAGGACAGGCTTGGTCCCTGCCTCATGCAGCTCACCTTCTAAAGGAGAGACAGATGGTAATGGGGTAAAGGCACAAGGTGACCACTGACTGCTAGACTTGCCCAAGGAAGCACACAGGGTCCCACAGGAGGGGGTGGGGGGAGCCCCAGGGAGGCAACTCTTGAGCATCGCCCATGTGATAAGAAGAGCCAGGGGAGAGGACTCCAGGCAGAGGGACGAGCAAAGGCCCTGAGGTGGACACAGCTGGTGGCCAGTGAGAAGGGAGGGGATGGGGCAGAGGACGGGGCCCAATCACACAGAAGCTGGTAGGGAGCATGGACTTCGTCCTAAGAACCATGGGAAGCCCTTGGAGGCTCTGGGCAGGGGAATGCCTTGTTCAGGGGGACCCCTGTGGTTCCCACTGCGGCCTGGGGGCCTACAGACAGGACAAGTTCCCCACCTCTCACAGGGCTGGGCTCTGGAGCCCCAGGCACTGCCCGCCCCAGCTTAGCTGCTAGGAAACTCCCTCCCAGGCTTGCTGCGAATCCCCAGGGCCCAGGGCCGCCAGCCCCGGGAGGCCTCAGCGCCGCGAGGGCCTGCCCCTGCCTGCCCTGTGGCCTGAGGCCCGCAGGGGAAGGGCCCAGTTACCTGCTGCAGCTTCCACTGCTTGTCCTCCCGGAAGGCGAAGTGCAGCAGCTGGTTGTTCCGGGGCATCTTCAGGTTCACGTCCTGATGGGCAAGAGTGGGATAAGACGGGCAGAGGGACGCCCTCCTGCTTTTGGCCACGCTGAGCCCTGGAGCCGGGGGCAGACACCAGGGGTGTGTGGTGGCTCAGGCCCCAGCCACTCCATAGGGCAGAGGGTCTCTCAACACCTTGGCCATTTGGGGGAGGAACAGGGAGGTCAGGAAACAGCAAGGCAGGCCCAAGAGGAACCACAAAGAAATGAAAGCGAAAGAAGCCAGAAAGGGGAAGGTGGCCTGGGCTGGGAAGAGGCATGTGACTGTGGGCAAAGCGGGAATGTTTGTACAGGCCAACAGATGGGACACCCATCCGTGGACGAGAGGGACCTCCCCCATGCCTTGGCGCCTGGCACAGGGTCGGGTGCAGAAGGAGCTCAGATGTTGGCTGATTCCACTTTGATCTGGGGCCAGCCTAATCCTGCCAATGCCCACGCTTCACTGGGCCCAGACTCCGGCCGGGCCATGTGCAAAGCATCCCCCTTCCGGCACCTCTCACTGAATCCACATGCCAATCCCATGAGGAGGTTAGGGGGGTTGTTGTCATTTTACAAACGAGGAAACCGAAGCCCAGAGAGATCAAGGACCCTGCGGCGGGTCACACAGGTAGCCGGTGGCAGAGCTGGAATAGGCAGGCCTCCACGCCCTTCCCCACTGGCTCCTCCGGCAGCACACGGGAAGGGGAGAGGGGCTGGGGGACTCACCGCCTGGCTCAGCGCGTCCCCTTGCAGAGTCAGCACGCCCTTCACCTGGTCTGTGCTACAACACGAGGGGGTCAGAGCGGTGCCTCCAGCTGCCCCCTCCCATCACCTGGCTCTCCCAGCAGGCTGCCCCTGGCTGTCACAGGATGGTCCAGCCTGTCCCACCACTTGTCCCACTGCACACCCTCTGGAGGTGCCACCTCTCCTATAGGGTATCCTAGGCGTCCCCCCTCCGGAGGAGCCCATCCCCCTAGTTTCCGCCCAGCCCTGGCTCACCCACAGCTGCCTAGGATGTAGTTCTCCTGCTTGGCAGGCCCTTCGGTGCCTGAGCCTGGCAGAGTGAATCTGAGAGAGGCCTCCTGGGGGGGAGAGGGGAGTGGGGTAAAGGTCCCCTCATCCAGCCCAGCGCTCCTTCCAGAAGCCCCATTCCCAGGCCCCTCCCACCCCCCCCCCCCCCACCAGCCTGAGTTTCAGGTCCTGCCTGGGCCGACACCTGCTCCTTCCACATTCCCTGGGAGCCTCCGGTGTGCCCAACGCGGGGATACAGAACTGAGAGGCCGGCCTCGCTCCGTGAAGGTGCTAGGCTATGGGGAGCAGAGTCGGGGAAGGGCAATAGTCATGGTAACCCGGCAATTCCGGCCGTATCAGGCACTGTCTGGACATTTTTGTGAGTGGATTGGCTTGCCTATCTTCACAACACTCCTGTGAGGCCGCTACTGTTATCTCCTTTTGGCAAAAGGGAGGCCCAGGGAGGCTGAGTACTTGGCAGAGTTCGCAGTGCTACGGTCCTTCAGATCTGAGGTTAAATGTCACAACTCCAAAAGAAGCCCTCCCCGACCCCGGGCTGGCGCGGGCCCAACGCGCTCACACAGCTGCTTGTGGAACTGGGTCACTATCTGCGGGTCCCCGGCTGGACTGCACGTCCGCCGCGGGCAGGCCTGGTCTGCGTGCACAGCAGAGGCGCCCGGGGCGGCGCGGGGGCCGGGGCGGCGGGCCCGCGCGGGGCGCGTTACCTTGAGAATGTCCTGCAGCTGCCGCAGCACTGCGTGCACCTCGTCGTGCAGCAGCCAGCGGAACTCCTCCTCCTGCGGGGAGAGGCCTGCTGTCAGCCGCGCGGGCCCCCCGCCCCCCGCCCCCGCCCCCGCCCGGGCCGCGCGCCTCACCAGCACCGCTCGCTCTGCTGCCGTTGCTGCCATCGCCGTTGCCATCGCCGCCGCCCGCCGCCCAGCGACAGTCACCCGCCCTCCGTCCGCTGGTCGCTCGGTCCGCCAGCCGTCCGTCCGCAGCTGCGCCCTGGCCCACCCCTCACCGCCGATTGGCCGAGCGGGTTCCCGCCCCGCCCCCGGGCTACCGTCCCCGCCGCCGATTGGCTGAGCTGGCGCCCGCCCCGCCCCTGGTCGCGACGCTGCGGGCGCCCTGAGATGAGGGAGGCGGCTGCGCGAACCCGCCCGCGCCGGCTCGCCCGGGACGCCGCCGGCACCAGCCGCGGGCGCTGAGCGGTGGGGCGCCGTGTCCGCCGCTGCTCTCGCGCCGGAGCGCTGCGTCCGCTCGTCCCGCCCCTCCTCGGCTCGGATAGGGCGCCCTGCTCCGCCTGCACTCGTTGATTGGCCGGCGAGATGGCTTGCTCTCGCCGCGCCCGGCGATTGGCGGACGGGGCCGTCCGTTCCCACTCGGCCTCGCCAGCGGACCGAGAGTTCCGTTGGTCCGGGAGGATCCAGCCGGGGGACCCCACTGTCCCGGCGCCGTGGGACCGGCCGCACACCGCCACCAACGGAATCACTCACAGTTGTGTTACCAAGAAACGTTTTATTTCGCTTGCAGTAGCTTTTTGTTAATTGCACAAAATCATGTTTTGTTTTTGCCATTTAAACGTTATCACACAATCCTATTCTGAAAGACAAATGTTCATTAAAAACAAAGCAAAAATAAAAATTCACAACCTTAATTACCTAGAAGATTTGTCATTGAAAGGAGGTTTAAAGGAAAAAAAGGGTGGCGGAGGAGGGGCTTTCTTACAAGCTTTTTCACAAGTGTCACATTTTCTCCTTAAAAGGGAAGGATTTCAAAACAAAGGTGAAATAGCTTAAACAGAAATATTCATAAAAAGAAACTTTACAGAATTGTCAACAATATTAAGACACTGACTAACCAGTTTCATTACAGCATCTTCCCCCTCCCCCACCCCCCAGTGTCTGGCTAGGACTAGAACAGGCTTTGTGTTGAGACAGAAAAGAATTCAAAATCCCAGTGAAATTAACAATTGTGCCAAAAACCCCACAGGCATCTTCCCTCCCCTACCCCCACTTCTGAGATCCCCTAACCTGGGTTCCGATCAGTGAGGGAGAGGGGCCCACACCAGCGTGGCCACCTCACTACACATCTATCATTATATATTCACTATAAATGCTGACCTTCTGCAAAGTGTGACTTTGGAAAATCCAGCCCATGCAGAGGGAGAGCACCGACATCCTTTAGGTGACTTCTCCTTGTTCTCATGCCACATTCCAAGCCCCTCTGGTCCCCTACCCAAGGAGAAATGTTAGGGCCTCGAGGATGCCTTAGATCCACCTCTGAGGGTCAGTTAGTTCAGGCTCGGTCAGGCCCAGTTCTCCTCTTCCCTCCCGACAGACCCTGGGGCCCTGGAAGCACCGAAGACCATGCTGCTGGCTGACGTGAAGACACTCGTTCCTGTTTCAAGAGCTGAGCCTAAGAAATGGTCATCGTTGGTCAGGCTGGGTCTGGGCCAAAGAAGGGACAGACACACAGGAAGAAATACTGTCTCCATGGGAAGAAAAGGGGGGAGGGAGGAGAATGGAGAGAGGTGGGCATGCAGGGGACGTGTGCAGGGGCAGGCTGGAGAAGCTGGGACAGCTGCGAGGGGACTTGGGTCAGAGTGGCTCTTCAGAACCAAGTGAAGAGTCTGTGGCATAACGGAAACAGGAAGGAACCCCACTCCCCCTCCCTCTTCACTCCTCACTGGTGGCCCTCAGGACCCCCTTCCCAAGGGCTGGAATGCAAATCCAAATACTGAAACAGCCTATAAGGAGTGAGCTCCCCCTACACCGAGCACGGAAGTCGGATCACAGCCCAGGGTTCCGCAGTGAGTGACTTCTGGGACGGGTGCTGAAGAGCAGCGAGGAAAAGCGGGCTTCTGTGAGGCTCACCTACGGGCTGGCTGTGTGCTGCTCTCCCGGGAAAGCCAGAGCCCTGTCTTCCTTGACTCTGCCAATCTCTTTTCAGTTCACAAAGGCATTTATGGAGACTTGGTTGCATGTTGGTAGCTTAAACCTGACAATCCTCATCAGCTGGTCACCTGAGGTTGGGGGGCCCAAGGGACCCTCTGTTTAGAGTCTGTGCTGGCTCCTCGGGCCCAGAGGTGCTCTGCGAGGGATCCAGTGGGGGACATGGACTTGACCGCAGCCTCTTCGCCTGTGAGGGAAGCAGTGGGAAGGCTTCCAATTCTCACTGCTGACTAGTTCCTCGACTGGAAGGCGTCTGAGATAAAATAAGCTCAGAAGAAGGGGAAAAAAAAAGCCAGGCAGCAGTTTCTGGGCAGCTTCTATCCTGGGGCGAGAGCCAGTGTGGTGTGTGTGGGTGTGGGTGTAGGGGTGTGTGTGTTCGTGAACACACAGCCACCTAGTCCGGGGGCCAGTGCCCAGCTCAAGAGCTTTCCCACAGGCCAATCCTGCTGACACCCTCCTCTCCCCAGGACCTCCAGGGGAAGAGTGATGCTGTGTGCTGTGCTGATGGCAAGTCTCAAAGTCTGTATAAAAGGAGATGGAGACAGGAGGACTGGTCCAGAGTGAAGTCCCAGGACCCCAACCCCATGTGAGGAAGAGGGGGTCAGAGGGGAGATTGGGGGGCAAGGGTGGGGTGTCGAGGCCTTAGTGTATATAGGCTCGGTACACGGCAGACATGTCGTTGTCAGACTGGTCCAGAGCCTTGGCTCTTTTGTACACCTGGAAAAAAAACGAGATGGGCTCAGTGTCTGGCCACAGGACTGACGGAAAGACATGAATCTGCTTCCCGGAGGCGGTTCCAGATGTGGTTAGGCAGGCAGGTCTGGAGTCCAGGCTGTCTGGCTCCCTCACTGACCCGCCTGACCTTGGGCTAAGTGTCGCAGTTGCTCTGTGCTCTGCCACTGCTTCTGGACATTGTGGGGAAGGTAACAGGGTCGGGGGAGGATTAAGTGGAGGGAGGGTGTAAGTGCTCAGAGGCAGGGCCCAGCACTGTTAGTAATTATAATCATGTCCCTTCCTGCTGGCAACCCCCCAACCTTCCCATGTTGTTCTCTGGGCTGCTGGCTGTCCTTTACCCTTCCGTCTGCGTGGCTGGCTCCTTCCCAATCAGCTCACGGGCCATCACTGACCACCATCTAAAGCAGCGGCTGAACCACTTTACCCTGGCGGCCACCTTTATCTCTTTACTCTTCTATTTTATTCGTATTTCTAACCTTCCCAAATTCTGACTTGTTTAAATACTTATGTGCTGATTTTGTGCCTCCTTCCACTAAAATGTAAGCCCTAAAAGGAGGGGAAGGGGCTGCACCCCAACATGTTCCCAGAGCCTAGAACAGTGCTTGGCAATTAACAGCCACCCCAGAGATACCAGGTGAATATGAAAGAATGTGAAAAGAATTAGAAAGCCATTGTTCAACAGGGGCAGTGTGGCAGCCAGTCATGCTGAGGACGTGCAGCTGGACACGAGGCCCCTCCCGCACAGCCTGCTGTGGTTTTTTTCTTTTTTTAAACATAGTCCAGTCGGAGCCACTATAACTGAGTATCCATCACAGCTCAGGTGTAGCTGTCAACTCAGAACAAAGGCTAAATAAAGACTTTTTCAGATAAGAGAAAACTAATTGTGGCCAGCAGACCTGCAGTACATGGAATGCTAAAGCAAGTTCTTCTGGCTGAAAGGAAATAATACCAGAGAGAAATGCAATTCTTCAGACAGGAACGGAGAGCACTGGAAATGGTAAATTAGAGAAACAGAAAATAATTTTTTCTCTTCATTTCTTTAAAATACATATGACTACTTAAAGTAAAACATTCCAACACTGTCTGGTGGGTTTAAAACAAAGGCAGAGGTAAGACAAAGCACACCTGTGCCCTAGAGCAGGGCTTCTCAGCCTGAGGTGACTCTGCCCCCAGGGCACATATGGTACCATCTGGAGACATCTCCTATCAACCCAGCGGGCGCTGCTGGCATCTAGTAAGGAGAGGACAGGGATGCTGCCGAACATCCTGCAGTGCACGGGACAGCTCCCATGACATAATGTCAGCATACCCAGGTGGAGAAACCCTGCCTTAGAGGACGAGGGAGGGGGAGGTAAATGGATCTACGCTTCATGTGAACAGGTCCAATATTAACTCTAAGTACGCTGTGAAGTTAAGTATGCATATTGCAATCCCTAGAGCAAAGATAAAAGAAAAATAATGCATGTTAAACAGTCAATAGATAAAATGGAATTCTAAAAAATATTCAAAAAACCCAAAAGAAAGAAAGAAAGAAAGGAGAAAACACAAACAAAAACCAGAGGGGACAAACAGCAATCAAATGATCAAAGAGTAGCTCCAAAACCAACACACTCATAGACTTCAAGACATAGACCAAATATTAAAGGACTGGTTAACCTTAGGATCCTAAACTCTGAGCTCCAAATGCTGGAGGGCCTAAATTCACACCATCCAAATGGTCAGAAAGTGCCATGCTCCACTGAGAAATTAACCAAAAGGTCCATTTCTAAGCCAAGGAAGTCAGGGTGGAGGTAAGCCACAATCACTTCATAGAGAAGTGTTGCCAATAAGAGCCACACACAGAATGGGTTCAGTTAAAGTCAAAGACGACTACAATTAAAGATAAGCTCATCGACCAAAAAATGATAAAATACACGAGGAAGTCCACTGCCAAGAGAGAACCCACAGATAAAACAAACAGGAGGAAACTGAAATTGTACTGCAACCTGAAGGAGTGAAATAAGTGTGCTGAACTGTTCGGACAGACAAACAAGGGACAGAGGACATAGAATTTAGGAACGGAAAATTATAAACTATGAAGAGGCAGGTCTGAAAACAGCAGTACTGTGTTTACTTTTTCTTTGCTGGAACAAGCCACTTGAGACCTATGAGAATTTAACTTGAATGAAAATGTACATCAGCTTATAGCAACTGAAAGATACAGCTTCTAAAATAAATGAATCTATGTGTTTCACAAAATGTAGTTTTTATTTTAAGTCTATGATAAAGACAAATAATGCACAGCTGGTGGTGGTTTTTTTTTTGCTGCAGAAGATTCACCCTGAGCTAATAATACCTGTTGCCAATCTTCCTCTTTTTGCTTGAGGAAGTTTCTCCGTGAGCTAACATCTCTGCCAATATTCCTCTATTTTGTATGTGGGTCGTAGCCACAGCATGGCTGCCAATGAGTGGTGTAGATCTGCACCCCCAGGCTGCTCAAGTGGAGCGCTCTGAACTTAACCACTAGGCTACAGGGCTGGCCCCTGTCTTTTTTTTAAAGATTACCCTTCTATCAGGTTGAGATGAGAAAGTTGAACTTCTAAAAAACTGTTTTCAAAAAGTGCATATGCCCCTGTGTTCATTGCAGCCTTATTCACGATAGCCAAGACTTGGAAGCAACCTAAGTGCCCATCAAGGGACGAATGGATAAAAAAGCTGTGGTATATATATACAATGGAATACTACTCAGCCATAAGAAACGATGAAATCCAGCCATTTGTGACAACATGGATGGACATTGAGGGCATGATGCAAAGTGAAATAAGTCAGAGGGAGAAGGTCAAATACCGTATGATTTCCTTCATTAAGTAGTAGATAATAACAACAATAAACAAACACATAGGGACAGAGATTGGATTGGTGGTTACCAGAGGGGAAGGGGGGAGGGAGGAGGGTGAAAGGGATAATTGGGTACATGTGTGTGGTGATGGGTTGTAATTAGTATTTTGGTGGTGAACATGATGTAATCTATGCAGAAATAGAAGTACAATGATGTACACCTGAAATTTTTACAATGTTATAAACCAATGTTACTGCAATAAACAAAAAATTAAAAAAAAAAAAAAAAAAACAAAAAAACAAAAAAACAAAAAGTGCATATGTAGGTGCTTAATAAATACCTCATTCAAAAAAAGTTATTGACTAAACACTCCAATTAACAAGCAGATATTGTAAGCATGGGTAAAAATGCAAGCCCCAATTACAGACCCTCTACAAAAGATACAATTTAAAAATAAAGATACAGGTTGAAAGTAAAGAGATGGAAAAAGATATACCATGAAAACAGTAAGCTTGAGAAGGCAGCAGCTATATTAAATTCAGACAATAGACTTCAAGACAAAGATTAAGAGGGACATTTCATGATAATAAAGGGCAAATTCATCAGGAAAACATACAACCATAAATGGGTATGAGCCTACTAACAAGAATTTCAAAGACGTTAAGCAAAATGGACAGAATTAAAGGGAGAAACAGACAATCCCACAGTTGTAGCTGGAGACTTTAACATCCCTCTCTTAGCAACTGAAGGAACTAGAGAAAAAAGTCAGTAAAGACAATCTGAAAACACCACAAACCAACTCGACCTCACTGCTCTCTGCAGAACACACATACTTCTTACGTACATCGCACGCCCACCAAGACAGGCCACCTGCTGGGCCACAAAACAAGTCTGAACAAATTTAAAGAGTTAAAAATCATACAGGGCATGTTTTTTGACCACAACAGAGATATATTAGAAACCAATAACCATTAGACATCCAGGAAAACCCCAAATATTTGATAAACTTTTAAGTAATCCACAGGTCAAAGAAGAAATCACAAGGGAAGTAAGCATGGCTCAGAAGGAAATGTATAGCTTTAAATGCTCCTGTTAAAAAAGGTGAGTCTAAAATCAAGGACCTAAGATTCCACTTGAGAGGTTAGACAAAGAGCAAAGAGAAGCCAAAGTGAGAAGAGGGGAGGAATAATCACAGAAAAACAAAGAGAAGCTGCAGGGATCTGCACCACTGCCTCCTGCAGTTACCTCATTGGCTGCAGCTGCCATAGGAGTCGGATGGTTGACGGCATCACCCAGTGCAATGGCTAAGCGGAGATCCTTCTGAATGTATTTCAGGTAGAAATCGGGCTTAAAGTTTCCTTGCAGGATATCTGGGGAGGGAAAGCCACTTATCAGAAGAATTAAAAAGACCCTAAATAAGAAGCCACCTGCAGTACCGTCAGGGCTCAACACCTAGCATTTCTTCCCCCTCAGACACAAGCTGAGACAAGCTCCCAGCCTATACCCCCAAGTCCCATCGGCACGACTCTGGACCCCCTCTGCCCCAGGGGCATGGACTGACTGGAGGATGCATCTTTCATACCCAATGAGCCCCTGAAGAAGAGACTCTGCTGTGACTGCTGCCTGACCTGGGTCCCCAGCTCCAATCAAGAATAAAACGCAAGGAGAGATGCCAAAGGCAACTTACTTTGGCACTTCTGGTCCAGAAAGATGCTGGCCAACTGTCCCTGATTGAGAATGTCCAAGAGTGTCTGCTGGGACTGGCCTGTCACTTGGGCCAGGGTTAGCCCCTCAGCGATGGTGGCCATGAAGCTCCCCTGGACCATGTTCACGATCAGCATCATCTTGGCTGCGTTGCCAACCTCACCTGCCCAGGACAAAGAATCACGGTCACTTCCTCAGAATTCCACAGACAGGGACTTTCTGCCCACCCTCATCCCTGCTCGGACCTACCTCTACACCCAGGAGAGGCCCCATTCACCTGCCCTGAAAGAACTGGCTCTGACCCTCTGGCTCTTCCTCCTTCCAGGCACTGACTGTGCAAATCAAAGGAAACCTTCCCACGGGGGACCCAGGCAGAGAGGCCGTGCGGGACTGACGCTGTCACCAGTGTGGTCTAGAGGGGATGTGGCCCACCCAGCCTCCAGGCCTGCAGTGGCCCGACAGGTGGGCAGGCATGTTACCTAGAAAGAAGGAGGTCTTCCCCATTGCCTGGAAGCAGCTGCTGCAGTCCTCATATAAGCCCCTGTCTCCGGCTGCTAAGATCACCAACATCCCATCATTAGACAGCTGCTGATTCCCTGAGACGGGGGCTTCCAGAAAGCGGCCCCCCCTGGAGACAATCACCTGGAAAGGAAAGGCACAGCTTCTGGAGGCCTTGTCTCTCCCAGGGGTCTTGGGCAGGGAGCAAGGAGCGTCCTCAGATGGGAGCAGTTGGCCCTCCACACTGAGGCCCCAAAGCTGACATCTGTACCAAGGTTAGGACTAATGTCACGGGAGGGTCAGCAGACAGTCCTCCAACAGATGCCTGATCACATACAGTAAACAGAGAAGCTGGGTCTCCTCATAGGCTCCCATTTACTCTGAATTTCTTACAAAGACCAAAGACTATAGCCAAACTTGGCCATGCCAAAGGCTTGGCTGACCACGTCTCCCACAGAAATTGTCCTTCCCTGACTTCAGCCACCCTCAGAACATACATGGGGCAGACGTCACCGCCCGGTCTCCTCGCTTGGGCCCAGCAACTGAGGGAGGAGGCATATTCTGCTAGTACCAACTGTAGATAGCTACTGAAACCAAAAAGGCCGTGCTGGCAGCCTGGATTGCTTCTCATTGTGAGGCTGGCAGCTACGGGACCTGATGCCCATCCCACCTGGGCAGCACTGCTCCTCTCATGGCCACTCAGACTAGCTGCGGCTTTGGAGGTAGAGAGTGAAGACAGGCTAGTCCCAGGGCTACTGGCCTCTCCTCTCCTCTCCTCTTTGGCTTTGGCTCTAGGTAACCAAGGTGCCCACACTTGGGCACAGTCAGCCTGGGGCTTGGGCTCCAACTGAAACGGTGCTGGAGGGCCAGCCTGAATGAGGCTGCTACCTGGGCTAGCTCGGTGACTGTATCAGCGTCCACTGTTGACATGTCCACGTAGCACTTCCCGGGGCGGATCCCCTGCAGCACACCACTGGGGCCCAGCACCAGCTGTGGGGACACAAGGGAGAAGCAATAGCCCAGGCTCCCAGCCAGATGCCCAGGAGCCCCACAGCCCCACAGATGTTAAGGTCAGAATCCTGCTGCTTTTTTGGCTCATTTCCCAATTAGGAGCTAAGTATTAAGGCTGAAATGGGAAGAGCAAGTAAATAAGCAAGGGAAAGAGAAGTATTTCTAGTATGTTCCCATTTCTCTTCAAAAAGAATATATGTGTTTCTTTTTATTAAAAACCTTCCATTTAAAAGATGGAACCTGAGTATTTATTTTGGGGGGCTTCTTTGCATTTACTTGGATTAAGACTAGTCACCAGCTAACAAGATGACTACTGCACTTGAACTTTTAAAACATACAAATAACAGTGACAGCTAAACACAGAACTTGGCACATGGACCAAGGGCACACCCAGCCCCAAAGCTTCCAGCTCACCAAGGATACATGGCCAGTTAGGAACCATTTTAGCACGGACCTCAGGGACCCTAGTAGTTTTCATTCTTTGTTCCGAACTAAAGGAAGTCGGTATTCAATTTATGCCAACACCCTTCACAAGGGGAGATGGCCCCCAGATGGGAAATTCAACCCTCCCACACGCAGACACTCACTCGGTGTGCAGGGGAGAAGGGGAGGAGGCCAGCCAGCTTTCCTGGCCACAACCTGAGACGCTGAGGGGAGGGAGGGGATCCTTACGTCCTTGGCTGCCTTTGGATCCGACACACAGGCAAAGGTGATGTCACAAGTTGAAACAACTTCAGCGGGGGTTCTTCCTAGGCGGGCCCCCTCCTGGATGAACAAATCACACTGCAAAAGTCACAGATCCTAAGGTGAGCCGCAGGCAGTGCACAACAAACACACCCGCAGGCCAGAGACACGGTGCCTGGTCCTCTTGCTTGGCCTCCCAAGGCAGGAGGCTGAGGCTGGGAGCCGCAGACACCAGAGCTGGCGGTCTGATGTCTTGAGCGAAGTGGATGGGGCCCTAAAGACTTGTCTCATTTGTGTTTTTGCATACCTGGTGCCTAGAACAATGTTCTACTTCACAGTAAGCACAGAGCAAACGTCTGCTGAAGGTTTCCTGTTTGAAGAACAGGATGTGAACAGAACCTGTCTGCAGCCCTCTGCGGCTGTCCTGGCTGTGGCAAAACCTGCCCAGTGCCCTGAGCTATTGGCACTGTGCTGGGGAAGCTGGGCTGGGAGCCTGCCATTCCTTCCTGAGATGTCTCGGGGGTCTAAAAGCACTAACTTTTCTTTTCTGAGGATCAAAATCACCCAGAACATCTCATAATAAAACACTTCATTAATATTTTGGTATAGTTCCTTTTTCCAAAGGCATTAAAAAAGTAATTAGAATAATTTGAACCTACTACTTTGAATATTTTGTATGATTTACATTTATCCATACTGTAGTCTTTCACAATTATTGTTTATAATGGATGGCAGCAGAATATTCCATCAAGAGATATACCTGAGGGCCGGCCCCGTGGCTTGGCGGTTAAGTGCGCGTGCTCTGCTACTGGCGGCCCAGGTTCGGATCCCGGGCGCACACTGACGCACCGCTTCTCCGGCCATGCTGAGGCCCTGTCCCACATACAGCAACTAGAAGGATGTGCAACTATGACGTACAACTATCTACTGGGGGGGCTTTGGGGGAAAAAAAGGAGGAGGATTAGGCAATGGATGTTAGCTCAGAGCCGGTCTTCCTCAGCCAAAAGAGGAGGATTAGTACGGATGTTAGCTCAGGGCTGATTTTCCTCCCAAAAAAAAAAAAAAAAAAAAAAAAGAGATATACCTGAATTTACCTAACAGCTCCCTTGTAGTTTGATGTCTGGACTGCTTTTAATTATGACTCCAACAAATATCCTTACGTACAATACATCTCCTCTATGTTTTGAATTTAGGTTTCCATAGTAGAATAAAACAGGCTCCAAATAGTTTTAAACTTCTTAATAAATGTAGACAAATGGCTTTCCAACGGGGCTGTGTCAGTTTATAATGATCACCAGCAAGGTCTCAAATCACCAGCACTGAGTACATTATTTAAAAACAACAAACAGGCATCCATTAATACGTTAAAATTTTGTCCTACCTGATGATCTAACCAGCCAAAAACAGCAACTTTATGTTTGATATATTTTGATTACTCTTGATTACTGAACTTTTTAAATACCTTTATTGTTTCCTCTTTTGTGAACTATTTTTTATCTTTGAATTATCAAATTGTGTGTTTAATAAAATCAACATATTATCCTTTTCATATTATATTTGCTTTAAGCACTTTTAGTTGGCATACTTTTATTTACTTTTGTTGTGGGAGTATCATCAAAAACTCCTATTTTTTCTTTAGTGATTTAGATTGCTTCTAGGCTTAGAAAATCTATTAGTATTTAATTTTATTTTCTTCCGGTTTTTCCTTTTGAAAAACATAATTCAGTAATCTATTTGGAATACATTTTCGCACATGGTAGGAAGTGATTAGTATTTCCCCAGAGTTCTAACCAGTTGTCCTGAACATAACCTATGACGGACCCTTTCTGTCTCATTGCCCGCAGCGAGCCCTCTATCAGAGAAGGCCCACGCCGTCCAGTTCACCCGCCGGGGCTGCGTCTTGATTGCAGTGCACACCCACCTCGGCCTTCCAGTGTGTAGCTTTATATTATGTTTTAACCTTTGCTTGGGAGAGAGTTCCTCATTACTCTCCCTTCCCCGAAAGTTTAAAAATGTTTCCTCTTTACTATTCTAGAAGAACCAGAGAATCATATTATCAAGATTTTTTACAAAAATTCCATAGGGATTGTGGTAAGGATTAAAGGGCTCTTTAAAGATGACATTTACGAGGCCGGCGCCCTGGCTTAGCAGTGAAGTGCGTGCGCTCCGCTTCTGGCGGCCCGGGTTCGGATCCCGGGGGAGCACCTACACACCTCTCGTCTGGCCATGCTGAGGCGGTGTCCCACATACGGCAACTAGAAGGATGTGCAACTGTGACATACACCTATCTACTGGCGCTCTGGGGAGAAAAAGGAGGACCAGCAATAGATGTTAGCTCAGGGCCGGTCTTCCTCAGCAAAAAGAGGAGGGTTGGCATGGATGTTAGCTCAGGGCTGATCTTCCTCCCCACCCAAAAAAAAAAAAAAAAAGATGACATTTACTACATACTTTGTGCCAGGCACGTTGCTGAGTACCTTAACATCATCTCATTTCATCTTTACACCCCCCCTGGAAGCAGGGCCGTTTTTCTGCTGTCATTACTTGACAGACAAGGACTCTGAGGCTTAGGGAGATAAACCATCTTGCTGAAGAGGGTACGCAATAGAGCTGTGACTTGGATTTAGGTCTGCCTGATGCCAGACCCAAATTTGTAACTACTTTGCTCTACTGCCTTCTCATAAACTAATCTGAAAAGCATGGCCATGTTTATAACATTTAGGCTTTCCAATCAAGAAACCAGAATGATAAGAGGCACTTCTATCAAAGGACAATGTAATTACAATGCAAACCCTCTGATTCTCCCAGCGTTCTGCAACTGTGCATGTCTACATTTCCTGGTAACCCAAGCCTTAAATCACAAAATAGCCTGCTGATGGGGCTCTGAGCTCTTGTTCCTAGCTTAGGTCCCCACAGTGCCTACCAATGCCCAGTACCTGAAGCCCAAATCCCTCAGCACGGCCTCAGTGCCCTTCTCCCCAGACCCATTTCAACTCTCTCATCAGTTCCTTGTTATTCTTAAGAAGGACTTTGTTTTAGCAAAGTGAATTTTTCCTTTGCCTACAACATTTTTGTTAATTCAGATCCATCAGCTCCGCCACCCCCTTCAGCGATCACACCTCACCTCGCCTCTCCCCTTGCTGCACACACAGGGATGCTCACCCAGGCATTTCCCAAATACATGCTCAGCCAGACCCTGTTCCTCAAGAGGCTGGTCCTTTCTCAGTCTCGCCTCCTTTGTTCCTGGCAACAACAGTGCTTTTGTTTTCTGGTTCTCGGACCATGGTTCTTCACCTTTTCTTGGATGAGACCTCGATGGGAGCCGTGGCCTCTCTCCCTTACAAGAGGTGCACATTCACACACTTGGAATTCTATTTCAGGGCAGGCCATGGAAGCCGTGGACCACTTTAGGTTAAGAACTTCTAAACCTGTCCTATCCAATATGGTAGCCCCTAGCCATAGGAGACTATTTAAATTTAAGTGAAATAAAATTAAAAATTCAATTCTTTAGTCGTACTAGCTAGATTCAAGTGTTCAAGAGATACATGTGTAGACAGAGAACATCTCCATCGCTGCAGAATGCTCTAATGCACAGCACTGTTCATACAATCCAAACGACAGAATACAGTGCAGTCACTGAAAAGGACGAAGCAGATCTATCTATATGCACTTCATTATCAATGAATTCATGATACATATACACACATTGTGCATGGAAAAAAGGATACAAAGAGATATGGGTGTTTTTAAATGTTTAGTTTTTATAATAACATCCTGAGCTTACATATCTATAAGTCTACCTGCCTGAACTAAAAGCTTGGCTTCTCCTCTGCTGCATGCAGAACACTGAGCGCAGACAACAGGAAGAGAATCCTATCCTCAGTTACCCCAACTCCAAGGGTCAAGGCTCCGTCCCACCCCACCTGACAAGCACCATCTGCGAATGCTTACTTTCTCTGCAGTCCGGTTCCAGACAGTCACCGTGTGACCCATTTTTAGCAAGTTGGAGACGATGCCACTTCCCATGAGGCCAAGGCCCAAAAATCCTATCCTGAAAGAGAGAGAGACTGATTAGTCTGGGGCAGAGTGGGTGGGACAGGGGAGAAGGTGTCCTAAATGCAGCAGAGGCTTCGCTGCCTCATACACCTGCAAGTGGGACCTCAGACCAGGAACACCGCCTGGCTGCGTGACGGCACTACCATCACAGAGTGAATGGTAGTGCATGCAGATTGCGCCTTTCTCACTATGCCATTGTTTAAAAGTGTCCTCAATTTAAACGGGCGTTTCTAAACCCTCGACTGCTACAGAAAGAAGTATGACTTATATGGTTTAGGACAAGTCTTCCACACTGCTTCCTTGCTGCTTTGATAGAGGGTTGAGCTTACAATTCCATGACAGCGAGAACGTGGACATTTGTGTTCGGCTCTTGCAACAGTTTCCTGATCAGCCACCTCGAGTGCTAGGCCTTCAGATGCCACTTTAAAGCACGTCAGGATCTGTAACAAGCCACTGAAGCAACACGTGCAGAGCCAGCCCCTTCTGCAACCGCAGGAATCAGGACCACAGTTTTCAACTCGCCCCTCCCGCTCTACACCCAACACTACCTCTGCATTCTTCCTGCTGTCAGCAGACACGGGCCTTGTCCCTCTTCTTCGAGCTTCCCCGGAGCTCTGGAGCACATGAATTCTTCCCATGCCTGCCTTCTCCTGAACCTCTCCCATTACTGCTCTCCACTGGCCCGTCCTTCTCTGCTCTCCACCACACCCTTCCAACTGCAGACCCACGAGGATCCTTCTGTGGCTAAAGCACTCCAATGGATAGTACGTTCTGCCTACCTTCACTTCCTACAGCCTGCTCCTTCCCGCAACCCCCAGAGCTTGGAGGCTATTAGCTAGCACTGCTATTTCTACATGCTTTTACAGATGATTTTCTCTCACCCAAAGGCCTTTTCTTGGTTCCTGCACTTCTTTCTCTCTCCTTGCATGTGACATGGCTAAACGATGCCTCTTTCTTCATTTCTTATTATACCACGTTCTAGTTTTTTTTTTTTTTAAGTTTTTTTTTTTAATTTTATTTATTTATTTTTCCCCCAAAGCCCCAGTAGATAGTTGTATGTCATAGCCGCACAGCCTTCTAGTTGATGCATGTGGGACGCGGCCCCAGCATGGCCAGAGAAGCGGTGCGTTGGTGCGCGCCCGGGATCCGAACCCGGGCCGCCAGCAGCGGAGGACGCACACTTAACCGCTAAGCCACGGAGCCGGCCCACCACGTTCTAGTTTTCAACTCAGTTTCCTCCCAACCCTAGACACCCTCTGCAGCTTCTCCACTCTGACCCGCATTATCTTTGCGGTATTTTCCGTCTCCTGGGAGTCACATCGGCAGCCACCTTTGCAAAGTCGCTCTTGTAAGATGTTCCCCCAATCCCTGCTGGAACAGGCACTTCCTATACGCTCTGTCCCAGCCTGCTCGAGGTTATTTGAACCAAATGTTGAAAGTGGTTCACCTTCCTCACAAATGGCACCCTTGCCCACCAAGTTTCAAGCCGAAGCTTTACAAGGAGACCTTCTGTCATTCTCAGGTCTATGGGTAGCGCAAGCTTTCCCTATGATTCTAAATCAGGACAGACTAACTCTCTTTCCTTTTCTTGGTGTTCCAGCACACCCAAGCAGACCTGGTGATGAAGCTTCTGGATTTTTAACATGGCAACTGACAATCTTTCATGGTGTCTTGACATAGGATGGAGAATGTGGACTAAGTGGGCTGGGTACAATGCAGCTGGTTCACTTTGTAGTTGGCTTTACACTCATGTTAAAAAAGGGTTTAACTGAGGGGCAATAAAAGCCTTGGATGAAAGCACTGGGGCTCTGTCTTCAGCCCCATCCTAGTCTTTTTCTTTTTAGACCAACACAATCCTCATTAAATTAATCGGTGACGCCCATCTCCCTTTTATTAGCACATAACATGCCTCTACGTCCTCCACTCTACAAAGGGAAGTTCACCCAAAATAACTGGTAAAATCAGTGATTTCAACAGCACAAAAAATTACAAATAAAGTAGAAGACGGACTGTTTTTAGTCTGAGAAAGTATCATATGGAAGACACAATGGGAAATTGAGACTTGGCCATCTTGCTCAGGAGAATGCTCCTTCTTAGTAAAGAACCCTTTTCATCAACACAACTCTGCAAACAACTGGCCGACAGAGTTAAGGGCAAAGCCGAATGTGGGCGCAAGCTATGGTTTGGGGACCACAGTTGAGCCTTTCCACCTGCCTGGGCAGGACAGGGAGCAGCCGGCAGGCACACGAAGGACCAGGAGGCAACAGCAGGGAGTGCTGGCGAAGGCAGGACGACGGGCTTTACTCCAAATATCTTCACACGCCCTCCGCCAGCCAATTTCAGGGTTTTCACCACAGTTCTATGAAGCCAGTGGTTCTCAAAGTGCAGTCTCCTGACTAGCAGCTGCAGCATATCCAGGAACTTGTCCAAAATGCAAATTATCAGACTCTGCCACAAACCTACAGACTGAAACCTTGGGGGTAGGGCCCAGCAATCAGTGCTTTACAAGCGGCCCTCCAGGTGATTCTGGAGCACGGCAAAGTTTGAGAACCACCGAACCGAGTATTCTCTGCTCAGAGACTCACCAGAGAGCTAGGGAGCCAGCCCACTGTACATTTATAGCACAACTTCTGCTGCCTGCAAGTCAATTTACTCCTGAATTATTATCAGTAAGAATGACAACTCCCCCCCACCTTTCCATTCAGTCCCAACAACGGCTGGGACAGAGCCCTTTAAGAGTCCCCTTGGGGTCCCCCCACCTCCAGCAGAACCAGAGCCCCAGGAAGCCCTTCCACCAAAGGTCCTACTTTTTGTCTGTGGGTGTGATGCTGCCATTCACGGCCGTGCTGTCTGCGGCCTGGATGGAGGTGGAGCCGGTCTCCTGGGGAAAGGAAGCACAAGTCATCAGGTCAGTGTGCCCGCGGCGAGGCCCCCAGTGAAAGACAAAAATGGCAAGGTGTGCAGCCTACATACCTCCTCACATATTTTCAACTTCTTTGTGATTGCCTGGTAACAGACAGCTGGCTAATAAAGAAGGGGGGAAAAAAGACTGCTTATTAAACTGAACGTTTAACCACTCTTCATTATAATTTCTGTAAAAGGTTAGGCCTAAAGTGGGATGTTATCATCAAAAACTTATTTGCTGCCAATTTTATCGAACTCCAAATGTCACACTAGAAAGTTAACACAGATTACCTCATTCAGTTCCGCACGCAACCCTGCAAGGCTCTTTTGCGGACGATGACACTGAGACTCAGAGGCATTAAGTCATGTGCCCAGAATTAGAGCTGGTCAGTGTAACGGGGCTCGGAACCCAGATCTGTCCAACTCCAAAGCCACACCGTATCAGCAGACCCTATCAGGGCTCAGCCTAACTCACAGGCTTGTAGACACTTTGGGAAACTTTCCTTCCACACCCCGAGGGCTCACAGAGACTCGACCAGCAAGCCTGAGAATGCGTCTCCCCGGCAGCATGGGCCACCTCATGGGTGCTGACACTTCCCGAGGTTTGGTTTTTGCCATAGACTCTGAAGGCAACCACAAATGTCTCCACCACACAGCTGCTGAGTTTTAAAAGCGTTTTTCCGTTTATCTGTTATCTTAACAACGCCTGAGTCACAAGTGGGCCTCTGTGACTTTCTGACTAGCTGCTCTGGGTAGCGGTGCAGGCAGAGCCTAACTTTTCAGACTGGTAGGGCAAGGTTCCCATGGAGCAGCACTCCCCACGAGGCCAGCCCCCAAACAAGGACAAAGAGCAACTCACTTTCTCCGTTTGGCTGAGCAGGAAGTGATGGAAATGAGGGTCTGCATCTTTAACAGGCTGAAACCAGAAAATGAAACCAGAAAATGAGTCAATAAAACAAGTTATCTTCCACCAAAGGTCACTTCCTTCTGTCTGGTAACTGGACTCTCCTCGGGCTGAAACACCCCAGAATCTGGTCTCGATTCTACAACTGCCTGGAAACTCTTCTCCCATTGTTGGGCTAAGCCTTTTGTAAACGACCCCTGTTCCAGCTAGAGGAAAACTGGCTTCAAGTGGGAAAGAACAGATGTTTCTGCCGGGTTGGTACACAAATTATTCCAATAAAACTGTGGGAAAATACTTAAAAGGCATACTAGTATTTTTAAAATCCAGCATTCACCAGTCACTTCAGATAACCCAGCAGATGAAGCCAAAGCAATTCTCAGGACTCTTTTCCAATTTTAGTTTTGGCCTACTTGTGTCTGGTGCCAGACCCTAGAGTGTCTCGTCTCACTGAGGATCGATATTAACAGAAATAAAGTGTTAATGACTGCAGGACTTTCAAGGGCTTTTCACAATGAGGCAAGTAACAGGGGAACGGTGCATCTAGACCAAGGATAAAACAATGTGCGACTACTAAACATCAGAGTTGCGTATACAGACAGTGAAAGGGTGTTGACAGAGTATCGAGTGAAAAAAATCTGCAGAATGATCTCACTTTCGTGGAAAAAACCCTATTCCCGACAATAAAAACTACACATGGGTATACACTTATATAAATGATGGTCAAGTGAGTGTACCAATGGGTCTAGAATAAGTTACATCAAACGTTAACAGTCAGCACCCCTGAGAGCGGAGACTTGCACTTTTTACCTCATACACCTCTTACTGTTTTGCAATTAAAAAAAAAAAAAATAGCCTCATACACAGGAAAAGGGGGAAAAGGAAAAGCGCACCACAGTCAGGCCAGGAGAGCAGCTCTGAGGCTGGCTTGTCCTGGCCCAAGGGACAGCTCCTCACCTCGCTCACAGTTGGCTGCCATTTAAATGCGGCCATGGGTCCGGCCATCATCCCCTTCACAGTACTAGACTCGGGGATGGTGAGATCCTACAGAGGGAAAGGCAGATGGTCAAGATGCGGCGGCCACCTCAGCAGCGATGTCTTCCTGTCCCCAATCAGGGAGCACCTCTTCACTGCTCTGCTTCCTTTAGTCACATTCAACCTCGAACTAATCCCCCAGCCAGCTCCATGGTCCTAGCATCATTTCGAGCTCAAGTCCCCAGGCAGTTCTGAAGACTGTCCATCGGGAGAAACAAGGCAAGTTCTTGTCATCACAGAGTGAGAGTCTTTCTTCTCTGTTCTTGAAATAACAACATGTGTTCTTGTGCCTAAACTTCACAAGGGTGGAGGTAACTGGAAAGCCCAACTAGGGTCTGCAGTGTCATCAGCAGGTCACAGAGAATATTCCTTATGGCGAATAACGAACATGAAGAAAACAGTACTTATTTCAGAAGGAATTCACCATATCTCAAAAAAACTAAGAAAGCCACATGGTGCTGATGAGGAAATCTGCCCAACATTTTATAGCTACTAAGTGACAAAGCCAGAACTAGAACTCAGGTGATCAGGAGCCAAGAGCCCCACTCTCTCCCCAGACTGACACAAAGAAGAGGACCAGCAGAACAGGGGGTGCTTCTCTTCACCAACGGCCCAGCCCACACCTGTCCAGGGCAAAGGGGCTGTTCCAGCTTTATAACTGGGCTGCTGTCATCCCCTTCACTGATTTTACCTCATACTCCCTTTCCCCATTTGCCATCTTGCCCACGGTGGCCCTCCTGCCATTTCTATTTCAATATCTAATAGGATCTTGACATGCCCCACTGAACTCCTGATTTCCCCTACCCAAACAGTTCCTCCCACAGTCTTCTCAGTCTTAGAAAACAGCAACTCTATTCTACCAGGCCAAGATCTTTGGAGTCCTCCTTGATTCCACCCTCCCCTCTCCTCTAATCCACTGGCAAATGGTATAGCTTTACAATGGGAATCTGCAACCCCTTCTTCTCGCCACCCCCACTATTAACACCCAAGCTCAGGCCACCACGGCCTGTCACTTAGACTGTCGCAAAATGAATCTCCTGTTTCCGCTCTGGAACCCTACAGTCTAGTCTGTACACAGCTGCCAAAGTGAAGCATGTCATTTCTCTGCTAAAACTGGCTTTCTGTCTCACACAGTAAAGCTAAAGCCTTTATTACTGCGGCCTATGGGACTCCACATGTTCTGCAACCCCCACTCCAGGCTAATCTCCGACCCCTTGTCCTGTTACTTTCTCCTCCCTCACCACTCTCCAGCTCACTAGCACCCCCTTGGCCCTCCACCCTCGGATCCCCAAACACACCAAGCATGCACCTCGCCTGCCCCAGGCTTTGCACTGCTGGGAATGCTCTTCCAACAGTTTTGGCTCACACACTCACTTTAGGTCTCTGTTCAAATGTCTCCCTTTCAAGGTGCTTTCCTTGACCTCTCTGTATGTTCCCCTATTAGAATGTCATGCTGATGATGACTGTAATGAGAGCAAATGCTTTCACAGGGCTTACTATGTGCCAGACATTACTACAAGCACTATTTTATATGTATGTTCTGATGTAATCCTCACAACCTCATGAAATAGAACTATCATCATCTCCATCTTACAGAGGAGAAAACCAAGGCACAGAGAGCTGAAGTAGCGTTGCCTACGGTCAGTGAGCTACTAATTGGCATGGTAAATGAAATTTAAACCCAGGGGATTTCGCTTCAGGGTCTACGTTATTATAAGCAAGTTCTACAAAAGCAAGAAGTTGGCCAATTTTGTTTACTCTATATCCCATGCTGGAAACCGTGCCTGGCACACAGTAAGTGTTCAACAGTTACTGAAGAAATCAACAGGAAAGAGGCCTTGTCTATCTTTCATGCTGCTTTATCTCTAGACCCCTGGCCTGGAGCTGTCTGATAAGCATCTGTTGAATACGAGGTCTGGGGGAAAAAAGAGGCATAGTGCAGTACTGCTCAAAAGAATTTTCTGCCATGACGGACATGTTCTATGTCTGCGCTGATACTGTAGCCACTAGTCACATGTCACTATGGAGCACCTGATATGTGGCTAGTGTGACTGAGAAACTGAATTTTAAATTGTATTTAATTTAAATTAATTTAATGGGCCGGCCCCGTGGCTTAGCGGTTAAGTGTGTGTGCTCCGCTGCCAGTGTCCCGGGTTCAGATCCCGGGCACGCACCGACGCACTGCTTCTCCGGCCATGCTGAGGCCACGTCCCACATACAGCAACTAGAAGGACGTGCAACTATGACATACAACTATCTACTGGGGCTTTGGGGGAATAAATAAATAAATAATTAAAAAAAAATCTTTAAAAAAAAATTAATTAATTAATTTAAATGTAAATGGTCACTCATGCTAGGGGCAGCATAGCTCCATTGACTTGCCTAAGGCCACGACGACAGAATGAGAGTAAGGCAGAGAACACAGCTCTCCATCGTTGCTCTCTGCACTAGCTTGGGATTTTAGGGGAGCCATGGGACCGATAGCTCTCTGCTGTCAGGGGATTTGTGCCCAGAGTTGTGTTGCGCAGCCCAGGACTGGGAAACAAGAGCCCCAGGGAGAGGGTGAGATCGCGTCTCTCAGCATGGCTCTCGCACCAAAGACTAGACACAAACCCAGCCTTTGCCTGTATGTAATTAATACCTCCGCCATCAAGGTCAGCCTTTTCCACTAATCCTCATGGGACAGGGGATTACGGCCCAGAATGGCAATCATCCAGGGCTTTGCCCAGTTATCAGCCTAGGCTACTGCTCTGTTTCAGAGAGGAGCTCACCATTCCACTGACAATTACTATAGCAACACACACACTCTTCTTAGACCAGAGGCTATATCAGATGATAAAATGCACCAAAATTCGAAGCCAGGCACAGATTCCCTACATCCCTAAAGGTGCTTAATTAAGACCAACGTCTTAACTGAAACGGCCATGTCTGCCCTGCACCACTAGCCAAGCTCTTTCCTCTCCTGCTGACAAATCCTTCACTAGAGGCCAGGCCATGCATGAAGACCGTGCAGACAGGACCCCGCTCAGGGTCAACAGCAGGTAGAGCTCCTGGATGGACTCTTGCCTCTGAGAACAGCAGCAGAAATGTTACTACCCCCCAATTAATAATTCAGACCCAAGGGCAAACTTCTGACTGGAGCTTGTAAGAAGAGTCCCTAGCAGCAAGCTGGGGAGCGGCCTCTGGGATTGCACTAGAACAACCATTCTCTCACTGCACAACAGCTACTACAGAGAGATAACAAATGGACGGACAACAGTCATCAAATGGGCAGTGTGTCACAAGCACTGTCCTAAGTGCTTTGCTTGTGTTACTCATTTAATTCTCCCAACAAATCTAAGAGGCAGGTATCTCTATCATTCCCAATGATCAGACGAGGAAACTGAGGCAGAGGTAGCCGGCCAAGGTCACGCAGCTGTAGCGAGTCCTGGAGTTATGATTCCAACTCAAGGCCTCCTCCCAACCTTTCCTTTATACATACTTTTCTTTATCCAAAAAGAAGTTTCTTTCTAGGGCGAGCACAGGAGTTGGCAAGATCCATGGCTTAAGATACTAGACCGAATATAAATTTGGAGAATAGCATAAACTTGACAACTCACAGTACTCGAGATCCCCAGCAAATCAATTCACTTGGACCAAATTAAATCATACTGCCTGAAAAATTCTTTATGCACTGCAGCTGGCAGTTTTCTAAACCTCCACCTTTGGCTGGCAGTTCCCTGTGCTCATGGTCACCCAGGCCATCCTTACTGCTACAGTCGCTCTCATCTATTCTCTCTTAGGTCATTTAACAGTAAGAAGGACATTCTCTAACACAGAAGTTGCATAGTGGCAGCCCACAGGCTGAAGCCGGCACAGAAACATGTTCCTTTGGATCTAAAAGTGTTTTAAAAACTTGAATTAGCTTCTAACATTTAAAATTAGAATATTTCACATAAAAATCGGTATTTTCAGCTCCTCTTGAGAAAAACCAGACAATCTGGCAAAAGTTGGCTGGAACCCCGTGGACAGAGCATGACCTCCCCAGCCCGCCAGCCACGCCACCCCTGGTACTCTCAGCATGGAGGCAGGGCAGAGTGTGGAACCTCAGTCGGCTCCCCTTGCTTCTATTACCTGGTCTCGCTGGTGTCTGAATGTGCAAGCCCTGATTTTATGTCTGGCATTTCATCACAGCCTCATCACCCGACTGATTCTGCCAGCCACCCGGCTTCTATCCCCTTGATCCTTCTCTAACAATCTTGTGTTTTGACACGCTACCCGCTTTGTCTTGAATTTTCCTCCCTTGGCCTCTGAGACTTGACACAAATCTTTCGATAGGAAGAAGGTGAGAGGTATCTTATTTCTGCTTTATTTCATTTTGCTGGCTCTTCCAACTCCTTCCAACCCTGAACTACAGGCATGCTCCCTGCAAAGCCGACTTCTGCCTTCACTCTTCTCCTTTCTTACTTTCCCCAAAGACAAACCCCATCCAGTCTCACGGATCCAACATCCTTTCTATGTATTCGCCTCCTACGTCTACATTTCCATCCTGATGTTACTTCAAGCGTCCCTGGTGGTCTAGGCGTCACCACAAATGCATCACACTCAAAACAGAACTGGTCCTCTTGCCCCGTAAGCCAGCTCCTCTCCTGACTCCTCTGCTCTTAAGAAAGGTATCCCTATTTCCCTAGGCACAAGCATGAAGTCATCTCCCTTTCCCTTTTCTCATCTGTCCCCTCCACAGCCAGTTGCCACAACTCACGAACTCTTCCTCTGAGGTGCCTCTCACTTAGTTCCTTTCTATGTCTGCTATCACCCCTTAGTATAGCTCCTTATGAATGCACACCTGGGTTTAGCCTGCTAATTGGCTTTGTGCCTTTCTTCTCTGCCCTCGGTGATTACTAGCACACAGCTTGGACCACACTGCCACGTCCACACCCAGCTCAAACACCTTCACGGCCCCCTACTGACTCCATGACGGCATCACACTACTTAAGCAGATGTCAAGGCATTCCACAATCCAGTCACAACCTACATTTATTTCTCTACTCTCCTTCCTGCCCTCTACTGTACTAAGACTACCCACGCCAACATCAAGCTCCATGTGGGCTGTGCCCTCCACCTCTGGAATGCCTTCCCTTCTGTCTTGCTAAGCCCTTCCAGTGCCTGCTCTCACACACTGGCTCAGGTGGACCGTTCTCCTGCCTCCACCATCTGGTTGAACGAGCCATCCTTTGCTGTCTTGTGTTCCTATTTCACGCCTGTGCATCCAGGCCATGTCCTTTCCCTGGTCTGCAGGGTTCCTTAGGGCAGCACTTAGCACAGGACTCTACATCCACTCAGTGAGCTGAGGCATACTGTACAGCTCAACTCTGCCATACACAAACGGAAGTCACTAATCCCAGAAGCTGCAGAGATAAAACAAACCTTCTCATCCTTCGGGGGCCGACCCCGTTTCCGGGGACTCTGCTCTTGGGCTCTTTTTAGAGGGGACTTGGAGCCTCTCTCTGAAGAGCCTGAAGACACCCTCTTCTTTCCTTCTCCCATGTTCTTCTTCACCTTCCCTTCAGACAGGCTAAGCTTGCGCTTCTCATCACCTGAGTTTGGCCTACTTCTGTCCTCACTGGAATTACGCCGATTCTTGTCATCAGCAGAATTGTGGGATGATGTCTGAAAGTTTAATAATAATAATGATAACCACCACAACAACCACCGCCATCACCACCACCATTTACACGAGCCACGCCCTGTGACGAGTGCTTTACATGCATTATCCACACAACCACCCTATGAAACAGGCTCTGCTGTCATCCCCACTTACATTTGAGGAGGCAGATAAAAAGAGAAATCGAGTCACTTGTCCATAGTCCCAAAGCTAATAAGTAGGATTTATATCCAGGGACTGGATATATCCTAGAGGCTATGCTCCTAATCTCTGTGCTATAAAAGGGAAAAATGGCCTGTGCTGTACTCAAAAGCTGAGATACTTCTCCTGGGTCCAAACAACTTTCCTAAGAGCAACGATCTATTCCAGAAAGGTCAGCTGCATACATGGAGTTTCAAATGATTAGCAAAACACTGATGATGCCTTAGATTTGAAGTAGCTCTCTCTTCATCGGTATTTCATAAGAATAGAATTTTAGATTTGGGCGACATTTAATCTGTTAGTTACCATGCAAAAATAACCGGTCTGGTCTTGGCATAAAGCGAGAACCAAGGAGTCTCTCACCTGGTCTTTCCCTTTGGCTCTCCTGAGGAACTCTTCGACGGCATCCACAGCTTGCTGGAATCGTTTTCCCTTGTTAATCTTTATCATTTCCTCCTTATGCGCATGATATGGCTTTAACTGTTCCACTTTGATCCAGGCACTAGCAGAAAACACACATAGAAAGCATATGATCCACACTGCCTATGCCAACAAGTATCAAAGACTTCACTGTAGCAGATGCAAATATCCATTTGGTTTGACTGTACTTTGAAGCAGATCTGCCATTTTTTCACATGTTATCAACACCCCAAACTCTTAAGCCTAAAAGTAGCTTTTCTTGAAACAAGTCAAGCAGAACAACAACAAACAAAATCAGAACATCCTCCAAATGAAATCATTGTGTTGTAGGCTATTTATTTCCACTTGCATTGACTAGCCTTCTACACTAAACTACACGTACCCTGCCACTTGCTCAGGGCAGAGGAAACCTGGAGATATTCTCCCATTCTCACCGCAGAGTACAAAACGCCCCACATGGACACCAGGGAATCAGGGCACCTGGGAGCATTATCAACCATGGCAGCATCACCACCTGTCAACAACCTCAACCAGACTGATGACCTATCAATCAACTGAGAATCAGGGAGGCTACGAGGGGCTAAAGAAATGCAGCATCATCTAAAAATCTGCTGTTCTTACAGATATTTGCAGCCAGGGAGCCTATATTTGTTCATAAATGATTGTATCCATGGCTACTAAACCACACAAAACATGTGACACATGGTTTGGAATGAGGGCACCAGTCACAAAAGGAAGCCTTTAAAAACAAGAGTCTGCTTGTGATTAAAGGTAGAAGAAAATATTCTTCTGATATTTAATTTTTAATTCCTACCATTAATGCATAACACAGGAAAGTGAAAAAAGCCATCAGTTGTCAATTCTGGAATATCTGGCCTACCATTCTCACCTGAACCAACCTGCCTCAGCTGGCTTTCTATAAACTGAACATTTACAGAATCCCAGTAAAGGAGAGAATTTTATAGGCTTGGCAAGGTAACAGTTAATTTATATTTTACCCTGTAATACTCACAGGTTTCATAGTATAACCTTCAGAAAAAGTGGGTCAGGTTAAAGATGTAGAAACTGGGCTATCACACTAACTCAGGGTTCTCTCCTTTAGAAAAAGCCTGAGAATATTCACTAATGACAGTACACAAAAATAACGCTACCAACCCACCAACAGCCACCTGTGCTTTGAGGGTTGTGCTAATGGTTGTGATGATGGGTCTGTAGGAACACAACAGCCCTGGGACCATCAGCCTGCAAATGCAACAGCAAACCAGGACTAGTTATCTATGGCTAAACAAAACTAGAGTATGGAATGATGACCAGGTCTAAGATGCTAGTCTCACTGCACAAAGCTCCAACCAGGTGAGGCAAGCAGGTACCTCTCTAGCGACCAACTCATGTTAAAGTTTGAAATTTGACATGATAGAGGCAATAGGTCCAATCTACAGGGAGGAAAAACGAAATTAAATTTCGACCCCAGGGCCGGCCCAGTGGCTTGGTGGTTAAGTGTGCGCGCTGCAATGCTGGTGGCCGGGGTTCGGATCCCGGGTGCGCATTGAGGCACCACTTCTCCGTCCATCCTGAGGCCGAGTCCCACATACAGCAACTAGAAGGATGTGCAGCTATGACATACAACTATCTACTGGGGCTTTGGGGGGAAAAAATAAAAAAATAAAAAATAAAAAAAAATAAAAAAATAAAAAAAATTTCGACCCCACATTGTCTGGCAAATACACCACTGACTCTCTTGCCTCTCCTTGCATTTACAGTGTTCTTAAGGATAGAACACCAGAGCAATCAGATGCAAAGCCAGACACATCCTGAAAAGTTAAGGTGTCACACTAGCTGGTGGCTCTGAGATGACACAACTGTCAGTGAAGAAGCTTAAAGAGCCACGGTGCTCTGGACAGGCCTCTTCCTTCTCCGAGCTTCAGGTCAGAAGCTGAGACCCGTGCAACTTCCAGTATAAGACCAACGGGGTGGTTTTTATGGAGCCCCTTGAGATGGCACAACATACTCTAAGAATCCTAATCCCTGCCTCCCCGCCACCCCAACATTAACCTCTGATTCAGAGTAAGTAGAAAGGCAAGAACACCTGTGGAGGAAGCACCAATAAACCTATGTCTATTTTTTCATTTAAGCATTTTAAGTGGATTATTGATTTCTGCCAGAAGAACAGTATAGTCAAAATTCCATTCATCCTGAAGACTGGCATTTGAGATACTAAAACGAAATTTTCCTCTATGACCTTCTTTGGAAAGTGAAAATGGTTTGCTAAATAAACTGACCGTATAAATGTGACTTCAAGAGGATAAATCCAAGAAACGTTAATCTACTTAAGAAATCAACCTATTGTTGGAGAAGCATCCTGTCACATCAGAAAAACAGTAAATAAAAAGCCAGCCCCCAGAGCCCTAGGAGGATTACCTCTTGAAAGCAAGCCAAACTGAAATCACATCGACCATCCGAAAAGAATTTTTTCTCTAAAGGCTGTATTGCAAAACCCTCTTGTCTCCCTAAAGAGGGTGGTTTTTCAGCTGGAGCTTCAATACTGCACCACTCTCTGATCCACTGAGGATGCTTGGGGCGCCTGGCATGCAACTGGTGCTCAGTAAATAATCACTGAGTAGAAGGATGTCTTTCAGGCATGGTTGGGGGCTGGATTGCTGGCCTCTGGGTTAAATGCTGTAAGGCTTTAGTGGTTTTTTGTGGTTGTTGCTGTTGTTTGTATGTTTTTTAAGTGACTGTCCTGTTTCTTTCCTTGATATAAGCTATAACTTGTGATTTCCCTCACGTCATCCTCCCAATGCCTAGATGGAGCTGGACGTTTTCTGCCCAATTTGCTGTAGGCTGGGAAGTCAGAAAAATCAAGTTTAGTCAAGTTGTGTCTGAAGTACGCAGCTCTGCTTTTATGTACAAGGAAGTTAATTACACATCATTTACAGAAGTAAAGCCTGGAAACAAGCTAACTGGCAATCAGTGAGGTTGTTACAAAGAACAGAATGGAAGGCCCCTTAAGATATTTGGCTAAGTAGAAAAAAGTAACAGGCAGAGCAGAGTGTGTGGTATGCTACCACTTGTGTAAAAACGAGGAAAAAGGAACATGTAACTTCTTGAGTATGCACACAATATCTCCAGAGGAACATGCCATAAGAAACTAGTATAATAGGATGCCCGTGGGCCAGGAACAGGGTGGCTGATGGACGGAGATGAATGGATGGGGAACTGTTTCATGGTTTACAACTTGATTTTTTTTTTAGGGGAACCATAAACATGTAATATCTTTAAAAAACAACAGATCAACAATAAAGGCCTCTGCTGTAGAACATAGGCTATTCTGACTGCCCAGAGGCTTCCTCTATTACTTCCTTGTTGGTAGGTTTGCTCAGGTGGGTAGCTATTGCCCAAGTAAGTGCACCTGTAACACTGCCCAGAGGGCAAACTCACCCTAGTATTCTGATAACGCCTGTGACAAATTCTTTTCATTTGCGAATATCAACGTTCCACTAAGCCACCCTCAGATTATATACTCTACTCAAAAAGAATTTAAAAACCTCACATTTTCAAAAACTTTCATAATTCTGACCTGCTTTGCCCTTAAATTAAAATCATACCATGTAGATATCATATTAAAGATGCCAGTCTATGAACAACCTCCAACACCCTCACACGTGTCTCAGACGTCACGCAGACATGATGACCTAGGCAGGAAGAGAACACATGTGCAAGCACAGTCCAAAGGTGAGAATGAGGATGTGGTCAGAAGACATGGGTTCGCTTCTCCACCTAGATTTGGTGAGCAGTACCTAGTAAATAATTTCTATGCTTGCCCCCACCCCTTTTAAACCATTGAAAGAGGCTGAAGATTACTGAGGTGTCAAAGGTCCAAGTCTAAGCTATTCAGAAATCAAGACACCCAAAAAATCACAAATCAAAAAAAAAAACAACCAAAAAACCATAAAGTAACTCAGAATTTCTCAGTCAACTTCAAGCAACGATTATCATACAGACATCAACAAAGACTTGCAGATAAGATAGATTTAGAAGACTTTGTTTCCAAAACTTGAAAACATTCCCAAATGCTGGATGAGGCTTTCAAACTGTGCTGCCTGCGGCAACATGGCCAGCCGCTTCTTTCTGTGCCAGTTTCTATAATTCTGGTGTATGATGCTTGCTCCTGGAGTCCACTGCCTCAGCCACAAAGGGTGTTACCTGTAGGACAGGAGCTGCTGCTGGCAGTGGGAGAGGAGAATCTACTCTACTCTCTCTAGGACAGCTTTTGTCCAGCCCTGGCAGAGGGACACTGCTGGCTCAGTCCACATACCCAGAGCAGTGGCCCTCACTATTCACTTGGCTCAATTCTGCAACTATCACACGGTGTCGCATGTAGGGAAAGTGGGTCAATCAGGTACCAGGTGAAAAGAAAAAGAGATGCTCAGATGGTTCCAATCTGCTATGCTTCTAATTATGAACCACAGATTTTTCTAGGAGAGTTACTTCAATACTCAGACACCTCACACCCAGCCTGTCTCACCTTATATCTGGTTTGATGTAAAAAGTACCTCAGGCTGGGATCCTGGACATCTTATCACTTAAATCCGTAAATCTCCTGCCTCTCAGTTTGCATATCTGTTAAGAAATAAGAACCAGAACAACCACCCTATCCATTTCCTGGAGGGCTGTTGTGCGGCTCAGAGGTGACGACTGCTATAGAAACTCTCGGGTCGTAGTCTGGGATCTACCCATTGTTCGCCCACAGTATTCTCTAAACTGTTTTGTTTCTGGTGGTTTTTGAGCGCCTGCAAAGTAAATGAACTCCCTCCATTCTGCCTTCCTCAGCCACTGACGAAACTTTTAACCCCCGAGCTCAGCTTCTACTCCAATGGGTGACCACCTGTCCAACGTGGGCCCTCAGGGACCTGAGACTTCATCTTTGGTTGGGGTAACTTGGTGGAGTTGGCAAAGTTACGCTGAATTTATTCTTCCCTCTGTTATTTCCCTGAGATGGAAAATTACCGCGGGCAGTTGCTGTTGTGGCCTCCAGTCTCCGAGAGCCGAATCTGGCCATCTTACTAAGTCCTTCCCCACGCAAGGGAGGCTGGTGAGGAAGGCTGGTCCTCTCTTCCTAACAGTGGGATGTCAACATAATTTGTTACATGTTTCGGCAGAGGAAGGGAGAGAGAGAAAAATTAGGTTTCTAAAAGATTGAAATCATTGTTCATCTTGCCTTAAAGAGCTAGCCTTTTTACTCAATAAAGGTCCTTGCTAATATAAAAAAATCAAATCTCTATTTTTTCCTTAAGTAGTATGTCAGTCTTGAAACAGTACATCTCTGACTGAATCCTATACTCCTCAGGAATACAGGAACAGCCCCAACCGGCCAGACCCTGTCCACCGAGGTCAGGTCCTAGTAACCAACCGAGCCTCCGCCCCAGGATGTGCCAGGAACGTCTGCCCCTCTCCCTGATATCAAGCATTAAAGGTGAGGTAGAGTCCAGCTTCTTCTGTAGCCATTTATGGCTTTGCCTTTCACAAAGTAGTTCTCATCCCTAAAACGTCCATTTGCATTTCCTGTCTAAACAACCTCTCAGACGCCTATCTCATATAGTACTCCTTACACATGCCCTGCACACAGTCACTCAACATTTACTCTACTCACAGTGCCCCGTGTTGACACTCAGAGGGTTTATGAACAAGTCAGTGTCTATCTCCTTAAGGCCATTCATTATTTCATCAATTCTGATTGTGTTCTTTTTCCAGCCTTTGCTTTTTCACATTAGACAGTCCTACTCTTTCATCTAACTTGGTTCCCTTTTCTGATTTTGACTAGTTCCATCAGATCCCTTTGGGAGCATGGACTGGACTGCACGCAGTACTCCTGGTGAGGCATGGTACAGTTTTTACATAAAGGCGGAACAATATAAAAATAAGAAAAAAGAGCCCCCTAACCCCAAAAAGGTGGAAAAATGTATTGTTTTTGTTCAAAGCCTTTTTGGTCAAAAGAGCAGACCTGGCTGACACCCTTAGGAACCTCCAGCTCTCAGATGCCTTTCTTTTCAAACACAGATCCTCTCTCTCTCTCATGGGCAGAGTCTGTGTCTGT
This sequence comes from Ceratotherium simum simum, assembly GCF_057802395.1. Lineage (NCBI taxonomy): Eukaryota > Metazoa > Chordata > Mammalia > Perissodactyla > Rhinocerotidae > Ceratotherium > Ceratotherium simum. The sequence goes on from NC_141925.1 coordinate 4,514,616, forward strand.
CTCTCTCACATTTTCCTTAAAGCCACCTGCTTCTTACCAGCTTTTTTCCTCTCTTGTAACAGATCTATCCCCTGACCTGATTGTTGAACACCTGCTGTATGCCAAACCATACTATGAATAAGTGACACAACTTCTTCATAACAACGAGGTAGGGAGTATTATTCCCACGTAGGGACAACGGTGCAGAGGCTTAGAAAGGTGAAACAGCTTTCCCAAATCACAGAGCAGGTGGAGCTGGTGTCTGAATGCACATCAGGCCAGTAACAGATCCAGAACTCTTTCCCCAAAGTAATTCGCTCCTAAAAAAGATCTGGAGATTTCACTTCAGATAATATAAAGATACTAAATAAAATTTACCTTAATGTTGATCACTAAGAACCATTCTCCCTTAAGAAAAGTGCTTGTAGAGCCTTACCCTTTGTTTCCCTCCGTTAAGCCAACTGCATAGCCATAAAAAGATAATATGCTGGTCCCAGGGCAACTTAACTTTTAAATAGCTTTTTATGTGGAACTCTATCAAATGAGTTTAAAAGGCTTGAAAATATTGTATCTAACAGTTGCCCTGTATCCACTTGCTTAAGAATCCCCTCCAAGAATTTTAGCTAGTTAGAAATCATATCACAACCACCGACGCTATGAGGTTATTTTTGTGTTCAGTAAGTGCATCCTTTTCGTTGGCTTCACCTGTTTGCCTGTCTGTGATGAAAGTCACTCAACTCCAATTTTCTGTGTCCTATCTGTAGTAGTTCTTATACACAGAAACCACAGTTTATTCATCTAGCCTTCCAGCATTTCTTTTTCAATTATAAGAACACAATGGCTTTCAGGCCTCCTGTAATCTGATTAAGTCTCCACTTTCTATGCATTCCCATTTTTGTTTCAGACTTGTGTACTTCTTTGTTTAACTGACCAAGTTGGGCCAACTATATTGCCTCTGTTATTCCCAACCCCAAGTTCTTTACCCCAGGGAGGGAGCCTCTCTCTGCCTATACAATCAACTTAATGCCTAGTTGTTCACAGTATCCCCACTGCCTAGAATGCCCTTCTTGTTCCTGCCTATCCAAATTCTATTTATCCTCCAGAGCTGGCTTCACATCCCATCTCTTCCATCAGCTTTCTCTGACCTAGCTGTTCTCCACTGATCTCTCCTTGTTCTAGAACCCTTTAGCAATTACCTGCATCACTCCTTCTGTCCTTACTCTCATCTGAAATGTTTATGTCTTGTCACCTGAGCTCCTGGAAGGTGGAGACCACACATTTGCTTTCCTGGAAGTTCACTTTGGTGTCAGCAACGCGGAGTGTGGCTGCACAATCAGCACCGCTTTATGCATCAGGACAGTTGTTTGTGAAATCCATAGCATTGGGCCGGCCCCGTGGCTTAGCGGTTAAGTGCGCACTCCGCTTCTGGCGGCCCGGGTTCGGATCCCGGGCGCGCACTGATGCACCACTTGTCCGGCCATGCTGAGGCCGCGTCCCACATACAGCAACTAGAAGGATGCGCAACTATGACATACAACTATCTACTGGGGCTTTGGGGGAAAAAGGGGAAAAAAAAAAGGAGGAAGATTAGCAATAGATGTTAGCTCAGGGCTGGTCTTCCTCAGCAAAAAAAGAAGAGGATTGGCATGGATGTTAGCTCAGGGCTGATCTTCCTCACAGGGGGAAAAAAAAAAAAAAGAAAAGAAATCCATGGCATTACCAGAACATTCTCTCTTCCAGAGTGTCTCTGGTTCTCACAGCGCTGGGCCAGTGACTACCTTGAAATATCAACATCAAAAGGCTGCTAAATCAGTTTGTGACAGAGAACTGGGCCTAGGTAATTAGTATATCTATATGGTTAACGTAAACATGCCATGCAAACTCTAAACTGGGATAAGCACTCAGACGTATAAACTTCTGAGTCAGTGAAGGGCAGTATTTATAACAGATTTTGCTATGGAATATTATATATCGCTTTCTGGGAATGCATATTTTAACTATTGGTATTAGATTTATCAGAAAAGCCACAGATGTTTTTCAGACCCAAAGCTACATTTTCCTGTAAGAGTCAAAAATAGAAATACAACTACTTAAAGAAATCAAACCATCTAGCTAGACCCAAGTAATCAAATTGATGTAGTGATGAGACAGCTAAACAAATCACCAGAAACTTAAGTAAATACACATTCTCTCCCTGACTGTACGTTATATGGCCTATCAAAGAATCTCAAATTGATGGTCCTGATTTCAACTCTAAGACAGATCTGGTTAAAAAGCTTTACTGTTACAATGTTAGAGCAAGTCATCTAATTTCACAAAAGAGAACAGAATCAAACAACTACTTTTATTAAGGTAAATAAAATTTTAGTTTTCACTGTATACCTTATGCATGAGCCACATGATAAACAGCCATTAAAAAGAGAAAGAAACATGGCCCTTATAATAGGAACTGCCTATGAAGTTGGGTTAAGAGATGTAAGAAACTATCTCAACATGATTACCATATGTAGAAGATGGTGAACCCTCATTCTCACTTGACATTGTTATTGGCCCCAAGACAATTTCTGCGAGATAAGAACAGCACTTTATATTTAGGTAAGAAGCCAGAATGATATGCCATTCTTATACACTACAGTAAGACGGAACTAGGGTCCCTAGAATATTCTCAAAGCAGCCCAGGCCCAGGGCAACGCTCAAATAAAGGGAGAGTGCAACTCTTGGGGAGCACTACTCACTGATCTTCTGTTCCAAAAAACTTCACAAAAAAGCATTTCTTTCCACGCGGTTTCTTCAAGTCCTTGGGTGGATTAACAATCTGGGGGATAAAAGGGAAAAAGTTTTTTTCCACAGCTCCAAATTAACAAGAAAAAACCCTAAATAAAACAAAAGGAATATGACTGAAAAAGAACCCAGAGCCTAGCACACGTCCAAATGTGGCACTTTACCATGATGTGAGGAAACATGCAAATATTCTAGAAGTTCCTACATCTAACATGTAGTACAGCATTCAATAGATACAATATCCCCTTTACTGCAATGGTCGTGTTTTAAAAGCATTTAAAACTAAGACCAACATTATTTGCCCCCAGTGTGACCTTGTCATCACTGAAAAAATGCACAGGACACTCTTAAAAATACTTGTGTGCAGGAAGAGTTGCGACAGGTAATAGTGACAAAGAAGGACAACCGAGGCACTGAAAATGCCATATTGCAAAGAGACAGTCTAAAGACATTTCCCAGGCTCCAAACAAGAATATAACAACAGAACATTTGGAAAGCTATGACGGATCGCCTCATGCAAAATCTGGAATGCCAACTTTTGCAAAGATGCACTGGAGAGAGCAGCACATATGGTAACATGGAAAGATTTAAACTTAGTTGGGACAAAAATACTTTGACTTTTCACTAACCTACATTTAGATTTCTCTCTTCCTGGAGAATTTATTTTCCTCTCCTTTTGTTAGATTTAACTGTAAAGCTATATTCAAGTTAGAATTGATTTCCAGAGTTAAAAGACTTCACCACAACTCTCTCTGATTCAAGAAATAAGCATTTACTGTAGATTAAATGACCTGGTTTATATTATATTGCTTTTTCTAAACAAACTGATAATAGAGAAAAAAAAATTCTGAGTGTCATTTAAGTAGGCCCAGTTTGACCCAATGCTAGAAATTGAGGCGGGTGCATCTTACATTCTCCACCTTCTCAAATGCAACTTCAGATGTCTTCCTATAGTAGCTTCTAGTAGTAGAACACACTCACCTTTCCTGGCCAAGGAGGATACCGGCCGAGTTTCCCCCTAGAGAAAACACAGAGAATCAGCATTTGCCTTGGAAAAGCCAGTCCATCTCCTTCAACCCACTCAACATGCAAGTTCTTTTCTAAATCTCCACTCGCACCCTCAAGTGCCAGAACAAGTTTGCAAACAGGAGTTCTTAATTTGGCTTCCACAGCTGGGCCCAAGAGGCCCAAATCCCTCAGAGCTGGGATGCAAAATTGTAAACGCATGTGCACAAGGTATGTGCATTCTCCTGGTGACAACAAATACACAATAATGAAACCACAAGAATCACTTGTCTAGAGCCTCCCCGGGACGGGGGCGGGGGGCAGTGTGCTCTGTAAACACAGACTTTCCCTCGCAAAGTCTGGTTTAATTCACCGCGGGACGGCCCGGCTCTGACAAATGCTAATGGGAGCCTTCCTCTGGGTCGGGAAACGAGCTACGCAGCTCCAGGGAGGCGGCGAGCGTCAGTCTCAGTTCGGGCGGTTGTCTGGGACACACGAGCGGACCACGAAGGCACCCAGGAAGGCACTGGTCCCCGCCAAGCCTCTGAGTGTAAAGGAGAAGTCCCCCCTCCATTTCTTCACGGGGCAGCGCCAACAGTCCGGTTTCGACACCCCGGGCCGAGCCGCCGCACAGGTCGGTTCCATCGCAACGCGGGTTTTGACCGGCTCGCCCGGCGAGATGGCCCCGCCAGCTCCCCGACTCTGCCGCTTTCCGAGACGCCTGGGCAAGACCTCGAGGACCCGGCGTCCGCAGGAGCCGCGCGGCACCGGGCACTCCCTCCACCGTGGCCGCCGGCGTCCGGGTCCGGGGCTCAGAGACCGGCCCGCCGCGGCCACCCTCGGCCTCAGTCCCCCGGGGCCGGGCTGCCCCTTCCGCCCGGCGTCGCTCCCAGCGCCGGCACCTCGTCTCGCCCTCTCTCGCGGCCTGGAGCGCATAGAAAGGCAGCTCCGAAGCTGGCGGCGACCCCCGTGCCCAGGGGTGCAGCTTCGCGGCGCACCTCGCTCGGCCCCGGCCGCCCGGACTCACCACACCAAATCGCCGAGCCGCAGACTCACAGCCGCCATCTTACCACCCAACCACGGCCGACGCACGGGCCGCCGGGAACATCAGGGCGCCCCGGCACCGCCCATTGGAGTGCGCCCGGCCACGTGACGGGGGCCGGCTGTCAGCGGCCACGCCGCGGCTCTGACGTCACCGCGCCCGCCGGGACTCATTGGCCGGCTGAGCGGCACGTGACCCGGGAGCCGCGGTCTCCGCGCGCCGGAGCCCCGAGACTCCCGGCTCTTCTCCCCCTCCCTCCGGCTCGTGACAACGAAGCGCCGGCGGTCTGAGGCGGCGGTGGAGGCGGCGGTAGCGACTGTGCGGCCGGCCGAGAGCGCGAGGGAGCCGGCCCTGCGGTCCGCCCCGCCCCCGGGTCCCGGCCTCCAGCCCCCTCCTCCTCGGCGCTTCCGTTACGGCCGTTAGTCTCGCGCGGGCCCCGGGGCCGGCCGCGTCGGCGCGCCGGCAGCTGCCCTGACAGACTTCGGCGCGGCCTGGAAGCCAGCCTCCGCCCGCGCCCGGGGCCCCGCGCCCGGCGAGCTCTGCGTGGCCGCGCCCGGAGGGCCGACGGGTCCTTCGGAGGCTGCTTTCTGACGGCCGGGGTCCGGGGAGCGGCTCCGAGCCCGCGTCCGCGCCGCAAGTTGTCCCGGGGCGCCGGTGCAGCCCGCCCCGAGGTCGCGAGCTGCTCGGCCGACGTGGAGCCGGCGTCTCTCCGCTTCCTCCTGGGCGGGCGCGGCGGCACGGCCCGCGAGGCTCCCCCGGGCGCGCGGGGACCCGGCCATGGGCCGCGGCGCGGGCCGGCCGCCCGCGGGGAGGCATGGCTCGGGGGCCGGCCGCTAGCGGCGCCGCAGCCCGGGCTCCCGGGCCGGCATGAGGACGGCCGCCGGGGGACGAGTGCGGCCCGCGGGGCCGTAGCCTGCGTCGCGCCGGGGACAAAGGTGCGTGTCTTTGTGGGGACCGGGCTCTCGTGTCCGCCTTGCTGTAGTTTGACACTTTGAGGGAAGTTGAGCGCAGGCTGTTGTGACAACAGGAAGGCAGGTGCCGGGCGCGGTCTCGATACGTTAAAACTAAGCCACTGAATGGGAACTGTAATCGGCGGTTCAGCACAGCGCCTGCCCAAGTGTCCGCACACCAGGGAGGGAACAAAATTTAGAAGGTCCCAATGCCAGTTGCAGACTCCAGGGAGTCCGAGGGAAGAGTTAACTTAGAACCGGACTGATCTTGGGTCGTCTCCTGCTTGAAAAGGTGGCGGGTCCGCACGCGTCTCCCATAGGCGTTTTGTTATGCGGAGACTTGGGTTGTAAGGGGCTTTTAGCGAACTAGGTCGTTGGAAGCCTGGTTTTTCTTGGGCGTTCAGTTTCCCTAAAGCACCGTCCGTTAGTTTCAGGAACTGTCATTGACTGTTTTGTGTTTTTTAAAGACAAACTGATCATTTAAAGCATGTTTAAGATTCCAAAAAATAATTTAGTGAAATTAAACACACATTCCTAATTTAAAAACTTTTATTTTTTGAGGACTTTGAAGGGTATTTTAATGACTTGGTAAAAATATGTAAATCCTAAATTGACATCGCACTGGGCTACAGGCATTCCCGTTAGTCAGGAACATGGCAAAGAATATATTGTCTAATATTATTCTGGAAGTTCTAGCCAATGTAATAAGACGTGAAACAAAAATAAGAAAAATAATTTTTCAGAAAGAAGGCAAAATTCTCATTTCTGTGGATGAAAGGTCAGCCTATTTTGAAAAAAAGTTAAGGGAAAACCGTTAAAATAAGAGTTCACTTGTAAAGAAACTAATTGTAAAATCAGTATACAAAATTCTCTTTTTCTTTGTTTCACCAATAATCCGTTTGAAAATATAGTAGTTAAGATGTTGTGTAACAAAAATATACAATTCCGGGGAATAACCTCTGAGATACAAAAGGAGGCTAGCATTTCTTGGATAACATCAGTTGAGTTTTTTAAGAGGGGTGTTTTTGTGTGTAGAATACTGTGCTTTTACTTCGAATAATGTTCAACTCATTAAAGTTGAGTATTTAAATACTTAGCTTTTCTTAAGCTTTTTAAATTTTACTCACAAATCTTGTTTTATTTACAAATCTAAGAATGTTTATATAAATAAAAATACTTGGTCTTTGACAAAGCTTCGATTAAGGCGTCAGTTTAACAGATTAAATTTCTCTAAACAGTGAACTCGCTTTACAAAGTTAAATTCCCTTAAGTGTTTTAAACTGCATTTAAAGTTTTATATGCTTTTTCTCTCAAATACTTCAAACTTATAGAACGGTGAACTTATAAAGCTAGTAGTAAAGTCTTTCCAAGGACTTAACTCTTGTAAGGCTAATGTGTGAATGTAAGGTTCTTTTAAACGCACACTTTCAAAGTTATATTTTCTTAAGGATTTCAAATTAAAATTGTAAGTCTAAGTCATTCATTCATATGTTTTTGTTTTTTCTTTTTTTTGTGAGGAGATCAGCCCTGAGCTAACATTTGATGCCAATCCTCCTCTTTTTTTGCTGAGGAAGACTGGCCCTGGGCTAACATCCGTGCCCATCTTCCTCCACTTTATATGGGACGCCGCCACAGCATGGCCCACCAAGCAGTGTGTCGGTGCGCGCCCGGGATCTGAGCCGGCGAACCCCGGACTGCTGCAGCAAAGCGTGCGCACTTAACCGCTTGCGCCACCGGGCTGGCCACCATTCATATGTTTGATTCTCTTAAATATTGCAAATGATTTAGTAACAAGTGACGGCAATTATCATGATGATTATAAAACTTAATCCAAGATCTAAGTGTTAATATGCTGTAGGTTTGATTCTGTAGTCTTATTTCTATAACTTCTCAGGCCGGCAAAGTCACCTCCACAACTAAGAGAAGCAGATTTACCATATAGGTTTGAAGTTAAAATGTCTAAAATTTGGGCCAAGATAAGGTTACATTTTTATTTTATTTATTTTTTTAAACAGTTATTTTAATTTTATTTATTTATTTTTTTTCCCCCAAAGCCCCAGTAGATAATTGTATGTCATACCTGCACATCCTTCTAGTTGCTGTATGTGGGACTTGGCCTCAGCATGGCCAGAGAAGCGGTGCGTCGGTGCGCGCCCGGGATCCGAACCCGGGCCGCCAGTAGCGGAGCGCACGCGCTTAACCGCTAAGCCACGGGGCCGGCCCTAAGGTTACATTTTTAAATTACTGCCCAGACAGGGGCAGGGACCTGGTTGCCGCTTCCAGGATGACCTTCCTGTATCCCATCGGTTAACTTGCAGATTCTCTTACAGTGAGACTGTGCCTGCTCTCATCAGTGGGGGACTTGCAGCTTGCAGCTGGGACTTATTTTCATAACCCAGTGCATCAGGAATGTCCTGGGGGCCTTGAAAGTTTCTTTTAGGGGAATTTCTTTTAACATTTTAATGCATGATGGTCTTTTGTGCCACCAACCTGTTTTGCTGCTAATCACTTTGCTGTCTAATTAGAATTATTTTAACTCTTCATTTTTAGATATTTTATTCCCTTATCTGATCTTAAAGATTAAAATTTTATGATCATAATAGAATGAATATTGCATATATACAGATATACATATATTTGGATGTATATGATATATGTAAAATCTTCCTGAATTAATTCATATTTATGATTCATTTACAATCAAAATGCAGTGAGGTTTTTTGGGGGAACTTGTCAAAGTGATTCTAAAATTGATCTGAAATGATAAACAGGTTGGAAGAGCCAAGTATTACTTTTAAAAGAAGAAGAAAGATGAATTTTTAATTCAAGATGTTAAAATATAAAATTTGTCAAAACAATATGGTACTGGTTGAGGAATCTCTAGATACTAGATTAATATAACAGGATAGATTTCAGAAATAGATCTTAAGATATCTAAGACATTACGTATGATATATGCCAAATCAGCAGGGAAAAGAAGGATTATTAGTGATTGATGCTGGGAAAAACCAAGTTAGAGCCTCATCTCTCACCTTATAGCAGAGCAAATTCAACTTGGGTTAAAGAGTTCAATGTGAAAAATATATCTATAAAAGGCTGGATAGGTAAATTCTTACACAAGAATTACCTGGCTGGAGAAGGACATTCTAGGCATAAAAGCAACGGGAGAAACCATAAGGGAGAAGAGGCTAATTTTAACTGCATAAAAAGTTAAAATTTCTTTCATCATACCTTGCTTTAAGCAAAATTAAGCAGTAGGTAATGAAGCAGGAAAAAGTACTTATAAAAGATATGGTAGGCGTTATACATTTCTAATATACGTTACACATCTATAACACGTCAAAAGCCCTTATAAATCAACAAAAAGTTGCAGTTTTTTCAACTATTCCCTTAATGCTGGATATTCAGGTTACTCCTATCATTTTCCTATACAAACAAGGCTGCAATGAATGTCCTTATTTATCGATGTGGTAGAAAGTTCACACTAGAATATGAGTTTAAAAAAGCAGGACACAAAATTATACATGAAGCAAATATATATATATAGCATATATTTGCATATTTGTAGTCTGTAAATACTTGGAATTCTGGAGTTCACAATGTACTTTGAGCATGCCCAAGCAACTCGGAAGGTCTTTGGCATGTGATAATTTGTCACTTTGCTGAGGCCGAAGTTTGGGGGGTGAGAGGCTGCTGTGTTAGGAAGTGAGCTAGCCACACCACTCCTGAGACGCTGGTTTTTTACTTATCCCAGGGTAGGCAGTACCTTCTGTGAGCTGATGAAAACTCTGTCATTGCCCTGAATGAAATTAAACTGCTGGTGATGAAAATAACGAGGTCTTAAGAAAGAGGTTATTCTCAGCCAGAAAAAAAAATATTGGATAAATTAAATGAAAAATAGTATTCTCTAGGATTCTTTGCAATTGTAAGGATTCTTTAAGAGTCTGTCTGTATGAGTTCTCTAATGTCAAGAATCTAGTGAATATGCATAGAAAAAGACTGGAAGAAAGTATGCTAAACTGTGGTTATCTCTGAATGATAGGATTTGGGGTGCTTTTCATATATATATGTGTGTATATATATATGTGTGTGTATATATATACATGGAAAATTTTCTGTTTAAGATGACTAGTATTTAAGCAGGAAAAAAGCAGTAAATGGTAATTAAGATAAATTTAACAATGGATTCTTCTTGACAATGAAATTCTTTTAAACTTAAATCTGTATAACTGAAGAGGAAAAATCATTTTTATTATTTTGGTTTGACCTGGCCCTTCTTTTCAATGTTAACAGAAGCCATGCAGTGACACCGCTAAGACTTGTTGGTAGCCATGTCGGAGCCCCACAGGGTCCAGTTCACCTCTCTCCCAGGTTCTCTGAATCCCACATTTTTGAAGAAATCCCGGAAAGAGGAGGTTGGGGGAGCAGAACAGCCTCAAGACTCTGAGCCGGCTGCAGCAGCTGTTCGGATTACACTCACCCTCTTTGAGCCAGATCACAAGCGCTGCCCAGAGTTCTTCTACCCAGAGCTGGTGAAGAACATACGAGGGAAGGTGAAAGGCCTTCAACCCGGAGACAAGGTACACCCCAGAGGCCCCAGACGCACTCTGCAGATCTTATTTGGGGACTGCGTGTGCAAATGGGCCTTCCAGAGGGTGGAAGCAAGACCAGAGGGGCTTTGGCTGCCCAAGATCAAGGCACTCATCCCAAAGCAAGCACAAGTTTGCTCGGTTTGTCTCTAGGCATGAAGGGATAGAATTCTTTCTTAGACCCATTCTCCTGATTTATGCTGGGGAAAACGTATATGGCACATCTAAGGCTAATTTCAATTATGACTAATTAATATAAATCAAAGATATAAAAATATATAAATAAAATAAATAAAAACAAATTTTTTCATGCCAAGGCTATAAATGTTATGTGTAAATGTGACTAGTCCCTGGCTGTTCCAGTGCTGAAATTTCATGCTGGACATTTTTCTTTTCCAGGGGAATCTCACTGCCTGTCTAGTGTAAGGGCAGACAAGAAAAGACAACTGCTCATTTCTTCTAAACACAGTAATGTTCTGGATAGTTTCTTTACCTGGATGGATAGAAACTTATTTTTGCCCTTTTTTTTAACTTGATTTTTTGCCAGAATTGGGTTGTAGCCTTCAGGGCTTTTGAGAATCACTTCGATTTCATAAATGCTTTTCAAATTATCTATTTATTTTCCTGGGAGATTTGTTTTACTTTTTAATTTTTTTTTAAATTTTATTTATTTATTTTTTCCCCCAAAGCCCCAGTAGATAGTTGTATGTCATAGTTGCACATCCTTCTAGTTGCTGTATGTGGGACGTGGCCTCAGCATGGCCGGAGAAGCGGTGCGTCGGTGCGCGCCAGGGATCCAAACCCGGGCCGCCAGCAGCGGAGCGCGCGCACTTAACTGCTAAGCCACGGGGCCAGCCCCATGTTTTACTTTTTAGTATACAACTTTTCAAACATGCACAGAGTAGAGAGAATAGTATAATAAACCCACATGTACCCATCACCCTGCTTCAACTATTACCGTTGTTTTGGCAATTCATTAACATTGTAAAAATTTTTATAAACTTTTTAATTGAATTATGTACATAAGAAAAGCACACATTTGATAGGGCAAGCCTGATGGATTTTCACAAGTTCAACATGCCTGTGTAATCTGGGTTACAAAATATAACATTTTCCAGGACACCAAAAACCCTCCTCCTGCGCTCCCAAAATACTACCCCGGCCTTCAAGGGTAACCACTGCCCAGGTTTCTAACAGCTTAGATCACTTTTGCATGTTTTTGTATTTTTTTTTTTTTTTTTAAGATTTTAGTTATTTATTTATTTTTCCCCCCAAAGCCCCAGTAGATAGTTGTATGTCTTAGCTGCACATCCTTCTAGTTGCTGTATGTGGGACTCGGCCTCAGCATGGCTGGAGAAGCGGTGCCTCGGTGCGCGCCCGGGATCCGAACCCGGGCCGCCAGCAGCGGAGTGCGCGCACTTACCCGCCAAGCCACGGGGCCGACCCTGTTTTTGTATTTTTATGTAGGTGGAATCATACAGTATGAGTAGGAGCTAATTGAAGAGCATTTATAAACGCCTACTGTATACCCACGCACTGTGTTAGGCTCTAAGGGCAAGGTTAGTAGGGTCCCGTACTTGGCAGCATTTTGGTCTCTAGAGTGGCTCTTAGTAAAATGGGGATAAGATTAGGACCTGGCTCACAGGGTGTCTGAGGGGAAATGAGATCATGCAGGTGCAGTTTGTGGCACAGAGCCTCAGTGGCCAGTGCTCCTTCAGTCTAGTTCATGGCTATTTGGGGTGAGTGCCTTCGGTTAGAAGGATTATCTACTTTTCTTGGCTCAGATAAAAATGTGTTTCCTTGATTAAGATCTGAGTGGCTGAATGGAAGCCAGTGAGTTTGTGCCAAGGGCCAACCTTGTTGGTCCAGTGGGCAGAATGAGGTCCAGTGGGCAGAATGAGAAAAAATAATCTCAAATCCATTCACAATTCCTTTTCCAAAGTAGGAATGGTATCCTCTTCCTTGAGAGTAGGAGAAAATAACAGGGACTGGTTAAGGTATTTATTTATGGGCTCAAACCAAATCAGTAGGTCAACTGAAATTAGAAGTCTAATGCTCTGATTTCACCTTTTTGGGGTCCAGATGCCCTTCTCCCTTGCAGAAAAATGCATGGAGCCTACACAGAGAACTTTGGATCCAGTTTTGGGGGATTCACTCTTGGCCTTCAGATTTAGAACTCCTGAATCAATGTGTCTGTTCTGAGGTGTTCAAAGCATAATGTAATCTGACACATTCATCTGTTAATTCATTTAGCATATATTTCTTATAATGTGAAGGCAGTGTGCTAGATGCTGAGGACTGTATCAAGGTAGAGAAGCTGCTGTCCTAACCTCAAACGGACTTACGATCTTGTAGATGTTTTAGGAGAATTATACGAACACAAGTAACAAGACTCACAATGTGGTAATTGTTTAAGTCTGGTACAAATACAGGCCCTGGAGGGCTTGGACAGATGAGGGCTTACATCCCTCCTGTGTTTGGACGGAGCTGGACCTTAATACATTCAGGAAACAGTAGTTATTTGATGACTGCTGTTTGCAAGGCATTAAGGAGTACACATTGAATCCATTGTTGCTCCAGATCAGTGGGATTTCTTAAAATTATTTTAACCACTTAAGCTATATGTGATCATTGTAGAAAAATTAGAAGATACAGGTAAACACATATTTTAAAGATCACCCATTTGTGGTACGTACATTCTACGTATGTTCTGTAATGTCCCATTTTACGTATATGCACTGAATCATTTAACTGATCCTTTATGGGTGGGTGGGATTTCAGTAGGCAGAGATAGGAGGGTTTTCAAACAAGCATCCGTTCTTTAGTGTTTCTGCCCTACTCTCAAGTCTTAAGCATATTTGGTATAGGAGTCTTTTATTAAAATTAAGATTCCTTGGCAAAGAAGCTTAAGGTCAAACTCTGGAAAATTTGCTTGATGAGAAAAATGCAAGAGTTAAGTTTATGGAGTAGAAATGAACTTTGGAAAACTTCATGAAAATATTTGGAGTGAGTATTGAGATTGAGAGAGAAGAGGAGATGACTGATCCTTCACGATAGGCTTCCAAGGAAAGGGACTGCTGTGAAGTTGGGTTTGGCTTTTGGTAGCACTGAGAGAAAAGCAAATTTGTACCACACTTTCGCCAATAAGGTAGAAGAGCTCTTGAGAACTTGTACTACATTCAGTGGGTTCTTAACTTTTTGAGCCATTGACTGCTTTGGCAATCTGGTGAAGCCCGTGGACCCCTTCTTTGAATAGTGTTTTTAAATGCATAAAACAGTGTTTAGTGTTACAAAGGAAACCAGCTATATTGAAGCACAGTTCTGTAAGGTGGAGCATCCCCGACTAAAGGCCCTCTGCCATGTTTGGAGCCCTGTAGACCCAGTGATGTAGTGGGCATTTAATCCCATCTTGTCAAATTATGTGAATTGAGATTGTACTTTCTTAAACAACTGAGATAAGCTCTGACAGGATGGTAGCATGTATTCTGCCTTGTCTTTTATGAAAAACAGTTTTTATCATGCAGTTTATAGGTGTTGAGTAGTCAGGGAGGGCACTATGAATAGGATTGTGGGACTTTTTTTGTGACTCTTATTTTTGTGGAATGATCTCTTTACAGAAGAAAGATCTCTCAGATCCTTTTAATGACGAAGAAAAGGAAAGGCATAAAGTGGAGGTGCTTGCCCGGAAATTTGAAGAAAAATATGTAAGATTTCTCTCTTGGGCAGCAAAACAACCTTGTTGGGTAGGAGAGGTTTCCAGACATTTCTGTATTCCTTTAGTGGATTGTCATCTGATCAACATCGATGTGAAAGCAAATGTGAGCTTGGAGAGAACAGAATGCAATTATTAAACAAGTGTGTTAAAGTACAGAAAATGCGTGTGGCAGGAACTAGTGTGTGGACTTAAATGGACAAATGAACAAGAAGGGCCTTTTACTCCTAGAATTTATCCTTAGAATTAATATTGATACAAACAAATGTTTGATACAAAGCATACGAAGCCATTTAATTTCTTCTTCTGTTTTAGGCCATTAAATGCAGATATAAATCTGTTCTATTTTTAAAGGTCTTCAGGGAAGGAGGTTTTGGTGTGTGTGTGTGACTGTGACTGTTCCAGTGCTTTTTACAGCCTTCAGTCACTGGCTGATGGAGTTCAAGGCTACAGTAACTCTGTGTATCAAAAAAAAGCACGTGACCTTAGACTTCAAAAATTGTTGAGAGTTCTTACCACACAATTTAAAAAAAAAAAAGCATATGACATATTGCTTTCAAATTTCAGGGTGGAAAGAAACGTAGGAAAGACCGAATACAGGACTTGATTGATATGGGGTATGGTTATGATGAGTCTGATTCCTTCATCGACAACTCTGAGGCGGTAAGTGTTAAGGAAAAGGTGGATTCAGAACCACCACACCCTAGCTTCTACTGAGAGGGTCCCAGAGGTGGGGTTGGGGTCAGAGTGGGCATGCCCTCAGCATGCGGAAGGAGTGCACTGAGGAGAGGAAGTGACAGCCTGGACCTGGGCCTTGGTGCCTTCACTGAAAACGATGACCAGATCTGTCCAAAGCACCTGCTAGCTCAGACGTTCCTGATTGACCAGAAGCATGTCTTAGCATGCCGTCTGAAATGTGACAGAGAAACAGAGGCATATCTGCTCTGTCAAGACCTACTCTGCACCCTTGGGCTGTAGGTAGTCCCAGAACCTGGAGCTGAACGTTTGTTTTCCCCCTTCAGTATGATGAGCTTGTTCCTGCTTCTCTGACTACAAAGTATGGAGGATTTTACATTAACTCGGGAACCCTGCAGTTTAGACAAGCATCAGAATCTGAGGATGACTTCATTAAAGAAAAGAAGAAAAAATCTCCAAAGGTTAGAACAATGCTCGCTTTTAGATTTCAGAAGTGCTTTTTTGTGTGACCTTATAAGATCAGTAGGTGACTTGCCAGGAGCTGTGCCGGTTTAGGAGGCTGGCGGAAAGGCGTGAGCTGTGCCGGGGTTGACAGTTCACTTCTCACACCCATGCCGTGGCGAGGTGCCGTGAGCCTGGAGGTCTCGGTTGTTGTGTCCATGCCTGTGTCCCAGCAGGCTTGGCAGGGATTCATTTCATGAGGTGGTCTCAGGGCGGGGATGAGGGCAGTGAAGGGAGTTTGCACCAGCCTTGCTGTGTCTCTTCTGTGGACATGTAGAGGACTTCAGTTCCCAGGGCTGTCATCCCAGCAAAAACAAGTTGGCCTTAAGATAAGTTTATTTGAAAATCTGTCTACACTGCCTGTGTTTAAAACAAGAGGTAGGACCCACATACAGCTCAGTTCAAACTAGAAAGGTATCAGGCTGCAGAATGGCCTCTGTCGCTTCAGCCCCGGTGTTTCCAGGAGACACTGTCAGTGCTGTATTGACCTGCTGCAGGTCTGTGGCCCAGGGACCGATCTGAAAGCTTGTGTTCCTGAAGGCAGTAAGACAGCTCTCAGGATGTACCCCGGGCGGAGCAAGGCCAGTGCTGTGTAGTGCACTTGCTCCCAGAGTTAGGGAGCCGTGTAACTGTGCCTTGTCTTTAATTCTCAGAAGCGGAAGTTGAAGGAAGGTGGTGAGAAGATAAAGAAGAAGAAAAAAGATGACACTTATGACAAGGAGAAGAAATCGAAAAAGTCCAAGTTTTCCAAAGCCGGGTGAGAGGCAGCAGCTTCTTTGCTAGGATAAGATCTGAACTGTTAGGGCAGGACACCTGGGAGCTGACTCGCCCTCCTCCTCACAGCTTCAGAAGAGGCAGCAGGGCTTGGCCTTCCCTTCCCCTCACGCCTCCCACAGTGCCATTGTGGGCATAGTCAGTGCTCTCACATCTCTGTGTGTCAGACATCCAGAGCTCTCTGTCCCACTGTCAGTGTTGGCAGCTATTTCTGTCCCTGTATGATTGCTGATGTCTCTCGTTCTCTTGGGCACCCCTCCTCTGCCCCAGTTCTCCTTCTGTCTCTGTTTCTCTTTGTCTTCTCTGGTCCTGCTTCCTTTGCCTCACTCAGTCTCACCCCAGCTGCCCTTCAAGTTGCTGCTGCTCTCTGCTGCTCCTGCTTTCTCCCTTTAAATATTTTTCTGCCCCACCCCCCCGTTTTGCAACCTTTTATTTCAGCCTGGCAGTGGTTTTAAAAACCTATCGGATATTTAGCATTTTGTGACACCGTTTTGCTAACCTGTATTAAATCTCAAGCTTTGGTCCCATCAAGAAGGAGCTCCATATGCCAAGAGGAGGGAGGAGGAATAACAGGGTGGACTTGTGACTGAGGTTCCTGGAGACCATTGCGCTGGGAGCAGGGATGAAGTCCCTCTGTGAGTTTCCGTTTTGAAGTGGGCTGCAGCCTTAGTAACCAATTTCCCCCTTGTTTGCAGCTTCACAGCCCTCAATGCCAGTAAGGAGAAGAAGAAAAAGAAGTATTCTGGGGCTTTGAGCGTGAAAGAGATGTTAAAGAAATTTCAGAAGGAGAAGGAGGCTCAGAGAAAGAGGGATGAAGAGCATAAGCCTGTGGCGGTCTCATCGGCAGAAGCTCAGGGCCTACGGGAATTGGAGGGTGCCTCTGACCCCTTGCTCTCGCTCTTCGGCTCCGCATCTGACAACGACTTGCTCCAGGCAGCCACTGCCATGGACTCCCTGACTGATTTGGACTTGGAGCAGCTGCTCAGTGAGTCTCCAGAAGGAAGCCCCTTCCGTGATATGGATGATGAAAGCGATTCCCTTGGGGTGGGACTGGACCAGGAATTCAGGCAGCCCTCTTCCCTCCCTGAAGGCCTGCCCGCACCCCTGGAGAAGCGCATTAAGGAGCTGGCTCAGGTATGGTGACACAGAGTGGCCGGGCTTTCCTGGAAGCGGTTTGGGCAGATTGATGCTGGTTCCACACCGTATGAAGCTTGCTGCCCAGAGCAACCCTTAGTGAGTTGGCAGTTGCAGTGTAAGCTTTTCCAAGCTGTCTTCTCATCTCGAGTGAGTAAACAGTGTAAGCTCCGCCTGTCAGGCATCATTTTAGGCCTTTTGTGGTTCCTTCACTACTGGAAAATTTACTTCCTTCTGGGGAGATTTTCTCTTTTTCCATTTTCTGCCTGTCAGTTCCTTTCCCACAGAGTATCTTTCCTTTTGTGTGATAGACTGACACTAATGTTGGCAGCAGGCAGCTGAGGCAGAGGTCCATCTTTTTAGTAATCTTTTGAAGGTTTTGAAAATTCACGATTATTTGCAGACGTATATCACACATACTGTATATCCTTAATTGCCACTGGGTTTCAGTTGCTGCCTAGACTTGCACATCATCAGTGTTAGGTAGTGATTACAGGAATACCTAAATTGTGATAAATAAAAAGGAGCTGAACCCTAAATGCTATTCATGCCCCATTAAAAATAGTGACAGTCTTTAGAATATAGCAGCCATTGCTGCTCTTTTCCCCCGCGAGTGGGAATTGATCCCCAGAGCGCTAAGAACTGACAATTTAGTAATGTATTACTGACTATAAACCAAGCACAGATCATTAGTTATGATGACTTTTACCTTTTAGTTAAAATAACGTTTTGCCTTGGGCATCATGACTTGTAACGCAACTCCAATGGCATTTATACTCTATAGCTGTAAGTTTTAAACCAGTGATTCTCATAGTGGTTCAGAATCACTGTTACGTATAATATCCCTCATGTTTTAGGGCAGGGTAAAATATTAACCACTGCTACAAATGATTTTCTCACTTCCAAAAAATACTTGAACACAACATATGAAGTACATTGAACATCTTATTCAGATCTCTAGTTCATCCTCGTTAGCCTGTGTGCAGTGTTGGATATAAATATTTTATTTGAATGTAACAATTTCAATGAATTGTACCACATCAGGGATTCAGAGTATATCTTAATAGGACGTTAGGGTGGAAGAAGTTGAATCTGAACGTGGCATGTTTGAGCATACTGTCCTGTGTTTGCTCTCAGAATTTATGTTAAAAAAACATTACTCTTTGTTCTTTTCGGGTTTGTAATCAAATTGTTTTGTAGCTTCTGAAAGTCTTGTTAAGTAAGTTGAGTAAGGTATATGTGGCAGTAGCCAGTCATTTTTTAGAGACAAGTCAAAACAATTCTTGGATGTGTCCCTACTCCCACCATAGGTTGTGTCTGTCTGATAACTTAAACTCATTATTTCACTTTTTTGGGAAAGATGGACAAATTTAGTGGAAACAAAGTGGTATAACACAAAACAGTGTGGAGTTGTGATCCAAGAAAGCCTTACTTTCTGGAGTCCACTGGGTGGACACTAAGCAAGCTGTCCTTAGTGATTGCCAAGTCTTGGTTATCTCTTGGGCACAATGGAGACAGGGTTCAGGATCCCATAGATAAGGTGGGGTTGGGTCCTGGTAGAGAGGTGGTCATCAGAAGAGATTGATGTACTGGCTTCGAAATACAGTGTTCAAATGTGAAATCGATACTTAGTTATCTCTGGCCCTTCTCTAACAGCATCAAACTATGGGAGGTGGATGGAAAGTGGAAATTATCCATCATCCCGCCAATCTGAAAGCTATTTTCAATTTCCATATTCATTTCTAGCCTCTGTGTATATGTTTTTATGCAGTTGTAATTATAGTTGTGAATAATTGTTTTCTGGTTTCTTCACTTAATAAATATTATTATAAAGCCCTCATTACTTTTAATGTTGCATGAAAAAGAAGGCTTATTTTAGAAAGTTACTTAATGCCACTCCAAAGGATCCCCAGGTGCTCTGTTCCCACCAGAGCCCTGCACTTGGGGCTCTGGGAGCCTCTCCATGTGTGCACGAGTGCACCTGACCCAGACCCTACTGAGAATCTGCTGGGAAAGATATTCTTCCCAGGGGAAAACTGCCTATGTATACAAAAATTGCATATAATTTCAAAAGCCATATGTGGATATTTGGATCTTTAATGAGGAGCCCTGCCCGAGATCTTGAACTGGACATTGCATTTTTAAAATTTAAATTAAACTTGATGTACATACCTTTAACATTAACAGTGTTATGTGTTTCTCACTTTATTTTTCACTCACCTTTTTCTTTTTTTCCCCTCTTATTTCCTTTATTTTTATAATGTTTGTCTAGATATTAAATCTTGGCCCTAAATGATACGTGTATCAGTTTCTACTGTTACCTAAAAAACTACCCCAAAACTTAGTGGCTTCAAACAGTGATTCTCCTTTCTCCTGATTCTGTGGGTTGGCTGGGCAGTTCCTTTTCTGGTCCTGTCTGGGCTTGCTCTTGTGGCTGCATTCAGCTGGCACGATGGCTGGGCACTGGGACAGCTGGGATGGCCGGGGTGGCAGTGCCTTTCCCTTGTCTGGTCTTTCATCTGGGGCTTCTTCAGGGCATGGCAGTCTCAGAGCAACATTTCAAGAGGGTGAAGGTGGAAGCAGTAAGGCCCTTAAGATCTAGCCTTAGAAGTTGCATGTACCACATCACTTCTGCCACACTTACCCTGTTGGTAGAGTGAGTCACAGGTGCAAACCAGATTTGAGGGTTGGGGAGCTAGTGGCCACCTCTCCGTGAGGGAATGCATGTACCTGGAGGGATGGAATCTGTGGTCCTGTTGGCAGTCTACCACAGTACATAAGCAGATTCTAATCTGATGTATATTGATCCCTTAGGGACAAATTTTTGCTGTGGGGAGGAAAAATTAGATTTGTCTTCTAATTGGATGTGATACTTAAAATTTTTAAAAATATATTTAAAAACTTACATATGTTAAAGAGATACTCCAAGAAGGTGACTGTGGTGGATGCCCAAGCAATGTTTACTGTTTTCTTCTCACATTAGCCCAGTTTTTGTTTCTCACTCCCTTGTGCTGTACCTGTTTACAGGCCCGAGGGAATCCAGTGATTTGGTTTGACGGCCTTACCCTGTCTTGTCTTCATAGATGTTGATTGTGTCTTTTGTCTAGGTGGAAAGCTCAGGTGTGTCGCCCCCTCAGGTTACTGTCTCGATGTAGTTTGGCAGCTACTCAGCCTGGTCCCTACAGATGACCCAGGTCTGTTTTTGTCCTCTTCAGTCAAGCGTAAAATGGGAACAATACCTAGAATAGAGAAGAAACAGAGACCTCATGTCACCCACCCCTCTGCTCTCCCCGCTCACTACTTACCCTCCTGTAGAGTTAGAACCCTTATATCGCAAATCCAGGGAGACATGGATCCAAGGAGAATAAGGTCAAAAAAAACTAACCTGTTTGATCTTTTTTAAAAAGAAAATCATGCCAGATTTCATTCTGTTTAGCAAAAACAGGTACAGTATATAAGGTTCTGATCTAGGTGCTGAAAGGCTACAAGTGGCTTTTCTTATAATAAATCAGCTCATTAAAGGCTATTGGAATTATTCTAAATCAACATGATCAGGCTGTTTGGTTTAACTTCATTTCCTAGTTAATCTAGGATTGATCAATTTATACAACTCCCTGGGCAAGGGTATCTCTTCTTAGGGGTGAGAGACTTCACTTATTTCTGGAAGACTATCAGATATATATCTAATTGGTCTTTTAATTAGATTTATTTAAAAATGCAGCACTCTGATTGTCTTGTATAAAACTAGACCCTCAGAGATACTGTCTCCACAATTCAAAAGGCATCAAGAAAGAAAATCTTGGGGCCAGGCCGGTGGCGCAAGTGGTTAAGTGTGTGCACTCCGCTGCGGCGGCCTGGGGTTCACTGGTTCGGATCCCGGGTGCACACTGATGCACTGCTTGGCAAGCCATGCTGTGGAGGCATCCCATATAAAGTGGAGGAAGATGGGCATGGATGATAGTCCAGGGCCGTCTTCCTCAGCAAAAAAAGAGCAGGCTTGGTAGATGTTAGCACAGGGCTGATCTCCTCACAAAAAAAAAAAAAAGAAAATCTTTTAAAAAATTATGTAGCTAGAAAGCTTCTGAAATATTGGAGAAACGGCTAATATCTAAAAATAAAATTTGATTGGAAACCTAAGGTGTTGATGGGTCTGACAAACAGTGGGGCATTTGAAATATGTGTTAAAATTAGATTGAATTAATATGAAGGTGTTTCTGGATCTTATAACTAGCAGTGTATAAGCTTAAGAAAAAGAATGACTTAGTTCTATTTTCTTTTTCTTTTTTTTTTAAAGATTTTATTTATTTATTTATTTTCCCCCCAAAGCCCCAGCAGATAGTTGTATGTCATAGCTGCACATCCTTCTAGTTGCTGTATGTGGGACGCGGCCTCCGCATGGCCGGAGAAGCAGTGCCTCGTGCGCGCCCGGGATCCGAACCCGGCCCGCCAGCAGCGGAGCACGCGCACTTAACCGCTAAGCCACGGGGCCGGCCCAACTTAGTTCTATTTTTTCTCAAACTAAAATCATACTTCCAGTACATTAAAAGTGCCCAGGTAGAATTCTGAATCCTTGTGAAAGTATAAGAAATTGGCAGATGAATGGATTAAAAGTCACTGCCCTTTTTTTCTTCCATTTCTGTCCGTCCATTTCACCCACTTTCATCTCAGGCCTCTGCCCTCTCCTCTAGCCAAGGGATCTGCAGAAGCTTGAGTTTTGCACATCCTCTGCAAGTTCTGTTTGCTTGTTCAGTACTAAGCTTTTCCTCCTCTAGTTTGCATTTTTTCAGTGATACCTGTTGGTTTGTTTGTTCATCCATTCACTCAGCCGACATTTACTGAGCATCTATTATAGTGATAGCAGCTGTGGGGAATGTATTGATGAATGAGATTCAGTTGTTGTTCTCCATGAGCTTGTTATATAAATGGGCCAACTGTCAACAATTGACTTTAGGACAAAGCAGAATAAAACAAGCTCTGTGCTGTTTGGATGGCCAGGTAGATGGTCAGGCAGACAGTTAGACTTAAGGAGGTAAAAGAAGTTCTGTGGGGGTACATAGGAATCGGACTGGGAGCAGCAAACAGGCTTGGCCAGCCTCATGGGAAAGGTGGTCTTACAGTAAGCCAGGGCACAGAGCTGAGGATGGGCTAGTTGCTGGATGATAGGGACCCCGGTGGAATGTGGGGCGAGATGGGAGCTGGAGTGGATCGCTGGGGCCAGATCCTGGAGGACCCTAAATGCCACATGAAGGAGTTTGTGTATGATTCTAGACTTGGAAAGAGCTGCTGAAGGGTTCTAAAGAAGGGAGTAGAAGGATTTAAGAAGGATAGAATGCTGTTTTTAGAATACAGAGGAAGAGCAGAAACCAGTGGGTTTTGTCTTGGACAAGTTGAGTTTGCATACCAGAGGGTCATTCATTCATAGAAGTAATTGGGAATTCTGATACAGAGCTTAGAAAAGAAGGTTTAGGGCTAGGGTTTAGATTTGAGAGACCTACGTGTGCATATGTTATTTTAAAGCTGTGAAGGGAAGACATTGCTGAGAGAAGTGGGTTCTAGATAGAACCTTGCAAGTCCATCTGTAGTTAAGGAGCTGGTGGAGGAGACAGAGATGGAGTAGTCAGAGGTAGGAGGAACACCCAGAGGATGCGATGAGAGGAGGCAAGTGGGGCGAGATGAAGATGGAGGGTGGTTGTTAGTGCCTGCTGTTTCAGAGGGGTGGATCAGGATTAGTCATTTTGTGGTAGACACTCACCTTATTGCCTTTGTTTGCCATCATTATTATATATCAAGCCTGAAATTTTATTTTGCATAAAGCCTTTGGACCAGCAACTCTTGGGTTTAGATTAGTGGTCCTTGATCTTCTGCACATTAGAGTCACCAGAGTTACTTTTAAAGAGCACTGATACTTGGGTAAACTCTTTTAAAGAGTACAGATTCCTGGGCCTCGTGCCCAGAGATTCTGATGTGCTTGGTCTAGGGTGGGGAAGCTGCCAGATAATTCCAGTGTGCAGTCAAATAGGAGAAGCACTGGGTCAGACTTCTGCGGAGTTTGCTTTCCTCACTCATGCACTCAGTGCCTGGGCTGCCTGCTGTGGTTGCTTCAGGCTCTCCAGCTTGCCCTCTGGGGTATTATCTGTGTTCTCATGGGAAGCCAAACCCTGTAACCTGCTGTATCTCGTGTTAATAGGTAGCAAGGTATGTTAGTCATTCCAATGGTCTGGGTAGTAGAGTTTGTGATATACCAAAGTAAATTATAAATTTTCAAAGAATTATAATGTGCTTAAATGCTAAAGCAGCACATTATCATCATCATCATCATCATCATCATCAGAATTATTATTATTATTTTGGTGGATAAAGGCCTTCAAATCTTGCAGGTTTGTTAAAGTTCTTGATTGTTTTTATATGGTAGAGGTATGGAAATTCCAACTCACAGTTTAGATGGTGGAGTGCTGGGCATGGAGTTAGCTAGCTGGCCAAATCAAATGCATCGTGATTGCTTTGACTCTGTGGTCTTCTTTTATGTGACTGCTGTTTCAAGTCCTGGGAAGAACGGATGGTCCCTACATGCTTCAGCAGCATTTGAAAAGAGCTGGATCTACCATTTCTGGAGCATATAGTGATTATAGATGCGCTTAATCTGGGGTTAGGGCTGAATAGGGAAGGGCACAGTGAGGATTTCATCGACAGGTGTTCTGTAGGGACTGACTGCTCTTGTGCCTGTGGGTGAGTGTGAGGGCCGTGTGGGGAAAGGGCACTAATGGATGTTACTGTCTGCTGTGAACCAGGCTGCCAGAGCTGCTGAGGGAGAGAGCAGACAGAAGTTCTTCACCCAGGATATTAATGGCATCCTCTTAGAGTGAGTATCTTTTGTTCTTTGTATCTGCTGTTACCCAGCCTGGGTTGAGCACGCCAGGGGAAATGGGAGTATGATTGAACTGCATAAAGGTGACCACCGATGAGATAAAAAAAAATTGGGTTTTATTGTTGTTATTCTTTTTTAAAAGGTGGGAGGATGACACCAAATGTTTGTCTCTAGGAAATGATAGACCTTACTAGTCTTTAGGCAGCAGACGTTATTAGAACACTGTATATGATAGTCATGGCCTGTTGGAAGAGGATTTCTTGGCAAGTAAGAGAAGAGATGAGAGAGAAAGTGTTGCTTGCCCTTCTCTGAGAAAAGTAGGAGACAACTTGGTACAGCCCAGAGCCCTGCTCTCCTGGGGTACTCCTCAGCGTACCTGGTCAGTCTCCTCTTGCTCTCACTTCTGCTCCCACAGCCAGTGCACATCATTCTGTAACACTTCTCCCAAACACTTGAGCCTCTGAGATGCCACACTGTACGAATTGGATTAAAAAGCAAAAAACCCCACACATATAAATCCAAACTAGATTCTTTGTATCTGGCCCTCCAGCTTTGCCAGCTTCTCTCCCACTTGCATTATGCAGCAGAGGAAGCTTGTTGCTCAACAACTGGGGAGTTTTGCACACGTAAGAACAGTGTTAAGACTTGAGAATATTCTAGCAAAGGACCTTCCCTGGCCAGGATCGGGATTGGTCCCTGGCCAGGATCGGGATTGGCCACATGGGTCAGGATCCTGGGCTGTAGAGAGCACGTGAGGGTCAGCACAGCTGAGAGGCTTGTGTCGACAACACCTACTGGAACGTGCCAAATCCGGAGAGCTCAAGGATTGAGGATAAATGTTGTTCTGCTCATCTAGACGGGGACCCTGGAGGGATCAGGATTTCCCTGACAACCTAATCAGGGATAGAACTGGGAGCTGGGAAAAAGAGGAAACAGTGCTGGAAAGTATTTCCTGTCGACCCCAAGTAACTTGGTTACTTTCCATTTTGAAAGCTTTTATGTTTTATTTATGAAATTTCGTACATCAGAGCGTGTTCTCTCAGGCTCTGTTTTCTTGACTACCTTTGCCTTGGTCTTATCTTTGATCTGAGAGCCTTGACCCACTTTACCTAGCCAAGTTCACAGGTGTGGAAGTTCTTGTGTGGTGACTGCTGGCCACTCAGTTACATTATGTCACTGATGAGGTAAGGTTTGACCTGCTCTTGGATCCTAGCTTTCCTCTCTGTGGTCAGGTGACCTAGTGACGAGAGAAGCTGCAGTGAGCTGCGAGCCATTGGTAACTCTGTTCTGTTCTTCAGCATAGAGGTGCAAACTCGGGAGCTGAGTGGCCAAATCCGTTCTGGGGTATATGCCTATCTTGCTTCATTCCTGCCCTGCAGCAAGGACACCCTGGTCAAACGTGCTCGAAAACTTCACCTCTATGAGCAGGTGAGTGCCTTTGGAGTGGGGCGCCTTGGCCTCAGGGGCCAGTGGAGGAGCAGGTGAATTTTCACAGATGCCACGTCTGTGGCTGCACTGCCTCCATGCGATTATTCCTGTAGTGTGTCCTCAGTATAAGAAGTCATGCATGAACCAGACTTACGGTATGTCCTGCTCTCTGCAGGGGGGGCGTCTGAAGGAGCCTCTCCAGAAGCTTAAGGAAGCCATTGGCAGGGCAATGCCAGAGCAGATGGCCAAGTACCAGGATGAATGCCAGGCACACACACAAGCCAAGGTTGCTAAGTAAGTGTGTCCCATCGCTCTCTCCAGTATTCTCACCTTCTTATCTTAGAAATCGCGGGGGTGGGGGGAACTTGTAGGGGGGAGGTGGTGGGCAGGCGTAAGCAGTTCTTCTTTGGTGACCTCAGGGTCCTATTTAATTCTCTTCACCCTGTAGGATGCTGGAAGAGGAGAAGGACAAGGAGCAGAGAGAGAGGATTTGTTCTGATGAGGAAGAAGATGAAGAAAAGGGGGGCAGGAGGATAATGGGACCCCGCAAGAAATTCCAGTGGAATGATGAAATCAGGTGTGCCCAAACTGGGACCTTGCCTCATTGGAGGGTTTGTGGGGCCAGTGTCTGAGCATGTTCCCGTATTTCTAATGAAGGTTAGAATCATTACTTTAATCAGGGCTGCTAAAGCACATGATTGAAACCTTAAGGAAGCATTTGGGGTAGTTTGAAGTTCCTGACTTCTGCCTACTCCTCAGGGAGCTGCTCTGCCACGTGGTGAAAATAAAACTGGAGAGCTATGACCTGGAGAGGAACAACAAGGCCCAGTCTTGGGAGGACTACGTGAAGGCGTTTCTGGATGCTGAGGTCAAACCTCTCTGGCCCAAAGGCTGGATGCAAGCCAGGTGAGGGCCCATGAGCAGCCAGTATGGTCAGTGTGAGGATGAGGTGGAGCGTTCTTGCAGAAAAGAAATAACTGAGTGCTTCCTTTGTGCCAACAGGGTCCTTTCCCTCAGGGAAGCACTGTCTAGTTGACTCTGATCTCACCTGAGTAGTCGTGGGGCACATTGGTCTCTAGGAACAGGTCTTCTCAGTCTTCCCTAGAAGAGGGAAGGTATCTGGGGGGTTTTGTGTTACTCTTTGTCCTACTTCAGTTCAAAGTTGGCCATGTGCTCTTCCCACCTCAGTTTGCCCTTTCCTGTTTGAGATGATGGCTCCTCCTAGAAGCTGGGAGACGGATTCTTCTTGGGAACATCTTAATGTTCCAAACAGAAATCTCATTTGCAATTAGCAGGGCAGACTACTTATTGGAGTTAGGTGCCAGACTTTTCTCATAGACCACTTTGTGTTACATAGCTTCCCATGAATGGACTACATCTGCAATATGCAGACAGAGAAAGTTTGCTGGAGCTAATGTTCTTTATTTATTTGTTTGTTTATTTTTGTGAGGAAGATCAGCCCTGAGCTAACATCCGTACCAATCCTCCTCTTTTTGCTGAGGAAGACTGGCTCTGAGCTAACATCTGTGCCCATTTTCCTCCACTTTACGTGGGACGCTGCCACAGCATGGCCTGATAAGTGGTGCATCGGTGTGCGCCCGGGATCCGAACCTGGGCTGCCAGCAGCGGAGCGCGTACACTTAACCGCTACGCCACGGGGCTGGCCCTGATGTTCTTCTTTTTAAAAAAATTTTTTATTGTGGTAAAATACACTTAACATAAAATTTACCTTCTTAACCATTTTGCGTAGTTCACTGGTTTTAAATACGTTGTGCAGCCATCACCACCATCCATCTTTATAACTCTTCATTTTGTAAAGCTAAAACTATATCCATTAAACAATAGCTCCACATTTCCCCCTCCCCGCAGATGCTAGCAACCACCATTCTTTCTGTCTATGATTTGGACTACTCTAAGTACCTCATATAAGTGGAATCATACAGTATTTGTCTTCGTGACTGGCTTACTTCAGTTAGCATAATATTCTCAGGGTTTATCCATGTTGTAGCATATTACAGAATTTCCTTCTTTTTTAAGGCTGAGTGATAGTCCATTGTGTGTATATACCACATTTTGCTTATCCATTCACCTGTCGATGGATACTTATGTTGCTTCCACATTTTAGCTTTTGCGAATGATGCTGCTACCTGTGAACATGGATGTACAAATATCTCTTTGACACCTTGCTTTCAGTTCTTTTGCGTATATAACCAGAAGTGGAATTGCTAGGTCATATGGTAATTCTATGTTTAATTTTTTGAGAAACCACCAATGTTTTCCACAGTGGCTGTTTTCATTTTACATTTCCATCAACAGTGCACCGGTTTCCAGTTTTTTCACATCTTCGCCAACACTTGTTTTTCTGTGTTTTTGACTGTAGCCATCCTAATGGGTGTGAGTTGGTGTCTCATTGTAGTTTTGATTCGCATTTCCCTAATGATTAGTGATTTTGAGCATCTTTCCATGTACTTATTGGCCACTTATATATCTTTGGAGAAATGTCTAGTTCTTTGCCCGGTTTTGAATTGGTTTGCTTGGTTTTTTTATTGTTGAGTTTTAGGAGTTCTCTGTATATTCTGGATATTAATCCCTTATCAGATAGATCATTTCCAAATATTTTCTCCCATCTTGTGGGTTGCTTTTTTACTCTGTGGATAGTGTCTTTCGATGCACAAAATTTTAAAATTTTTATGAAGTCCAGTTTTATTTTGTTTTGTTGCCTGTGCCTTTGGTGTCATATTCAAGAAATCATTGCTAAATCCAGTGTCATGATGCTTTTGATCATAATCATGATGTTTTCTTCAAAGAGTTTTATTGTTTTAGGGCCTACATTTAGGTCCTTGATCCACTTTTAGTTAATTTTTGTATATGGTATTAAGTAAGGGTCCAGCATCATTCTTTTGCCTGTGGATATCCAGTTTTCCCAGCACCATTTGTTGAAAAGACTTTCCTTTTCCCATTGAGTGGTCATGGCAGCCTTGTCAAAAATCATTTGACCATATAAGTGAGGGTTTATTTCTGGGCTCTCTGTTCTATTCCATTGGTCTATATGTCTGTCTTTCTGCCAATACCACACTGTTTTGATTACTGTAGCTTTGTAGGAAGTTTTAAAATCAGGAAGAGTGACTCTTCCAGCTTTGTTCTTCTTTTTCAAGATTGTTTTTGCTATTCAGGGTCCCTTAAGAGTCCATATGAATTTTAGGATGGGTTTTCTACTATTTCTACAAAAAAATATCATTGGGATTTTGATAGAGATTACATTGAATCTGTGGGTTGCTTTGGGTAATACATTTTAATATTGTCTTCCAGTCCATGAACATGGGATGTGTTTCTATTTATGTCTCTAATCAATGTTTTGTAATTTTCATTGTATAAGTTTTTCATGTCCTTGTTGAAGTTAATTCCTAAGTATTTTATTCTTTTTGATGCTATTGTGAATGGAATTATTTTTGTAATTTCCTTTTAGATTGTTCATTGTTTGTGTATAGAAATGCAACTGATTTTTATGTGTTGACTTTGTATCCTGCTACTTTGCTGAATTCATTTATTACTTCTAAAATTTTTTTTGGAAGCCTTAGTTTTCTACCTGTAAGATCATATCATCTGCAAACAGATCATTTTACTTCTTCCTTTCCAATTTAGATGCCTTTTGTTTCTTTTTGTTGCCTAATTGCTCTCTCTAGAACTTCCAGTACTATGTTGAATAAAAGTGGTGAAAGCAGGCATTCTTGCCTTGTTCTTGATCTTAGTGAAAAGGCTTTCAGTCTTTCACCATTGAGTATGATGTTCACTGTGGGTTTTTCATATATAGCTTTCATTTTGTGGAGGTAGTTTCCTTCTATTCATAGTTTGTTGAGTGTTTTATCATGAAAGGGTGTTGAAATTTGTTAGATGCTTTTTCTGCATCAATTGAGATGATCGTGTGGGTTTTTTCTTCATGCTGTTGATGTGGTGTTTTACATTGATCGATTTTCATACATTGAACCATCCTTGCATTCCAGGAATAAATCCCACTTGGTCATGGTGTATAATCCTTTTAATGTGCTGTTGAATTCTGTTTGCTACTATTTTGTTGAGGATTTTTGCATCAGTGTTGATAAGGGATATTGGTCTGTCGTTGTCTTTTCTTATAGCATCTTTCTCTTTGGTTATGCTGGCCTCATAGAATGAGTTTTGAAGTGTTGCCTCCTCTGCAGTTTTTTGGAAAAGTTTGAGAAGGACTGCTATTAGTTCTTTAAATGTTTGGTAGAATTCACCAGTGAAGATGTCAGGTCCAGAGTTTTTCTTTGTTGGGAGATTTTGGATTACTGATTCAATCTCCTACTAGTTATAGGTCTATTCAGATTTTCTATTTCTTCATGATTTCTTGGTAGGTTTTGTGTTTCTAGGAGTTTGTCCATTTTGATTAGGTTATCTAATCTGTTGGCATACAGTTGTTCAGAGTACTCTCTTAAAATCCTTTTTATTTCTGTAGAATCAGTAGTAATGTCCCCACTTTCATTTCTGATTTTGGTAATTTGAGTCTTCTCTCTTTTTTTCTTAGTCCGTCTAGCTAAAAGTTTGTCAATCTTGTTGATCTTTTTGAAGAACCAACTTTTGGTTTTATTGATTTTTCTCTATTGTTTATTCTCTATTTTGTTTATCTCTGCTCCAATCTTTATTATTTCCTTCCTTCTGGTAGCATTAGGGTTTGTTTGTTCTTCTTTTTCTAGTTCCTTAAGTTGTAAAGTTAGGCTGTTGATTTGAGATCTTATTTTTTAATGGAAGCATTTATAGCTGTAAATTTCCCTCTTAGCACCACTTTCACTACGTCTCATAAGTTTAGTATGTTGTGTTTTCATTTTCTTTCATCTTTTGAGTATTTTCTAATTTTCCTTGTGATTTCTTCTTCCAACTATTGATTGTTTAAAAGTTTACTGTTTAATTTTCACAATTTTGTTAGTTTTCCAGTTTTCCTTTTGTTATTTATTGATTTCTGACTTTATCCCATTGTGGTCAGAGAAGACACTTTGTATGATATCTGTCTTTTAAAATCTATTGAGACTTAGTGTGTGGCCTAACATACGGTCTATCCTGAGAAGTGTCCCATATGCATTTGAGAAGAATGTATATTCTGTTCGTGGGTAGAACGTGCTGTATCTGTCTGTTAGATCTAGTTGGTTTATTGTGTTAAGTCCTCTATTTCTCTATCTTCTATCTGGCTGTCCTGTCTATTTTTGTGAGAGGGGTATTGAAGTCTCCAACTATTATTGTAAAACTACTTCTCCCTTCAGTGCTCTCAGTTTTTGCTTCATACATTTTGGTGGCTTGTCAGGGGCATGAATGTTTATAATTGTTACATCTTCTTGCTGTATTGAACCTCTTGTTAATATATAATGTCCTTCTTTGTCTCTTATAACCTTTCTTGATTTAAAGTCTATTTTCAGTATAGCCACCCCTGCTCTCTTTTGGTTACTATTTGCATGGAATATCTTTTTGCATCCTTTCACTTTCAACCTGTTTTTGTCTTTGGATCTCAAGTGAGTCCCTTGTAGACAGCACGTATAGTTTGACAATGTGTTTTCAATCTATTTTGCCAATATCTGTCTTTTGATTAGAGAGTTGAATCCATTTACATTTAAAGTAATTACTGATAGAGGAGGGACTTACTTCTGTAAGTTGATTAACATACAAAATCTCTGCTCCCTTACAGCTCCATCCCCACCCCTTTTGGTTGTTGATGTTACAAAATTACATTTTTATACATTGTGGCCCAAAAACATAAACTAATAATTTTTTTAAGTGCATTTAAGAGATTTCTTAAATTACGTAGAGAACAAGATTTGGAGTTACAAACCAAAGTTACAGTAATACTAGCTTTTACACTAATTTTTTTTCTTTAAATGTATTAATCTCTTAAATCATGTAGGAAACAAAAAGTACAGTTACAGACCGTTGTTACAGTAGTACTAGCTTTTATATTACCTTTGTAATATAAAGGTAATATAACCTTTAATATATGAAGGTAATATAAAGGTAATAATATACACCTTTGCCCATGTATTTACCTTTTTGAGATCTTTATTTCTCCATAAAGAGTTTGGCTTTGAGTTACTGTCTGTTATTTAGCTTAAGTTCTCTTTGTTAAATTATTCTAGTTAAATCATTACGCAAAAGGTGTCCTTTTATTTCATACTGCAGGACTCCCGTGAGCGTTTCTTGCAGGGCATGTTTTTTGGTCACAAACGTCAGCTTTTATCTATCTGGGAATGTCTTAATTTCTCCCTTACTCTTGAAGGACAGTTTTGTCAGATATAGGATTCTTGGTTGACAATATTTTTCTTTTCGTACTTTGAATATATCAGCCCACTGTCTTCTGGCCTCCAAAGTTTCTGATGAGAAATCTGCTGATAATTTTATTGAAGATCACTTGTATGTGATGATTTGCTTTTCTCTTGATGCTTTCAAGATTCTCTCTTAGTCTCTGGCTTTTGAAAGTTTGATTATATTGTGTCTTGGTCTCTCTGAGTTCATCTTATGTGCAGTTCATGAGCTTCTTTGGTGTTTATATTTGTCTTTCACATCTCGGAAGTTTTCAGCCATTATTTCTTCCACTATTTTCTCTGCCCCTTTCTTTCTCTCTTATTCTTCTGGGACTTCCATGGTGTGTGGTGCATGTGTTGGTCCACTTGATGTTGTCCCATAGATTCCTTAGTCTCTGCTTTTCTTCAGTCTTTTTCTTTTTTTTTTTTTTTTTTTTTTTTTTAAATTTGTTTACATATAAAGTGTTGCCACTTGATACCCACTCTGTAAGGGTGGGCTGTTCTTTTTTTTTTTTTTTTTTTTTTTTTTTGTGAGGAGAACAGCCCTGTGCTAACATCCGCCAATCCTCCTCTTTTTTTTTTTTGCTGAGGAAGACGGCCCTGGGCTAACATCTGTGCCCATCTTCCCCCACTTTATATGGGACGCCGCCACAGCATGGCTTGCCAAGCAGTGCGTCGGTGCGCTCCCGGGATCCGAACCAGCGAACCCCGGGCCGCCTCAGTGGAGCGCGCGCACTTAACCGCTTGTGCCACCGGGTCGGCCCCTTCAGTCTTTTTTCTTTCTGTTCCTCAGACTTGATAATTTCCATGGTTCTATATTCAAATTCACTGATTCTTTTTTTTTTTTTCGGTGAGGAAGATTAGCCCTGAGCTAACATCTGTTGCTAATCCTCTTTTTGCTGATGAAGATTGGCCCTGGGCTAACATCTGTGCCCATCTCCCTCTACTTTATATGTGGGACGCCTGCCACAGCATGGCTTGATAAACAGTGTGTAGGTCCCCTCACTCATTTCTTTTTTTTGCCTGCCAAAATCTGCCTTTGAATCCCCCTAGTGAATTTTTCAGTTCAGTTATTGTACTTTTCAGCTCCAGAATTTCTTTTTGGTTTCTTTTTAGGTTTTCTGTCTCTTGATCTCTTTTTTCCATTTTGTTCACACATCCTTTTCTTGACCTTCTCCACATCTTCCATTAGTTCATTGAACATCTTTAAGATAGTTGTCTTTAAAGACTGATGTCTTTGGCTAGTAGATCTGTCATCAGTTTTTCAGGAACAGTTTCTGTTGATTTCTTTTTTACCTTGAATGGGCCATATTTTCCTGTTTCTTTGTATGCCTTATGATTTTTTTGTTGAACACTGGACATTTGGATCCAATAATGTGGTAACTCTGGAAATCAGATTCTCCTCCTTCCCCAGGGTTTACTTTTTTTTGTTATTGGGTTTTTTTTTTTTTAAGGAGGGGCAAGTTTCTTTATTATTTTTTTTATTTTTTATTTTTTTCTGAGGAAGACTGTCCCTGAGCTAACATCTGTGCCAGTCTTCCTCTATTTTGTATGTGGGATGCCGCCACAGCGTGGCTTGATGAGTGGTGTGTAGGTCCACGCCCAGGATCCGAACCTGTGAACCCCAGGCCACCAAAGCAGAGCTCGCGAACTTAACCACTACACCACTGGGCTGGCCTGTTTTTGTTTTTTTTTATTGTTATAGACTGTCTCTGTGCTGAGGATCAACCTGAGCTGTAAACTTATTGTCGTCTTAGGTCTTTTCTGAGCCTTTCCTTGGGCATGCGCAGTCACTTTCTAATTTTCCCTGTGTATGCAGTTGTTGTTGAATGTCCTAGTCTTTAATGTCTGGCTCCTGAAATGGGAAAATTGAAAAATGAAGGTGGTTAGAAAGGGAAGCCAGCCCATTAAATCTCTTGGAAGTCTCTCTAGCTGGAGGGGGAGGGGCTTACAACAACGAGGGGAGGTGCAACAACACTGTGCTGTCCTCTCTGTCTACACCACTGTGATCAGAAGCAGCAAACAGAGCACAGATCCCTGATATTTGGAGGACAGGGTCCTTTTTGCCCCCCCTAGTTCCCACAAGCTGTGTGCAAGCTGCTCCAGGAACATGTGCACAGCTGCCTGCCATGTCTGGGGAGTGTAGGCTGGGTAGCTGCTGCTATGCTAAGAGCTGAAATTGACTGAAATCAACCACATTTTACCTGCCCAGTTGTCCCTTGGAAGTTGCAAGGCTTGAACAAATTCTAGAGTTCCAGAATAGTTCCATCAGACAGATTGTGCCAGTGCAGGTGTCCAGGTGGGGAGACGATTCCTGGTGCTTCCTACTCTGCCATCCTCCCAGCTTCCTCTCCCAGAGCTAGTGTTCTTGATTGGGCTTGTTTCTTCTGTGGTTTGGACAAATCATGGAGCCTTTTCGTGTCTCACTGTCCCTTCTTTAAAGATTTTATTTATTCATTTTTTTCCCCCCAAAGCCCCAGTAGACAGTTGTATGTCATAGGTTCACATCCTTCTAGTTGCTGTACGTGGGACTCGGCCTCGCGTTGGACGGAGAAGTGGTGCCTTGGGGCGCGCCCGGGATCCGAACCCGGGCCGCCAGCATCAGAGCGCGCGCACTTAACCGCTAAGCCACGGAGCCGGCCCTCACTGTCCCTTCTTTAAATGGAATTGCTCTACTCTTATAGATTGGACTTATGAAGGTACTTGGGGAAGAGCATAAAGAAAATTTTGTTGGGTTGTGCTGGAAAAAGACCTGCTGTGGGTCACTCCACGTTTTACTCTTGGAAGGGATGCGAATAGGCAATAAGGAAAGCACTCTGCCTTTAGAGGGAAAATCACTGTGAGAAGGGTAGAGGCAGAGCCATAGCTTTTTTTAGTAAATCCTAGACTCTTGGCTTCCGAGTGGCCAGGGCGACCACTTCAGATCCTCTCACCAGCAGTGAAGCTCACCAGTCCACTGACAGTTAATGAGCAGTAGCAACTGTGTACCAGGGATGGGAGGAGAGCTCTAGGAGCAAAGTCTCTGCTCTCAGGGGGCTTATGCAAACTGCTCAGTGTTCTGTCTGTTTCAGGACTCTGTTTAAGGAGAGCAGACGAGGCCACGGGCACCTGACATCAATCCTGTGAGTGTCTCAGTGTTTTCACTTCTCAGGACTACTGTCGTTTTTGTCTCCTTCTTGGAACTCCTCTAAACCTTTTCTGTGTTCATTCCTTTGAACAGGGCCAAGAAGAAAGTAATGGCCCCTTCCAAAATCAAGGTGAAGGTGAGTGAGCCTGCTCAGGTCATGGGCCACGTCGTCTCATCTCTCTCCAGCCATGCTCACGAACCCTCTCGAGTGACCAGGGCAGCTCATTGAGCTTTGCTGGTCTGGGGTACAGCTCTTCAGGATGGCACTCTTGAGGCTACACCAAGAGGCAGCCTGGCCCACCAGAGGGGTCTGGGGTTGGCAGGGCAGAGACCTGAGCTGGGTAACTTAGTACCCTCCAGCCTCGGTTCTAGGCAACAAGTACCCACCTGACCAGTTCCTGGGGTTGTTGTGGGATTAAATGAGGATTTCCTGACAGCCATCTGAGGGGTGAAGAGCCCCTGCCAGACGTAAAAGTATCATACTCATTATCAGCATAATCCTTTTATGGAAGAACACATTCTAGCCAAGTACAGGTTGGCTGTACTTGGAGCCTGGAGCCACAATGGAAAGGACAGGTGGCTTTGTTGAGTTTACCTGACAGAAATGGAGGGATATACAGTGGTTGGAGAATAGAGACTGTGGAAATGATCTAAGATATTGTAGGAACCTCTCAATGTAGTAAAAATTGGTGTTTTACCAAAATTTTTGCCGGTTCCTGAGGCTTTGTAGTGCCCTTAACCATACCTAAACCGTCCGTGAGAATAGGACTCGTGTATTCCTGAGTACCTGATGGGCTCCTACAATGAATGTCAGGCACACCCCATTCCTGTTCCCGTGAAAGGACTTTTCTTTTGAACCCCACTGAGGAGACATGTGCTGATAAAAACCAAGGAGGAAAAGACAACTAATTTAAGGCAGTTCTCATGCCACACATCCTTTCCTGATGGCAGCTAGGCGCGCTCTGAGATAGTGTGAGTGCCAGTAGGGAGAGCATCTCTTTGCTCAAGTCCGGTACTTTTTCGGAAACAGAGAAGAAGAGTTCCCCGTGGGGGTGTGTACTTATCAACAGAGCATGCTTGGGTCAGGCCCTGGCCAGACGTGTTCCAGAGGGGGATGAAGTTGTGGCATTTTCAAGTCCACACAGGGATGGCACCTCCTCTCTTCCTCCCTTGTTTTGTGATTACACAGGAAGGCCCAGTTCTTTGGACCTCACGATATTCTCATGCTTGTGTCCTCACAACAGGGCCAGTATTGACATCTTCGGACATTTCTAAACAGCATTTCTGCTTTCCTTTAGGAATCATCTACGAAGCCTGATAAAAAGGTTTCCGTCCCATCAGGCCAGATTGGCGGCCCTCTTGCTTTGCCTTCAGAACATCCGGGAGGAGGCCTGAGCCTTGGGGCTGCGACCAGGGAGCTCTCATCCCAGGCCTCTGGCAGCCTTGCTAATCCTGCTCCTATCAACCTGGAGGACTCGCTGAATGGAGACTTGGTCCGTAATTCAGCCTCCTCTCTGGAGGCTGTGTCCAAGGAACTGACCGCACTGAACAGCAGAGCAAGTGGGAGCTCTGAGTTCACACTGCCTGCACCCTCAAAGGCACCTGCAGAGAAGGTTGCAGGGGTTTTATGTACAGAAGAAAAAAGGAACTTTCCGAAGCCCAGCCCTTCTGCCCCACCACCCTCCACCTCTCTGCAGTCACCCCTCAATTTTCTGGCTGAACAGGCTTTGGCACTAGGGCAGTCCTCTCAGGAGAAAAAACCAGAGAGTTCTGGCTACAAAGAGCTGTCCTGTCAGGCTGCCCTCAGCAAGGGCCTGCCAGAAGTGCACCAGTCCAAAGCAAAACACCACGGTTTGCCACGGACGTCTCACGCGCCCCAGGCGGTAGCTCCCGTGCCCAGCCCTCAAGTCAAAGTCTTTCATGCAGGCGCTCAGCAGCAAAAGAGCTTCACCCCCCCAGCTCCGTTTGTCAATAAACTCCAGGGCCCAAAGCCTTCCTCCCCACAGTGTCACCGTTCCCTCCTCCAGCTAGTGAAGACAGCAGCCAAAGGCCAGAGCTTCCATCCCTCCACGCCAGCCTCTTCAGGAGGCACGCCAGCCTCCAGCAGCAGCTCTCATAAGACCCCAGCCTCGTCCTCCACTGCCCTGAGCCATCCAGCAAAACAGCACTCAGCCGGCGCTTCAGGGCCTTCTTACAAGAATAGTCACTTTGCTGGCTCTGTCTCCAAACATGGGATCTCTTCTGGCAGCTCTTCCTCTGGGGGAACACCAGTCCAGAGCTCTGCTTCCGGCAGCTTGGTCCCTGGTGTACAGCCTCCCTCTGCAGGACAGTCTGCCAGCCGACCTCTCCCAGGCTCCACAGTGAAAAAACCACCTGTCTCCCAGAAGCTGACCTTGGTGGCCCCTCCGGGTGGTCCAAATGGAGATTCTAGTGGTGGGACCCAGGGAGTGGCAAAGTTACTGACCTCCTCCCTGAAGCCCAGCGTGGTTAGCAGCGTGACATCGTCTACCTCCTTGCCAGTGAGTATCCCAGCACGGCAGCCGCCCCTCGTGGGTCTTGTGGACAGGACCACTTGCCCTGCCTGGGTTGGAGGGTGAGATCTGACGTGAGGGTCAGGTAGGAACAGTGAGCCCGGAAACTGGAAGGAGGCCCTGGCTTCCTGTGTTCAGGTCTTTACTTTTCTGGTGGCAGGAATCCCAGGAGAGCCTGAAACTTCTCCTTAGGAGGACAAGCAGAGGGCATGGACCAGTCAGCACAGTGTTTGCAGGGAGGCTCTGAATCTGAGTGGCATAGAATGAGCCACAAAACTTCCCTTCCCTAGCCTCCTACCCATCCATCTCTCCAAACAAGATGAAAATACTGCTACTTATCAGGTCACTAGTTATGTGGAGATGTTCATGCCCCAGGAAGATCAGTGCCTTCTAAGAGTGATTCTCTTGATTGGGTTTTGAAGGACTCTGCAGGTCAGACAAAGGCGATTTGACCGAGTCTGGTGGTTAATGAGGCTTGCCTGCAGGTAATTAAGGAATTTGGAGGCAGATTGGGGAAATGGGAGAGAGCTTTTTTTTTCTTCTCTCGTTTTTCCAATATATAAAACTATGTGGTTACAAAGACAAACCTATAGAAAGGTAAGTGCAGCGAGGTCTCACCTGTCTCTGTGCTCCTACCACCCCTGCAAGGTACCTGGTGCCTTAGTTTCCGGGTTTTTTCCCTCTTTCTAAAATAAATACGCACATACTCATATATACCTAAATCATGGATACCTATATACAATATTCTTCATTTTCTTTCTTGCACGAAGGAGGCATATTTAATACCTTGCTTTTCAAAATGAACAGTGTGTCCTGGGAGCCATTCCATGCTAGCGCACCGACTGTCCTCTGCCTTCCTTTGAGGCTGCAGAGTAGGGGGTGCGGTGCCTTCACAGGGGCAGTTGACGGACACGCGTGTGTCCCGCCCCGGTGCGTTACCAGGTTTGGTTTGTGAGAGCTGTGGCTGGGGCTGGAGTTCTGACCCCTTTGTGTGCTTCCTCCCCAGAAAGGAACGAGTGGGGCTGTGCTGCTGACCAGCTCCTCGCCCTTAAATCTGCTGTCTTCATCCTACAAGTCAGGCAGCCCAAAGCTGCCCGGGGCCGTGAACTCAAACTCCCTGGGACTTCTCCCCCCATTTCCTCTCCGTGTGCTCTCCTTTAGCACCGACTCCCCTGTCAAAGCAGGGGTCTCCAAGGATGCCATCGTCACAGGTCCTGCCCCTGGGACATTCCACCATGGCCTCAGCCCCAGTAAGTGCTTCTCTCCTTCCTCTCCTCAGGCTGGAGGTACAGAATGTTCCCCAGTGCCTCTGCTGTGACCCACGAGTCCTGTTGTTGTGTACCGGGTTCCTGTGTTTGTCTCGTGTGTGATCTTGGGCAGCATTCCCGGGGACCATGCTGAGCCCCCTCCTTTGGGGTGTTCACCCAGAACCAGTCCAGTAGGTTATCTGGGGCTCTTGACCGCTGAAGCTACTTTTCTGTTCCTGTCTTCAATGTGTGTGTTTTGTTCTTTTCTCCCCACCTTTGTTTTCTCTCAGGTCTCCTGGCTGGCTTGCACTCCAGCCCGCCCCATGCAGCGCCTCTCCCACACGCTGCCGTGTCCGCCCACATCCCGCAGAGTCTGTCAGGTAATTGCCGGGCGGTCAGAGTGCCACACGCACTGTGCACCATTCCCCTCTCACCCACTGGATGCCTTGTCTGCTGCCAAGGATTTCAGTGTCTTCCCCTTGTCGTCACTGTGTTGTCTTGGTTTGTCCTTTGAGGCTCTGGCTCTGGCTCTGGGGGTACTCAGAAAGGCACAGGCTTCTACTGCTTTGAGATTTCCCCTGGTCCCCCACTTGGAACTGCCACTGGGCCAGCCTTACCCTGTGTGATCACAGAGGAAGTCTTGGTGGCCTGTGTGCGAGGCAGAGCAGTTCCCCACCCTTAGCTCAGCTTTTCTTCTTGTATTAAGAAAATACATAAGGGTAATCCTGCTAGCTTTCCAAGGGCTGTTTGGGGCACTACAGGCCTTTAAATTCAGGCTGCTACACCTTCCAGGTGGTACCAGCTAACAGACGGCTCTGTAAACTTAAGTGACAGGTAAAGTCCAAGTGGCAATGGAAGGTCACGGGCCAGGCTTCAGGAGGGACCCTTACCTCTGGTGTCTGCGTGTATCCAGGAGAGGAGCAGCTTTCAGTTCAGACATAAGAGCAGAGATTTGGGGGCACAGCAGGAGCTCGGGCAGTGCTCCCTTCCCTTGCTTTTTCTCTCTGTAGAGCAGTGGCTTTCAGAAGGGACCCTCGACAAGCCCTGGGTTTATAACTTTGAGAAGAGGGCACAGATGCCCCAGCCTGCACCCTCGCAGTGAGCAGTTTGCCTTGCCCTGTCCTGGGAATTTGTCTTACGTACACCTAATGGAATGTGGTGTGAAGCCCCATGGGATGTTGGTTTTGGCCTACTGCTCTTCCGACTACTCTAGGCCTGCTCCAGAAACGACGTGGGGAGAGCCATTCTTCAGGAAGCTGAGCCTGGGGCAGCCCTGGTGGACTGGTACCAGGTGGCAGACCGGGAGCCACCCAGCTGGTGTGTCCTGACCTGCCACACCGAGAGCATTGGTCCGACACCACCCGAGTCTGGGTCTGCTCCAGATTTGCTGTGGGTCCCTGGCCCCCGTGTCCTGAGGCTGACGCATTCATAGTGAATGCCAGAGGCCATCTGGGTGCAAGAATGGATTGTATATCTCCAAGATGGAAATGTTGCTTCTTGAGAGAAGGAAGTTGAGGGGCTAAGCCTGTATCAGCAGTTATTCTGTTTTCCTCTAGAGAAGCAGTACAGTGCAGAGGACTCACTCCACAAGCTGGTGGCTGCCGCTGCAGCTAACAGTATAATGTAAGGGGTCACAGAGCCACCTAGGTGAGAGCTTGTGGTTTTGAAAGAGATTGCACTGCCTCTGCTTGCTTTCATTTCACTGCCACCTCTTCTTTCAGAGAAACAAAGCAGTCATGCGCACCGCATGAAGATGTTCTGGTCAACGACGGACCACGTATATGACGTTGGTCCCATGAGATCAGTACCATAGAGCCTAGTTGTGTAGAAGTTGTGCACATCTGGGTTTGTGCAAGTACACTCTGGTGTTCACACAACAGTGAAATCGCCTAACGCCGTCTCTCAGAAGGTGTCCCTGTCGTTAAGCGACACGTGACTGTAATCAGAGGGGCATTAGAATGCAACTGCTGGCCTGTGGCATTTTCAGCAGAAAAGGGGAAAGTGCTTTCTTGTTCTGTTTCTTTGCAGTTTTTCCTCTGAGTATTAGAAGTCTATCAGAAACGCACCTATGCTAAAACAGGCTATGTGAGTAGGCTTTCCTCTCTCTCGACATTTTTCAGGTTGTAGGATCACACAGAGTGGTTGTAAATGAAAAGTTGTTTGCTCGCTTCAGCTGTGTGACTTGTGTCTGCTTTGCTTTCTTTCCTCTGTGGACTCAGAATGCTGGTACCTTGGAGCTTGTCTCTGTAGGACCTGAGGGTCTCTTGATGGTGAGAGAAAGCTCACTGCTACTTGAGTTCCATGTGGTCATCAGACCTTGCCGTAGAATCCCAGCCTGCCCCCAGATGGTAGTCGTAGCCCAGAATCGACGTGGCCCCTGTTGCATAGCAGAGTTGCTGTTCTGTGAACACAGCACTCAGCGAGCAGCTGCCTTCACGCAGCTCAGAGTCCCATGCCTGCTGCAGACTGTGGCAAGCAGCAACTCCCTCAACCTGTCAAGGGTTTCTTGGCTTGTTTAAGCCTTAGAACAGTCAGCGTTCGGGGGCTTTTGCTATTTAAGAAGTGATCCCCTTGACGTTTGGTTACTGCTGCCTTAAGGGAACCAGAGATCCTGCAAGACTTGTGTTCTGTTTTTGCTCATTTTTTTTCAGATGCTTCTCAGCTTCATGGGAAAGGGCCTGGTGTACCACGGAAATTGTGACCTCTTCAGAGGAAAGGCCGGAAGCTGAACGAGTAGGTCTCAGAAATTGGATAATCACTATGCTCTTTCTGCCGATTGGTTTTCTTCTGGAGAAGGTGTGAGTGCTAAGTGGAGCGTCTCTTGGCACTTGTGACGTGCCTTCAGCTAGGGGAGCAGCCCCGTCTTTCTCCGGAGGCACTGACTGGCCTGGTGCTCCGGGCCTCGTGGCTCTGTTATGGACAATCGTTGGAGGGGCAGCTCTAGGCTGGGGAGCGCGCTGGTTGTGTCTGAAGCTCTGGCGGCAGGGCAGAGCAGTTGGCACACCTGTGTGTTAAATCTGTCCGACCCCCTGGCGTTTGGCCAGAGTACCTCACGGCGCCCTACTGGTCAGGGCTGTTTTTGGCCACAGTACGCTCCCTGGACGCTCATGGTGTCCGTCCCATCCTTAGGCTGTGTGCTCAACAGGATAAAAACCTGGGCTGATGCCACAGCTGGGAGACTTACCTTGTCTCTTGGAAAAATACTCAGAACACCTAATTGTGTGCTCATCATGGGGGCCAGTTTCTCCGCTGAACATGACAATGAAGCTCTTTTAGAGAAAAGACCTTTGTAGATTCAACAATTGTGATAGGATTTTTAAAGAAACTTATTTTTGGCTCACTTTTCATCACCATTAAATGCATTGGATAGAATGGGACTGTTCTTCACACGTCATATTATAGGAAGACATAATTCCAGTGCCTTTATGGTGGAGCAGAATTAGACACACATCCATTCAGCCCTCTGAGTGGATCTCAGATGAAGACCTTTTTTAAAGATTTGTCTATATTTAAGATATAGCCACTTTTGAGTTTTCTATGGTTGCACATCATAAAATCTGTGCCATC
The DNA here is from genome assembly GCF_057802395.1 of Ceratotherium simum simum. Lineage (NCBI taxonomy): Eukaryota > Metazoa > Chordata > Mammalia > Perissodactyla > Rhinocerotidae > Ceratotherium > Ceratotherium simum. The sequence goes on from NC_141925.1 coordinate 4,556,846, forward strand.
CTGACTTGAAGGTCATCTGGGCCCCCAAATCTCAAGTCCCAATTCGCCAGGGCCTCTGTTTTGTTTTTCCAGAGTTCATACAGGTAGACTGCAGAGCCCCAAGGCCCTTCTTCATCTCTTTCAGGGCCAAGGATATTGGGGGTTCCAAGTCACAGATAGACATTCCAGTTTGTTTTATTTAGAAATCATTCTCAGGCAGAGCTGCAGGGACAGGCCTCTGTGAAGCAACCATCTGTCACATATAGAAACAGGCCTTGAAGTCCTGGGGCTCTCCAGGCAGCGGGGCTATGTATTGACTTAAGGGTGACATGCCAGTGAGCTTGGTGGGTGTGTCAGACAGACTAGGACAGTTACCCCGGAGCTCCCAAGTCACTGTGCTGTTCCCACTCAACCAGTGGCTGCTTCACAAGGATTGTTAGGGCAGTTGCTTGTCCTGTTAAGTCTGTGCCACAAGGTGTATCTGAACTGACTGCTCCAGCTAAGTGATTTCAAATATGTTGAGAATAAAGAGCCTCCTCAGAATGTACACCTGTGTGGAGACACAGGCAGCTCTTTTGGTCCCTTCCTCCCAGGGTGCAATGCTCAGTAACTCACAATTCATGCAGGGGTTTGCCTGGTTTCCAGGGGAGCGAGACCTCTGTCAGCTATCCAGCCAGGCCTCTGCTCTGACTTCTTTTTTACATAAGCACCAACACGTGTTTCACATTGGGCTAGGCAGATTCCTTATCCCTTTATTATATCTATTTTTTGCAACTTGGGTTTCCAGTTTGTTTACAGAATAGTCTTAGGTAGTAGCAAAAGAGCCAAAGAAGAGATTTGTATTGCTGAGCTCAGAGTCGCACAGAGGCCGTTCGTGAATGCTGAGCGGTGGGGAGGAGCTCACCAGGCTTCTCTGCCCGAGAACACCCGGTTCCCTTCCCCGCAGTGCTCCCTCCTCCCCATAGACCACTGAGTGTGCAGCTGGAGCAGAATACCCTCATTTTTAGGAATCTAGTGATGCCTCTTGCCTCAGGGAAACGTTTCTTTGATGGGGAGTTTATGAGATTTCTTTTTCTTGTTTATGCTTTATTTGTGGTAACGAAAGAGTGAATGACTTCAACAGCCATGGCCAGGCAGATCTACAGGCAGAGCAGGCTCTAGGGGCTGGGGGCTGCAGCGCTGCAGGGCTTTCCCTGGTGCGGCCGTTTCTTAGGTGTGAAAGGGGCTGTGGCTTTTGTGCAGCGACTAAGTTGGTGTTAGGGGGTGGTGTGGAAATTGTTAATCTTGTATAAAGTAACTCAATAAATTGTTTCAAGGTTTCCAAAACATTGTTTCTCAGTCTTTTCTTTTTACCATATTTGCAAACAGTTCTTTCTCCTGTAGGAGCTGGTCTTATATGGAATATCCATTTTGGCCAAGAGAGATCGGGGGGTGAAATAAGCCTCACATGGCAAAGATGAAGAACCACACCACAAAGTTAGAATCAAGCCACGGGGCGTTTATTTCTGCACTATGAATAGAGTTCCCCATTACTTCCCATTTTCTTATCTAATACATGAGATACAGAGAACCCAGAATTTGTTTGGTGAACAATCAGCTGTAGTATATACCTAAATACCAGTGAGATAATAAGCAGGACATGTAAGGCATGAGACTAAGGCTAATAGCAGCACAGCCCACTGTGCAATACTGTACTTGCAGAGCCATAAAACGTTCTCTGATGGCGTGCTGTCCTGGGACAATCTGGCTGACAGTTAACCTTCCCTCTAGCACCGAGGGCCAGACACTGTTCTGGCTTCTTGGCACCTTTTCTGGCATACAGCCCAGATCTGTCTCACTAGGAGGCCTCTGACGGAAAGTCGGCTCTCAGCCAGAATCCAAGACGGGTGTGAATGCAGGTTGGCAGCCCCAAGGGGCCCAGTCCTCTGATGAATGGAAAGGTGTGTGGAAGGGAAGCCTTTCTGCCCGAGAGTTTCCCCGTCTGGTGTGCAAAGGCCAGTGCTCCATGGAGCGGGCTTGTCTGCCTTGGTCGTCTTGTGCTTTAGTAGTTAGACTGCTTCCAGGTATCACACAAGGAGTCTACTGATGGGTGTGTATAGGAAAAGGGAGAAAAAGGAAGGGCAGGGTGGTTCTGAATCACTGGGGGACGAAGTGGGTCCCTCACCCAGGTTGAATGACGGTTCAGCCAGTGCCTGTCCCACTTGTAAGTGAGCTGCACTGTGAGCAGCCTGATGGCCAGGGCTCGGGTAACATGCTCGGCTCTGCACAGATTAGGGGGTCTGCACGGGGCCAGGGAGCAGAGGACACCAGGAGGTTATTAGGTAGAAAAGAGCCAGCCGTCTGCTTCCAAGAAGATGGAGGGCAGGGCTGTGCCTACTTCTGCCCAGACACCAAGACAGCCAGCTCCTGGATGGACATATCCTTGTTGATGTAACGGTTGTACTGAGCAGGCGTCAGCCTTCCATTCTGCAGGGCCTCTTCAATGGAGAACTTCTTGCCCGACTTCCTGTCGTGGATCACAGAGGATTCCCCATTGGGACCCTTCACCGATATTTCCTCCCAGTCGCACTCCTGGCTCCTGAGTTTCACAAACATGTTCCAGTCGATGAGACCAGCTCGGTGGGCTTCCTCTGGGGACAGCTCCCGGCCCGTGTCGGGGTCGATGACCACGATGGAGCGCCGCAGGTGGTTCTCCCTCTGCTCCCTCTTGACGGCCACGGAGCCCAGGCGCTTCTGCAGCTCATCAATCTCGACATCTTTGTCTTTGGAGAGCCTCTTGAGGTCGTCCAGTTCTCTCTCCAGGGACCACAGTCTGGAGTCGAGGTTCGTCCCGGAGCCCACCGTGGTCATGTTCCTCAAGTCTCGTGTTTCTGTTGCCGCCATTTCAATTTCTGACTGGAGCCTTCGGGTCTCGAGCTGCAGGTTTTGCCGCTCCAGCTGGAGTCTGTGGTTTTCTTCCCTTAGGAAGTCCAGTTCTTTGGACGACTTGGAGTTACAGAACTCTAGCTCCGACAGCTTGGCTTCCAGCCGGCTCACCTCTGCATCCAGTTCCCTCTTGCTCCGGCTCTCCTCCTCCAGGCTGCTCTTGAGCTTCTGAATCTCTTGCTCGGTGTTGCCTTTCTCCACCTGGATGCTTTCAGAGAAGACCACCTTCTCCTTGACCTCCATCTTCTCCAGGTTGGCGAGCTTCTTTCTCAGGGTCTCCAGCTCACTCTCCAGGACCTGCCGCCGGTGCCTTTCTTCCTCCAGCTGGAGTCTGAGCAGGGAGTGCTCCCTGGCCTGCTGGGGGTCCTGCTGCAGCACCACTTTCTGCTTGAGGGTCACCTTCTCGCGTGCCTCCCCCTCCTCCTTCTCCAGGTCAGCCAGCCGTTGCTTCAGCCACTGCACCTCCAGCTCAGCCTCCCTGCGCGCCTGCCGCTCCCGCTCCAGCTCCTCCAGCTGGCACTCCAGCTCGGCTCGCCGGCGCTGCAGCCGCCGCAGCTCCCCACGGAGGTTGTCGATCTGCCGGAGCTCGACATCGATGCTCTTGGTGAAGGCGTTCACCTCGGCCCGCAGGCCGGGCTCCTCCTCATACCTGATAACCTCCTGTGGGACCACCTTTTCCTTCACTTGGGAAAGCTCCTCTTCCTTCTGTTTGATTTTCTCCTCCTGGGAAACCCTCTCCCTTTCCAGATCCACTTGCTTCTTCTGTTCCTCTGATAGTCTGGCCCTCAAAGATGCCACTTCCTCTTTGGTTTGGGGGTCTTCCCGGAACTGGAGGATCTCCTGGACCACCTCCTTGGTCTGTACCTGGGGTTTGGTGTCTTTCAGGGACTGAATCTCTTGCTTCAGCTGGTAGATCTCTAGATCGCACCTTTCGATGAGCCTGGTCTTGTCGACGATCTCCTCCCTGAGCCTCTGAAGCTCCTTCTCCATTTCGGGGTCAGTCTTGTACTTGATGACCTCCTTAGTCACTTCCTTGACTTCCACCTGGGGGCCCCGCCTCCTGAGCGCCTCCAGCTCAGCCTGGTAGCTCTTCAGCTGCTCCTCGGCCCCCCGGTACTTGCGCTCCTGCTCGATGAGCTCTAGGCGGAGGCTGGCCACTTCCCTCTCTGCCTTGGGGTCGGGCCGGACGATCTCTCGCACTTTCTCCTGGACCACCACTTTGGCGTTTTCCTCTTCCAAGGCCCAAATCTTTCGCAGCAGCTCCGTCTTCTCCCTCTGGTTGGCACGAGCCTTGGCGGCCTCGTCCTCGTACTGGCGTTTGAGGTCGCCGACCTCCCTCTCTGTTGCCACATCCTTTTCTACCTTGAGCACCTCCTTGACGGTGATTTTCCCCTCGGCCATGGCCCGCTCCTTCTCCAGCCTCTTCAGCTTCTCCTGGAGGAAGCTCAGCTCCTCTTCCTGCTTCTCCCTGAGCTTGCCCTCCTGCTGCTGGTCCTTCTGCAGCTGCCAGTACTCGGCCTCCAGCTGGGGGTCGTTCTGTAGTTTCACCACCTCCTTCTCCATGACCTTCTCCTGAGCCCGGTTCTTCTCGGCCAGGGCCGCGATGCGCTGCTGCAGGAGGACCGCCTCTGCTTCCCGGGTGCCCTTCTGCCGCCTCAGCTCCTCCAGCTCCTCCCTCAGCCTCAGGACTTCATCGGCCTGGGCTCTGTCGGGCTCGATGCGCAGGACCTCCTTGACCACGTACTCCTGCCCCCCGTCCCTGGTCTCCTGCTCCAGAGCGCGCAGCCGCAGCCGCAGCGCCTCCAGCTCCTCTTGTAGCAGCTGGTTCTTGTGCTGCTCCTCTGCCAGGGTCCGCTGCATCTGCTGGAAGCTCTCCTCCAGTGCGGGGTCTGGCACCTTCTTCAGCACCTCCTTCCTCACCACCGATTCCTGGGGGCTCCGATTCTGCAGAATCCGGACTTCCTCCTGGGCACTCTTGACCTCATTCTCCAGCTGCTGCCTCCGCTCCGTCTCCTCGTCCAGCTCCTTCCGAATCTTCCATGTCTCCTCTGCTCCAGAGCCTGGCTTGCTCCCTTGCAGGGTCTCATGGGTCACTCCTACCTCTGGCTGCTGGGAAGGAGAAGACAACACACGGTTAAAGCCAGCCTCTCTGCACAGCCTGTTCTCATCTGGTCAGAGCGCACCTGGGTCACCTGTGAACAGGTCGGACTGGTTGTCCTATGGTCCCCAAGGACTCCCTCAGCACTGGGTCCACTAGAGTTCTAGGGTTACTTTTGAAAACAGTAAACAACTAGGTTTTTTAAATGTATCTGGTGAAATATTTTAAAACCACAGAAGACGTGAAGTGAAACCAGAGTCTCCCCCTCTGGTCCTGTTCCCAGAGGATACCTGACATCTTTGAGACACGTGTGTTTTTAATGTGCGTCATGTGTTTGTGAACAAATAAATGGTAGTCCCCTGTTCCACACCCTGCTTATCGCACTTAATGTATAGAGAGAAATCCGCAGCAGCACCGAGAGTGCTCCTTCACTGCGTAACAGCTACACGGTTTCCCATTGTACCACAGACCCTAATTTAGTTAATCACCTGCTGCGGGTGAATATTGAGTTGCTTCCAGTTTCCTGCTATCACAATGCTGTCATAAACGTTATGGACTTTAACAAATGAGTTAAGTTACCTTTTACTGGGTGCTCAGCAAATGTTTGTTGGATGGAACACCTAAAGTTATACTCCTGTGAACAGAAGCATTGGCTTGGGCCAGTATTCACACTGGTGCTGCCCAGCCACGTTAGCAAGGGATACTCACTCCCACTAGCTCATGGGCTGTTTCTTTGAGGCAGAATGAGTCTTATTTCTCACCTGCTGGAACAGTTGTGATTTTTTTGTTGATAAGGAAGATTCGCCCTGAGCTAACATCTGTGCCAATCTTCCTTTATTTTGTATGTGGGATGCCTCCACAGCATGGCTGATGAGTAGAGTAGGTCTGCACCCGGGATCCGAACCCCTGAACCCCAGGCTGCCGAAGCAGAGCGTGTGGAATTTTAACCACTTGGCCATGGGGCGGGCCCCTGGAATAGTTGTGAGTAGAATGTCTTACTAAGATCCATTACCTGTCTCAGAAGATTCAGAGCAAACTCCAGATTCTGCAGCCTCTGTCTGTTGATGGCGTTAACTTCGGTGAACTTGGCAGCAAGAGCCGCTTCCTACAGGAGAGCAATCAGCAAACAGGAGTCAGCAGGCTAAGCTAGAGAGAGCTCAGACAGTTTCTGGGAGGTCTGGCATCTGGGGATAGAGGGTAGCTTCCTGCCCCTTGCTACCTGGAGCTACACTGCAGTTTCATCTGGTGGAGAGAAAAGTAGATTTAGAGTCAGAAGTCTCAATCCCCAAGGGCCTCGAGCAGGTCTCTGTCTGAGTCTTGCGTGTTCTAGTGCATAGAAGGAACTGAACATCCGCCCTCTGTGTACTTCCTGAGGGGGGCAAAGTGGGAACCTGCCACACGCATGCTCCGGCCCAGATCCCTCCCGCAGGCTTCTTTCTGGGCACATCAGTGTCGCCGCCCCAGAACAAGGTGACTCTCCTCTCTTACGGAACCTGTCTGCACCCAGGAGGGCTCTTGCCTGGTTTCCCCACTGCGTGTGCATCTCAGGCCCGCGTGCCGCGCATCCTGAAGGGCAGAGACTCACCTCTTCCCTCACTTTGGCAGCAGGGGACTGGAGCCTGGCCCTCTTGTTCACGTGGCTGCTGCTTCCATTCTCCAAGTCAAGAAGGGACCTCAGTTTCTCTGCTTCTAACTCATAGTCCTGGGCGAGAGACACGGCAGAGGACAGACAAGGAGTTGACACGGAAACGTTCTTACACTGCTTCCGGCTGACTGCAGATGTCCTCCACACAGCTGCAGCTGCGCTGACTGCCAGGAGGTTCTGAGAACCATCATACGTCCGCAGTGCATAGCTACGTCCCTGAACAACAAACAAGACCAGCAAACGGATGCCCGCAGTGCCCCTCCCCCCTGCCGAGTGCTCCCTCCTGGCCTAGAGAGTGTGACATTCTGCTGTCTTCATTTCACACTGTGCCATACACCTTTCCTCACGTCGCCACCTTCTAACCCTCCTGTTGACCAGTTTGATGACTTTATAACCCATCAGGTGGGTGGGTGATAGTTGACCTAGCTGTTCCTCTGCCACTGGATGGACATTTAAATTATTTCTAGTTTGTCTCTTCTGCTATTGTAAATGATGTTGTTACAATGATTTTGTTTATCCTGCATTATTATTCTTTTCTATTTTTTCCCATTGGGATAAATTTGCCCAGTTTACTGCTTCAAACAGTAGAAAACCCTTTTCTGGTGTTCGACGCCTGGTGCCATCCGGTTTCCCCAGAGGGCTGCGCCAGCTTGCACGGCTGTCAGCAGCGCCTGGGGATGGCCCCGCCGCTGCTCTTCCCAGCTCACCTGGTGGAGAGAGGCCCTGTGGCTGTGCGCTCTGGCAGGAGTGTCCCTCTCACCTTGACAGCTTGCTGGTACCGCTGGGACTGGCGACAGACTTTCTGTACTTCCTCATCCCTTCTTGCTATCTCATCTAGCAGGTTCTGTAAAACAACAGAGACTTTAAAAGTCAAATTTTAAAAAGTTAAAAAAAAAACTTAATAAAGTAGGTAGATTCCTTGGAATCTAAAATTATTTTTCTGTAGTACAAAGTATAAGGAATGGCTTCCTCGAATACATTTGTCTGTTACAAAAGGAAACTCTAAGGCCCTGTGAAGAAGGGCCAAGAAGATAGTTATCTTTACCAGGAAACGAAAGCTTACTGAGTGCTTCAAAATGTCAGGCACTGTTCTGATATCTTACTTAGATTTCCTCATATAATCTTCCAACAGTCCTATGAGGTAAGTAAGCACCATCATTATCTCCAGTTTATGAGTGAGGAAACTGAGGCACGGTGAGACTCAATGACTTGCCCGTGGGGACACGGCCAACCTGAGCCTAGGCTGTTAGGTTCCCATGGTCCTCAGCCTTCACCCTGAGGCATTGCTGCCTTCTGAGGAGCCAGGACTGAACTTTGGAAATGGGACTTTTCCCCACGAGGGCTCCTCTTATGTTTCCGTAGCCATTCGCTCCTTCAGCCAGCTTGTGCTGAGTGTCCACTCTGGGCCAGGCCCCCTGCTGGGCGCTGAGGAGGGAGGAGTGAGTGAGACACGGTTCCTCTTCTCAGAGTCAGGTGCTGGGAGCCAGGCAGGGCCACAGTCCCGTGAGGACACAGCTCTGCCAGGGCAAGCGGCAGCCACCGCCCGGCTCTCCTAGAGAGGGGCTTGCTGACCTCTGACCCCACCTTGTGACATGCCTGTGCATGCGGAAGCAGCCATCTTACCTTCTGATTCTTCAGCTTGGTCTCCATCTGGCTGAGGCTGTCTGTCTCCTGGGGCTCGTGGCTGGGGATGTCGGATAAGAACCGGAGCACGTGGTCACAGCTGCTACGGTAGTCATCGTAAGCAGCCCTGGCGCTCTGCAGGCTCTGGGCCCTGTGGGGCAAAGCCAGCCGGTCAGGCAGGCCTCTGCCACGGTGAGCAGATGCCTCACTGGAAGCTGCCCTCACCCCTTCTTAAAGAAGTCATCTGTGCTCATTTTGTAAAAGGGGAGGGGGAACCAAATGTAATTTAACTGGAAATAACCTAAACATTTGCCAGAAAGGAAGTGGTTCAGTAAATTATGGAGTGTTAAGTTGGAGTCCTCCACGGCCTCTGTAAAGAACTGGTGGGTCCACGTGTACCGACTTGCAGAGACACATGCTGTGTATTATAGGACCTGAACAACCCACATGTCTAAGGAGAAATCACAAGCAAGGGTAGAAAATCTTTTGAACTCACTGAAAATAAAAACATACCAAAATTTGTGGGACACAGCGAAAGCAGTGCTTAGAGGAAAGTGATTAGTATTAAATGCTTGTATTAGAAAAGAAGCAAGCTCTCAAATCAACAGTCTGAGCTTCCACCTTAAGAATAAAAAAGAAGAGCAAATTAAACCCAATGTAAGCAGCAGTAGGAGATAATAAAGAGCAGATGTCAATGAAACAGGAAACAAGAAAACAGGAGAAAGAGCATTGAAACCAAAGCTAGTTCTCTGAAATGGTCAATAAATTAAACCTCAGACACAATGATCAAAAAAAAAAAAAAAGAACATATAGGGCCGGCCCCATGGCTTAGCGGTTAAGTGCGCGCGCTCCGCTACTGGCGGCCCGGGTTCGGATCCCGGGCGCACACCGACGCACCGCTTCTCCGGCCATGCTGAGGCCGCGTCCCACATCCAGCAACTAGAAGGATGTGCAGCTATGACATACAACTATCTACTGGGGCTTTGGGGGAAAAAATAAATAAAATTATAAAAAGAAAAATACATAAATACAAAGAAGGTATACGACAGGAATGAGAGAGAGAACATCCCCTCAGATCCTGCAGACACCGGAAGGATGAGAACATCATGAACGATTTTATGCCAGTTGAACAACCTGATGGGATGGACAAATTCCTCGAAAGAACAAACTGCTGCAGCTGAGTCAAGAAGGAAGCGAGCCAAGCAGTCCGCTGTCTGTCAGTGAGCTTGAATTTGTAGTTAAAATCCTTCCCCATACAAAAATCAAACTGCAGGCCCAGACGGCCTCCACCAAGCATTTAAGAAAGAAATATCAGTTCTACACAAACGCTTCCAGAAAACAGAAGAGGGGAGGGAACACTTGCCCATGAGGCCGGCGAAATACATCACAGGAAAGACAGCAAGATGCAGTGTGTGTGGTATGTTGTCATCCTGTTGTCCACCTTCCCGGCTTGTACAGAGTGTTTTTGGAAGGAAACACGAGAAACTGGGAGCAGTGCTTCCCTTGGGGGAAAAGGGCTGGTCATTATGATCACTTGGAGTTTTTTACTTTGTATATGTATTGCTGTTTTCAAAAAGAGGAAATTATTTAGAAAACAAGCAGCCTTTGGTGGCCTCAAGGTCGACCCCACCCGCGGCCCCTCACCTGAGCTCAACCTGCTGGTGGAGGTGGTCGAAGCGCTGGCTCAGCTTGTGCACCTCGGCCTCCTGGCGCTCCAGGTCCGGGCAGTGCTCCTGGAAGCGGCTGGCCAGCGAGCCGCAGCACTGCTTGGCCGCCTGCAGGTTCTGCTCCGCCTCTCCCACGAGGGACTTCTGGGCCTGCAGCTCAGAGCCCAGGGCCTGCCGGGGCGGAGAAGCAGACAGCGGGCGGGCGCTGTGGCCAGAGCTCCCTGGGGCCCGGGGCAGCGCTACCCGAAATGCTTGGGGCCTCCTGCTTTGGGGGTGGTAAGCCCGGGCCTGGGGAGGGGCTGGGGCTTTGCCTCTGCGTTTCTCCTCAAACCTGGCGGTCATTTCTGTGATGTTCCGTTACAATGAACAAAACCGGAAAAACTAACTTCTACACCCTGCAGCAGATAGCACATGCGCTGTGACACCATGCCCGGACTGGAATAGCCGGCTGCTCTCCAGTCTCCAGGCTTCGGTGACGGCTTTGTCCTCTGAGACCATTCTCTCAGCTCTGAGGTGAGGTCTCAACACGCCGCAAGGATTTTGCGAACTGGTGTGTGATCGTCACCTCCCCTAGGCCCACAGACTCAAATTTGTCTACAGTGGTCAGGCAGGCAAATACGGGAAGTGGGCCCAGTGGCAACCACGACAGAAAGCAGATGCTGGGGCTGGGGCAGCTGCTTCTCTGCTCCAGCTGACCTCACCCGGGGGCCTGTGGGCCCAGAGATCCTGGGAATCTGGGGGGTTATGCAGATATTTGGTTTTCAAACACTAGCACCTGATTTCCACAAGCCACACAAACCCCATGAGCAGCTGGGATTTGGGCCATGGGCCTCCACTGGCAACTTCCAATTTGGCACAGTGCAGACATTCCAAACCTGCAGAGACTCGCTGCCACGGTCCGTGGGGCCTTGGCCCCTCATGTGTCCAGAGGTGGTGAGGTGGGAGCGCCTGGAGAGAAAGGCTCCCGAGGCCCAGGGTCCCCACACTCACCGCCAGCTCCTGCCTCTTGCTGTCCAGAGCACAGCCACTCTCGGGCACCGTGTCATCCTGGATGAGCTGGTTCTCGTAGGTGGCCAGCACCTCCCAGCCCTGCTGTAGGCTCTTCTCCAGGCGGTTGGCAACGTTGACCCTGAGGACACGGGGCAGGAGTAGAGAGGGTGCCCGCCTGGCCCTTTGACCCCGCCCGACCTCCCCGCTGCCTGCCTGCCACCCACTTCTCCTGGGCCAAGTCCAGCAGCTGCACCAGGCGCTCGTATCTGCTGCTGGTGTCCTCCACTCGAGCCCTCAGCAGAGGGGCGCTGCCACTGCCCGGCACGGCCTGTAGGAACGCCTCGCACTCGGCCGTGCTGCACGCCTTCTCGGGCTCCATCCGCAGCAGCTCGTTGGTGATGTTCTGAGGGGACCAGAGCCCTTCGTGTCGGCCACAGCCAAGCAGTCCCCAGCCCCCAGGGGGGTGCCCATGCTTCAGGGGACAGTGGAAGCTTCTGGGGAGGCCTGATTGAAATGCAGAGGCCTGGGCCCTCTCCAGGTGTGGGGCGCCAGCCGAGGAGTCTGCATTTGTTATGGGCATCCCAGGGAATTCTGATGCAGTGGACCGTGACTCACAAGAGTGATGAAAATAATAGGTAATTACTGAGCACTTACTGTTCAAGCACTTCACATGGATGATTTCATTCATCTATGGGGGCAACTCTATGAGGTAGGTGCTTTTTCTCTCCCCGTTCACAGGGGGAGACCCCATGGCTCCAAGCAGCTTAGGGAGGATGTGGTAGAGCCTGGCCATGCCCCACCACAGCGCCAGGCATCCTCCGGGCCCTGGCTCGGCCCCCACCAGCCCTGACATGAGCCACAGCTAGGGCCACTGCACTCCCCTGTACATCAGGAATGGTCATGCCCATGCGGAGGACACTGAGGACCAGGAATGGTCATGCCCATGCGGAGGGCACTGAGGACCAGGAATGGTCATGCCCATGCGGAGGGCACTGAGGACCAGGAATGGTCATGCCCATGCGGAGGGCACTGAGGACCAGGAATGGTCATGCCCATGCGGAGGGCACTGAGGACCAGGAATGGTCATGCCCATGCGGAGGGCACTGAGGACCAGGAATGGTCATGCCCATGCGGAGGGCACTGAGGACCAGGAATGGTCATGCCCATGCGGAGGGCACTGAGGACCGAGGATGGTGATGCTTGAATCCTGGCTGGTATTCACATGCCCTCACTCCGTCCTCCCAAGGCCCCGCGAGTGGGGACCAGCCCATTTTACTGAAGAAAGTCAGGCTTGGGCTGAAGTACCACGTCCGTGGTCAAGCAGCGAGTGAGCCGGCTCTGTGTAACTGGAGTGCCGTTATGCACAGAGCCTCTTGCTCCCTTGTGCTACTCAGGCCACGGTTGTTGCTGTCGTCAGTACAGTCATGCGCCGCATAATGATGACACTTCAGTCAATGACCGACCGCTCACTGCCATGTTGCCTGGGTGTGAGTAGGCTGTACCATCTAGCTGTGTATAAGTATACACTATGACGTTCGCAAAACGAAACCACTTAACCATGCGTTTCTCAGAACGTATTCCCGTTAAGTGACACATGACTGTACTGCCATGAGCCTGCAGGCGACAAACTGTGCAGAGGCGGCGTGAGCCTCGCCAACCCTTTCTCCTGGGGACGTGTCTGGGGGGAGCACCAGGACTCAGGCACCTCCTCGGTCCTCAGCCTAGAACAGCCCCCCTACCTCCCCGACTCAGGACTTCTTGTTACACATGGCAGGTGGTCCCCATTGAGCACTAGGACCCCTGTGGGGACGAGACCTTGAGCAGGAGCCCCAGAGAGCCAGGGGGCCAGCTGTGCCCTCAGCTAGGTGGTACCTTGAGGTCCTTGGCCCGCTCGGCGCTGTCCTGCACGGCCCGGCCCTGCTCCAGCGGCGGCCGCAGGATCCCCGCGATGGCCTTCTCCTGCCGGTCCAGGTCGCTGGCCACCTTGTCCAAGCCAGCCAGCAGCTGCCGCCCCCGCAGGTCGGAGGCATCTGCCAGAGGGAAATCACAGACTCAGGTGACGGTGCGTGACGCCCCTCCTGTGCCCGACCCTGCCCCATCCATGGCACAGACCCGGGTCCAGCCCTACTTCCCTGGCTCCCCAGAGCCCCGGGCTACAGCCCCGGCGCCCACCTCCAGGGCTCTCTGCCTTCAGCACCTCGTGCCGCTGCTGGAGCGCACTCCTGCTCCCCTCTGCCTTCTGCCGCACGCTCCGGTACTGGCTGCCCAGGCTGTGAGGGCAAAACTGGGCTGGGGACTCAGGCAGCCCATGGCCCCCTCCACCCACAAAACTGGGCTGGGGACCCGGGCAGCCCAGGGCCCCCTCCACCCACAGACACATATGGCCCAGAGGAGTCAGGGGCTCATCAAAATGCTTTGAAAAGTTAAAACACGACACACATAGGAAGGGTTCACGCTAACATTGGGCTTTCTTTGCTCCTGGGTTCCGACGGACCGCTTCCTTCCTTCCTTCCTTCCTTTCTCTCTTTTCTTCATCGCAAATCTTATACCTAAAATTATCTTGTTTGCTCCTTTATCTTCCCCCCCAGGAGGTTACCCCTGAGGGAGCAGTACACAGTAGGTGCTCAATAAATATTTACTGAATGAATAAATGAAAGCATTCCTTGAATCACTCACTCATTGAACAGAGTTTTTGGGTACTTACTGTGCACCGGGTACTGAACAAGGCCCTGGAGACAATAAATCTCTCCAAGGAGCCCCTGCCAGATGAGACTGACTCATACACAGGGCATCCTAATAAAGAGTGGTATGTGCAGCAGGAGAAGGTGCTTGAGAGCCAAGAGGTGGCAGCACTTCTGGAGCCAGGGTGGAGGGCCAGGGGGCAATCAGGGAAGGCTTCACAGAAGAGGTGACCCCAGGGCTGGGTCTTCAAGCCAAGAGGCTTGAGCCAACCAGGCAGCAAGTAGGTGGCCATGTAGAAGGAGCAGCAGCATGTGCAAAGGCCCAGCAGCACATGCAGAAAAACTGCTTGCTGAACTGTGCCCACAGGTGGACGTTCACATACAGCAAGTCAGCCCAGCCAAGAGGATCCGCTCCTGTCCACTTGGGTCTCCAAGGGGTGCAAGTGCGGGGGTGTCAGTCACCTCCTGAGGCTGCGTCGGGATGCCCAGGGCTGTGAACGGGGCCTGAGGGGCCCCGGGGTGGGGGTGCCAATCCAGGCTGGTTCCTCCTTTGCCCTTGTACCTGTCGGCCAGAGCCAGGGCCTCGGGGTCGGTGGGAGGGATCACGAAGCAGACGGCCGGGGCGGTCAGCTTGTTCCCGGCGCTGTCGGTGAGGTCCCAGCTCTCCCCGTTGTTCCTCTGCAGCGTGTAGCTGTAGCCCCGCGAGATCAGGCCCTGGCGGGGCAGGCCACGCGGTCAGAGGGCCCGGGGAGCCCAGCCGCCATCTCGCCCCCGCCCCCCCACTCTCGGACCTGGGGAGTGTTAGCCCGTCCCGCAGACCCTCCCCGAGGCGTCTCACCGTGAGAGTGGGGAGGGGCCGGGGACGTGTGTTGGGTCTGCGGGTCCAGCGCCCGCCTGGGTTTCCCTTTGGGGACCCCCCCTTCCCAGTCCACGTGGCCTCGTCCCGTTTCCATTCGCAGTCCCTGACGGCTACGAGCAGACACGTGACCCAGGCCTGGCCAATGAAAGAACGGCCTCACCCCCGGTCACTGTGATTGGTGTAGGCTGGACACGTGACTCAAAGCGGGCCCATGGGAACCCTCGCCCGGACTAACGCGGAACGGCTGGGCTCGCTCAGCGGCCAGAAGAGAGGCCGGGCGGCCAGTGGGCGGGGCGTCGGCAGAGCGACCCCAGCGACGGAGCCGAACGCGGGGTCCTGAAAACGTCTGAGGTCCGCCATCCAGCCATGTCACCCCAAGACCCTGCGGTGACACGGGAAGAGGCAGCTCTGGGCCGGGCCGGCCTGCCCGGGGCTCCGGCCGCCTGGGCAGCGGCTCACCTGGTCACCCTCAAAGTCACAGAGCGCCTCCACGGGGACGGGCTGGAGCGGCGTCTCCCGGCGGTACCGGAGGGGCACCACCTGCTGCCCTCGCTGCTGCAGGCCCCGCACCACGTGCTCGTACTTGTCCAGAGCCTTCTCCTGGTCCTGCGGGCAGGCGGGCGCCCGGTGAGACCACGCAGCCCTCCCGGGGGCGGGCAGGCGGCAGGCGGGGCGTGGACGGGCCCGCACTCACGTCCAGCTCCCGCAGCAGCAGCTCCAGCTGGTAGCGGTCCTTGAAGTCGGGGCTGTACTTCTGGCTCAGGTCCGAGTCCACCTTGCGCAGCAGCTCCTGAGCAGCCTTCACGTCTCTGTGGAACTAGGGGGGAGCCGGCGCCCGATTATGGACAGGAAACCACGGGGACATCAGGGGCTCAGCCTGGCTGTGGCTTCAAGCCCATCCCCAGCGGGGCTGGGGCTCACCCTGAATCCACAGGCTCTGCTGCTCCGCCACACCCCCAACCCACCCCAGCCCGACTTCCTGGGGGCCTCGCAGGGAAGAAGCCGGGTCCCTTCCCACCAGTCCACACGCCCCACCTCCATGACATGTGAATCTTTCATATATATACCAGTAAGCTCTGGGTTCCCTTCCGTTCCACTCCTCTCTGTGCCAGGGGCACCCTGACTTAAGGCTGTACTTTCATTCTAAGTCTTGAGACACAGAAGACAAGCCTCCCCTCTCTGTTCTAGAAAATTCTCTTGCCCATTCTTCAGTCCATCAGCTCTGGAATCACTCATTGTCAGCTGTCCCTGGGCTGCAGCCGTGAGCAGGACTTTGGCACCCTGTGAAGCTCACAGCCCAGCAGGGCTCAGACCCAAACCAGGAGTTCCGTAAGCGCAGTCTGAGTTCAAGTGTCCCCATGCCACCCACTCACAAGAATCACCTGCAAGTCTCATTAAAAACACATTCCTACAGAAACAACCCAGTGTCCATCAACAGACGGATGGATAAATGCAACGGGGTCTGTCCTTACAATGGAATACTATTCAGCCATAAAAAAAAAACAAGTTCTGATTCATGCTACAACGTGGATGAGCCTAGAAGACACGTTCAGTGAAAGAAGCGGGACACAAAAGGCCACATAGCATGTGACTGCACTTACATGAAATATCTAGAACAGGCAAATCCATCGAGACAGAAAGGATTAGAAGTTAACAGGGGCAGGGGGAGGGAGGCATGGGGAGTGACTGTTTAATGGGTACAGATTAACCCATTTGGAGTGATGAAGGAGTTTTGGAAAGACAGTAGTGATGGCTGCACAACACTGAATGTAATGAATAAATAGCACAGGATTATATGCTTAAAAATGGCTAAAATGGCAAATTTCATATGAAAACCCCACACACGCTTCTGGGGCTGACCTGGTGAACCAGACCCTCCAGCCCCGGCCCCCAGGGAAGATACATGAGGGCCCAGCCAGCTCGGGGCACACCCAGGTATGCCATCAGAAGTGTGGGTGCTGCGAGGCCTGGGAAGGCAGCCCTGCAAAGCTCCTGGGGGAAGTGGCTCTGAGGCCAGGCGTGAGCCAAGTAGGCACTGATGCCCCCACCAGTGGGCCCTGGGTACCTGGTGGTAGTCTTCCATGTACTTCAGGTGGCTCTCCTCACAGATGAGCAGGTTCAGGTACTCCTTCCAGTCTGCGTGCACGGCCTCCATGTGAGCCTGCCAGGAGAAGGGGGGTAGACGGCTGCTAGGCAGGTGCCTGGGACACCAAGGGAGGGATGGTGGGATTCTGCACCAGACAATGGTGGGATAGGAGGTATCTGGCATCTGCCTGGGCTTGGCTCCCACAGAGGCAGCCAGCTCTGCCCAGGGGTGGGAGGAGAGAGGGGACATGTTGAGTAGTCAAGCATGGCTGCCATGTACTGGTGCTCAGGTTGTGCACTGCACAAGGGGAAAGTAGGTGCTGTGTCTGCCCAGAAAAAGTAGTGCTTTTTAAATATTTTCACAAAGGCAATGTAGGGGGTTGAATGGTGTCCCCCCCATACCCAAATTCATGTCCACCTAGAACTCAGAATGTGACCTTATTTGGAAATAGAGTCTTTGCAGATGTTACTAGTTAAGGATCTCAAGATGAAATTATGCTGGATTTAGGGTGGGCCCTAAGTCCAATGACTGGTGTCCTTATGAGAAGAGGAGACACACACAGACGCACAGGGAGAAGGCCATGTGAAGACGGAGGCAGAGACAGGAGTGATGTGGCTCCAAGCCCAGCACCGCCAAGGCCTGCTGGCAGCAGCAGAAGCCGAGCGAGCGGCAAGGAAGGATCTTCTCCTAGAGCCCTCAGAAGGAACAAGCCTGCCGACACCTTAATTTCAAACTTCTGGCCTCCAGAACTGTGAGAGCATAAATTTCTGTTGCTTAAAGCCACCAAGTTTCTGGTCATTTTTTACGGCAATCCTAGGAAATGAGGCACCATTAGGGCTTCAGGAGTGAGGGGCCGAAGGCAGGACATGGAAAAGGATCAAGATAATGAGAGGAGGCAGGGTCAGACAGAGCAAGATGAGAGACAGACGGACAGACGGACACAGGACGCAGGACCCCACCCCAGGGGCCCACACCAGGGGTGGCCCTGAGGCCCACCTGGAGGAGGCGCCCCTGCCGGGGCACACGCACCTCGATGGAGTTCCTCCCGGGGTGCTCGGCGGCCAGCAGCTGGTCCCCCTCACTGTGCAGCTTGTCGATTCTCTCCTCTTTGGCCTCCAGGTTCCGGCTGATGAAATTCTGCAGCGGGGGGCAGCGGGGGGCTCAGCCGGGCAGCCCTGCTCCCTCGGGGCCTGGGCCCGGCCCCGGCCCCGCACCCACCTCGTACTGGCGCCGGCGGGTGGGGTAGTCGAGGTTGCGGTCACTCCAGTCGTACTGCATGCGGCCCTTGGCCTGCTGGTCCAGCCAGTACAGCTCGTTGGTGCAGCGCTGCATGTAGTCCTGCAGCGAGCCCAGGTGCTGCTGGCGCGCCTGCGACGCCGCCTGTGGGCCGAGCAGGGACAGGGCTGGGGCCTGGGCCGCCCGGGGACAAGCCCAGCTCCACCACTTCCCAGCGGGAACCCCTTGACCCTCTGCAACTCATTCATTCATTCAGCAAACATTTATCGAGCGTCCGCTAAGTGCGGGCATGGCTCCAGACACCAGGGATACAGCAGTGAAAGAAACAGACAAAACCCTCGTGGACCTGACAGTTCTGTGGAGCCTCAGTTTGCTCATCTGTGAAATGGGATAACGACAGCACTGATCTCAGAGGGCACAAAGACCAGCATGCAGTTGCTGCTCAGTAAACGCCAGCAGCTACAGCCCCCACTGTTATTTTTATCATGTTGTTGTATGGATGGCTAGGACACACAGCAAACCGGGAAGAGGTGGGGTGTGGGGCGCTGGGGAGGAGGGAGGTCTTGCTCTGCAAATAAGAACAGCAGCTCACAGACACGGGGCACCGTGTGCCAGGACCGTGTTTTCCACGTTAACTGGCGCTGTCCTCAAAGCGACCCTGTGAGGCGGGCAAAGTAACTCCACTTTACAGAGGGGAAAACTGAGGCTCCTGGAGGCTAAGGAGCCGGCTCAAGGGCTCCCCACCAACAAGGGGAGGAGGCAGTCTGGCTCCAGAGCTGCCTCACGGCCATCCCGTACCCCCCATCCCAGGAGGTGGCTGAAACGCCTGCAACAAGCATTTATGCATCACTTGTGCAGTTTGAAAAAGAACACACTCTTTAAAGGTTTTACAAAGGGAAATAGAGAACTTTTGCTGATAGCACATGGCCTCGTACTTGGCACACAGTAGGTGCTCAATAAAGAAATAAGAAGCAAATTGTAGGCCAGGCTGTATCCATAGGGTATATCGGGGCTTTCCATGAGCACAGGGCAGACGGGGGTGCCGTCTCTTCCCCTTCATCCCCTCCGTCCTGTTTGAAATGTTTACTGCACACACTTCCTGTCCCCACAGCCCTGGCCCCCAATCCCCTCCCACCCCCTTCACCCTCTCCCATCCTCTCCATCCCCTTCCATCCCCCCATCTCCCTCACCCCCCGCCCCCTACCCCCACCCCTCCATCCCCCACTCCCCACCTCCCCCCACCCCTCCATCCCCTCCTCTCCCCCTGCCCCCGCTCCCCGGCTCCCTGGGGCTGCTCACCAGCAGCTTCTGGTACTTGGCCTGGAGCTCAGCGTTCTGCTCCTGTGGACAGAGCGGAGGACACGGGTTAGGGCGGGGCGCGGGGGTGAGCCCCTCCTTCCCGGGTTCCCCCCGGCACCGTGCACCCACCGTGCCCCCGTCCTTGGCCAGGTGGGGCCCGATGGCCTTGACCTCGTTGTGGAAGATGTTGTGCTGCTCCACCTGCTGGGCCACCAGCGGCAGGTCCGTCCCGAAGCTCTGGCTGCTCAGCTTGTCCTGGGCGGGGCGGGCGGGAGACGACAGCCGTGGGCCACGGCTCTCCTCCCCACGGGCCGCCGGGAGGGGGCAGGGTGGCCCCGCGAGAGACGCGGGAGAGGCTGTCACCTCTGCCACCACGTCGACACCTGCCATCTCATTTACCCTCACGGCGACCTCAGAGCCCCACGTGTCACCATGCCCGTTTCACAGATGGGGAAGCAGAGGCTCGGCCAGGGGGTCACTCGCCCAGGGTCACACCACTTAAAAAGGCCTCCTGGCTCCAGTGGCCACGCTCCTCTGAGGTGGAGTCGGGCTGGCATGGGCACAGGAAGGGCAGCGGCCGGCCATACGTCTGCCAGGACCCCAACGAGCCCGGTCGGAGGATGACCTCAGAAGGGTCCCAGTCTCTACCACTTCTGCTGTGTGACCCTGGGTCATGCTCTGCACCTCTCTGAGCCTTGCTCTTCTTCCCGACACAAACATCGGGACGACTCCCTCTCCACAGGCCGTGGTGCCCATTAAGTGGCAGGGCTCTCCCGGCACACGCCCAGCCCCTCCCCAGCCGCAGCCCGGGCTGTACCAGCTTCTCCTCCACCAGCGCCGCCCAGTTGACCTGCGGGCTCGCCTCCTTCACCGCCAGCTCGTAGATCTGCTTGTGTTTCCCGCGGAGGTTGGTCACGCGCTCCTTCAGCTGACGGATGCTGAGCGGGGAGAGCGGCAGCCCCGGTCAGCGGGGCTAGTTGGCAGGGGCACGGCCCGCGTCCCCCGCAAGGAGGGGCCTCCCACCCCAGACCCCGGCCTCAGGCTTTCTGCTCGGTGGCCCGGAAGGACAGGGTGACAGTGGCCTTGGGTTCTGGAGAATCACTGGCACCCTCCTCCTGTCCACTTTCCTTCATCCTTCCTCCATCAACATTTCCCCAGGGCCCGCTGTGTGCCCAGAACCGTAGAAGGTTCCAGAAGAAACAGGCAGGTCCTCTGCTCTCTGGAGCCTACCATCCGGCAGGGGCCACAGGGGTGGTGTGGGCTACGACAGGGACAGGAGCAGGGGGTTGTGGGGCACCAAGAGACCCCCGCCCCTGCTAGGGTGCGGGGCTGGGACAAGGGAGCGTCCTGGGGGTCGATTTATCCACATCTGAGCTGAGAGAAGAGCCGTGAGCACAGAAGCTGGCTGGGCATCAGGCAGTGGGAGAGTGTGCTCACAAGCCTGGAGGTCAGACAGCATGGTAGGCAGGGAGCTTCAGTCACACAATGACCAGAGCAGTCGTGGTGCTCTAAGCCTCAGTTTCCCCGACTGTAGAACGGGTCGTCATGAGGATAAGGTAAAGCACTTGGCACACGCCTGGCATCTAGCTGGCCCTCAGCAAACCCTGACTTCAACTCCTGAGTGCCAAGCAGGCCGCAGCCCTCCTGCCCTGACCCAGAGCAGCTACCCGGGGCCCGAAGCGGAGGGGACCTACTCCTCGGTGATCATGTCCCCCTGGGGGTGCCTCATGTGCTTGGCGATGGCCGCGTCCGCCTCCAGCACGTACAGCAGCTTCTCCGAGTCCGACACCTTCTGCAGGGCCACGTCCTGGTGCTCGGGCTGCCTGCCCTCCTGCAGCCGGGCCAGGTCCTGCGAGAGTCACGGGAGGGGGCACAGGGCGGGGACTCAGTGGCCACTGCGGGGATGGGAGGGGGCTGGAGGAGAGGGGCTAGCGAGGGGCCCCCCGGCACCACCTAGCCTCTCCTCTGGGCTCTCAGTGCCTACTTGTGGGGGGCTCTGGGACTCAGCTGTGAACGAAGAGACACGGCCCTGCCCCAGCCCAGGCAAGTCAACAGATGAACCTCACAAAGGCGACTGCAAGTTCGTAGGAGTCTGTGTTTACCAAGGACACACACCTACGGTGGAACGAAGGGGAACTGCTTTAGCTCCGGTGGTCAGTGAGGCCCCTCCAAGGCCGTGACACAAGCTAAGAATGAAGGACAAAAGGGAAGAGTGTCCTAAACAGAGGAAACAGCATATGCAAAGGCCCTGAGGCAGGAAAGGGCAAGCCATGATTGAAGCCACCAAGGTTGAAAGGAGGGATGGGGGAGGAAGTGGGAGAGGCAGGCAGGGCTGGACCAGAGGAGGAAGGACTTGTGCGCTACGGGGCGCAGGAAGCGACATGGCCCCACCTATCCTTAGAGGCAATGCCTCCTGGGGCTCTGCAGGAAGAGGGGATGAGCTGGGAGGGCAGTCAGCAGATGCGACAGCACCCAGGTGAGAGCTGAGGGTGGCCCCGGCTGGGGTGGTGCCAGTGGAAATGGTGAGAATGGACAGAGTGGGTGGATACTGGGGAGGTACAATCGATAGTCGCTGATGAGTCTGGGGTCTCCGCTTGTTTGGGGAAGAGCACTGAACTGGGGTGAGGACAGCGGGTTTCTAACCACAGCCTGTTAATTCACTTCGTCAACATTCCAGAAGCCACGCCCTGCACTGTGCCAGGCCCTGGGGACCCCAGGCCAGCGGGGGAGGCGATGACGAGTCAGTGACTATCTAGGATAAACAGGGGGGAACACGGGGCGCCTAGAGGAGGCCAGTCCCCTCCCCCTGCTGGGTCTGTGTCCCCAGCTCTGCAATGGGAGTAAGAAAAACACCCACAGAAGAGGCATCGCCGTGAGCTGAGTCTCACTCAGCAGTGAAGAGATGGGACCACTGACACCGTCATGAACGAGCCCTGAAAACCATGCGAAGTGAGAAAAGCCGGACACAAAGGGTAGGATTCCGTTTATGTGACCCGTCCGAGTCGGCTCACCCACAGACAGAGAGTAGATGCGAGGTTGCCTGCAGCCGCGGTGGCAACAGAATTAACGGTCAATGGGCACGAGAGGCCTTCCCCGGGGGTGAGAACGTGCTGAACCAACTGACGGAAATGCTGCGCCACCCGCGAAGTTACTAAAAATCACCGAATCGTTCACTTGAGGTGGGAGCAGTTTATGATATGTAAAATATGCCTCGATAAAACTGCTAAAAAGGAAGAGGAAAGGAAGGAAGAAATGGCAAAAGGAAAAAGCAGTAGACGGAGGTGAAGTCTGCCTGGTACCGAGTAGACTGGACTTCCGCTCGGAGGAAGCAAAGGTGTCCAGTCCGCCTTCTGCGGCCAACTCGGGGAGGGGGGAGGGGCGAGTGGGGCCGGCGCCCCCAGGCCAGGGGCCGTGGAGCTGGGCCACCTCCCTGCCCTGGGTGGGTCTGGCCAGTTAAAAACATTACAACTAAATATTACGGTTCTTGGCTTGGCTGGAATTTGACCCACTCCATCATCACCAGCTGATCTGCAGCTCTTTGGGGGATAAGTACATTAATCATTACCTAATTCACGCGGGTGCTGTGTGGGACTCCAAGCCCTCTGAAAACACACTAGCTGAGATGAGAAAGAGAACGTCCAGCTGAGAGAGGCCGTGTAGGTGTTCACGAGTTCAAAGTCAGGCAAGACTGGTCGATGGTAAGACAGGTCAGCACAGTGGTGACCTCTGGGGGAGCCCCATTGGGAAGGTCATGGGCGAGCTTCCAAGAAGCGTTCTCTATCTTGACCTGAGCAGCGGTTACACGACGCAACATTCACGGGGGCAATCTCTCAAAATCTGGACGCCTTCCATATGCCTTATATGCGTTATAGCTCATAAAAAGGCTTTTTAAAGTAAAAAGAAATCATAGGGACTGACTTATCTAATAAATCACACATGCTGATGGACAGACGGGTGACAGCAAATGTGGCAGAGTCACTGGTAGGATCTGGATGGTGGGGACGGGGACGTTCTCCGTGCAACTCTTTCAACTTTTCTGCGCGTTTAAAAATTTATATAGACACAACAGGTCACATATTGTATGATTCTGTTTATATGAAATATTCAGAATAAGTAAATCCAGAGAGACAGAAAGCAGAGAGTGGCTGCCAGGGGCTGGGGGAACGGGGAATGGGAGTGACCGCTGAGGGGTGCGGGGTTTCCCTTCAGGGTGACGGACATGCCTCGGAACCAGACAGAGGTGATGGCTGCACAACACTGCAGATGTACTAGATGCCACCGAACGGTACCCTTGAAATGGTCAATTTTATGTTAGGTGACTCACACTTCAATTGAAAAAATAGGAAAATTCAAGAGAACTTTTGGATAATAAAATTAATAATGATGTCTTCTGAAAAAGGAAAGGAAGGAAGAGAAAAGAAAGAAAAAGATTAGACCATGCGGCCTTCAAAGCACAGGTTCTTTTTTCAAGTTTGCTCATCTGAAGTTAGAAAACAGTTCAAAATTATCTCCCCAATGCATCCTTGTTACTGTGAGTCATTAAGCAAATAAAATGAGAGAGCTAGACCTTCTTCTCACACACACACACACACACACACACACACACACACACACGACGAAAGGTCAGACAGACACACCACAAGGTTAATAGCTGACAGATCTCTCTGGTGGTGGAATTATTCCTGATCTTACTTTGCTTCATTATACTTGTTTATCAGTCCTGAAATGTTTGTAACAAACACATATTACTTTTATTAGGAGGAAAAAAGGACACACCCCAAAAAGCTGTTTTCATTTAGGAAAGAAAACACCACCACAGGGGCCAGGAGAGGGGAGCAAAAACATCACAGGAGGCGCTGGGGGAGGGCGGGCAGGCGGGGAGGGGAGGGGAGAGGAGGGGCAGCTGAGGACTGGTGAGGGCAGGGAGGGAGTGGGAGCGAGGGGACAAAACCCGCCACTCGCCTTTCCTGCCCCCACTCCTCACCCCCGTCCTCCGACTGGCCCTCGGGTGGGTGGACAGCTGGGTGATCAGAGGGAGGGGCAGCCATGGGTGGACTTGGGGACAGCACTGGGGCCGCCCGGACTTTGAACTCCCTCGTGACCTGTCCACCCTCAGTCCCCCCTCCTCTGGACCCACCTCTTAGTCACCCGCTGGGTCGGCATGCAGATGAAATACAGACCCCCGGTGAAACGTGAATTTCACGTAAACAACGGATGATTCTGCAGAACAGGTACAGCCCAAATAGGACATGGCTCACACTTATACAAAAAAAATTTGTGTTTGGAAATTCAAATTTAACTGGAGATCCTTTATTTTTATTTGCTAAGTCTGGCAACGCCATCTCTGGGGCCAGCGCTGTGACTGGCTAGTCAGTGACTGCTGGGACAGCGGTGACACGAGAGGTAAGAACGGTGACACTGACGATCACATGGAGCCCCGCTCGCACCTGCATAATCTCCCTGACTCTCTGCAGCAGCCCGCAGATGGGGGCGACCGCTGCCACCCTTGCAGACGGAATCACGTGCACAGAGAGGTAAGGTGACTCACCCAAGGTCACACAGAAAATGGCAGAGCTGGGACCCTAACCAGGGCCTGGCTCCTGAGGCCGGGGTTCTTCTCCAGACGGGGCCCACAAGCTGCGGGAACTTGGTACCCGGGGTGGGGCTGGTACTAACAGCAACAACGAGGTTCCTGCACCTGCACACTGCTGACATCCGGGCCGGATCATTCTGGGTGCAGGGCCGTCCTGTGCCCTGCAGGATGTCGGGCAGCACCCCCGGCCTCCACCCACTAGATGCTCGTCAACCACACTCCCACTTGTGACGGCCAAAAATGTCTCCAGATGTGGCCACACGGGGGGCAGAGTCACCACTGGTTCAGACAAGACCCTGGTCCTGTACGGGGCTGGGGGGATGGGGGGCAGCCGGGTGGGAAGTGGGGGCACTCACACTCTGCATCTTGGCCTCCGTGTCCACGATGTTCTTCTCCACCTGGTCGGCATTCTTCTGCAGCTGCTCGATCAGCTCCGACAGCTCCTTGTTAGAGATGCTGCAGGCAGAAGACGGGGCGGGGGTGGGTGAGGGCCTGGAGGGCAGGGGCCGTGTCCCCACGCCCCACCAGCGCCCCGGCCTCCCAGGCTGTCCCCAGCCCCGGCTCTGAGCAGGAGCTGCACAGTGAGCCACAGACGGAGCTCGGATGTCCCCTGGGGGACGACGTCACCCACGCCACAGAGATGAGGCAGCGCCTGGGGGTAACCAGCCCCCACTCTGGTCATCTCTCTAATGCTGCTATTCTGCCCTGTTGGCAGAGCACTTTTATTCTTTTTTTCCCATATTTTTTATTGAGATATAACTCACATACCATAAAATTCACCCTTTTAAAGTGTATAATCCAGTGGTGTTTAGTATATTCACAAGGTTATACAACCATCATCGCTCTCTGATTCCAGAACGTTTTCATCTCCCCACAAAGAAACCCCATATCCATCAGCAGTCACTCCCCCTTCCTCCATCCCCCCAGCCCTGGCAACCACTCATCTACTTTCTATCTCTATGGATTTGCCTATTCTGGATGTTTCATAGAAATGGAATCACACACTATGTGGCCTTTTGTGTCTGGCTTCTTTCACTTAACAAAGTATTTTCGAGGCTCATGCATGTTGTAGCATGTGTCAGTGCTTCGTTCCTTTTTATGACTGAATAATATTCCATTGCGTGGATATTTCACATTGTGTTTATTTGGTCATCTGTTGATGGACATCTGTTGTTTCCACCTTTTGGCCATTACGGATCACGCTGCTATGAACATTTGGGTACAAGCTTTTGTGCAAGCACCCTTTCTGTCAAATACCTGATACTTTTCTTTCAATCTACTCACTCTTTATATTTAAATAAATTCACTTAAAAAGGGAACTTCCTCTCCCCACTGTAAACAGAAAACCAGAAGCCCTTACCATAAATGGAAGTAACCACCAAAATAAATTCCATGGAAATCAAACAACGGCATGAGGTTCTAGCTGGATACTCGGCCGCCTGCACACGTTGAGACCAACGGAATAGCCCCTGGAGTAACTGTACCTTTCCCGGTGGGTGTTAGGAATGGAAGTGAGGTTATGCGGGCAAAGAGCCAGGTACACAGTAAATCTCACAAAAGTTTGTGATTATAGTTATTAACGAGCCTCACTGACTGTTGCCCAGCCTGCCTTTGTTGTTGTTTTCTTTAAACAAAGACCAGAGAGGGAAAGCAACTTAGTCAATGTCGTACAGTCAGTCAGCAATGGTTGAGAAGATTAGTGCCCAGTTCCTCAACCTCCATCGAAGACCCTTTTGTACCAATCACAGTGGGGCCTGAGCAGCTGAGCACCCAGGAGTTTCATTCCACCTGCACTCACTAAGCACCCACTGTGTGTAAGGCCCAGCACTGCACACAGACGCAGCCTCACCATCTGAGAGTTCATCCCCTAGACCAGGAGGAACTCAGCATTTACAGAAACAGTCGTGAGACAGGCCGGCATGGAGGCTGGGGTTGCCGAGAGGAGGCTGCTGACTGGCTGGGTGGAGACAGGGGTGGTCAGAGAAGCCTTCCTGGAGAAGGTGGTGGCGGCTGGGTCTGAAGGATGAGGAGGAGTTTGGGGTTCATGGGTAAAAGGCTCCAATAAGGAGAGGCCATGAAAGAGGCAGGTCCTGGGTGTGTCCCTTGGGGGGGCGGTCAAGGGACCCTCAAGACAGAAGGGGCCGCCAGCTCTTCAGAGTGGAGTTCCTCCACTCAAGGCCTGGGGCCCAGCTCCTGGGGCACGAAACATTCCAATCCCCAGGCACTAACCCAGGCCCTCTGAACGTGCATCCCCAGAGCTGGGCCCAGGAAGCGGCATCATCACTGCTGCCGTTTTCACAGGTTCCCCAGGGACCTGGTTCTCTCCAGAGTCTGGGGTCCAATGCTGTGGCTGCCACTTGCTGGTGTCGGGGGGGCGGGGGCGGGAACGGGCACAGCAGACAGAAGCTGGAGTCTGTCCGTCCGTGTCCCAAACCTGCCTGAGGGCCTGCTCTGTGCCAGGCCTGGACACACAGGAACCGGGCGAGGGGGCGGCTCTTGGGGAAAAAGACCCAGCTGGCACCCTCCACAAAGTCAACCTAGGAGGAAGCCTTTCCCAAAGTGGGGTCCCAGTAACCCCGGTCCCGTAAGTCACTCCCGGGGTGAAGGCTCCGTCAGTCAAGGCAGTTAGGAAAACCTAACCCCTTAATAAGCTCATGAGCCAGTAAAGGCTCTGAGAAGTCCTGCAGTGGAGACAGCTGGTGTTCAGTGGAGTGGCCAGGAAGGCTCGGAAAGGGGCACTGTGGACGGAGGAACCGGGTAAGGAGGGTAAGGGCTGGGCTGCCGCGACATGGGCCCACCCCTTGCTCCACCCCCACTGCTCCTGCCCCCACTGCTGCCACCCCCCACTCCCGCCATGCCCACTGGCCCCATCCCCCACTGCCCCTACCCCTACTGCCCCTGCCCCTTGGCTGGGTGGACAGCACGGGGAACATAAACACCTCCGGGCCCCTGAGCCCCACCCCAGCCCCTGACCCTCGGCTGGCCTGCTGCACCCAGACACGGCAAGTCTCAACACAAATATTTAACCCATGACGGCTCAGGCCTCCGTCAGGAACCTGCAGTGTGGGTTAGGCGGGGGCGGGGAACGGGGGGCCTCCATCCCTCTCGGGCCCGCCCAGCTCCACCTCAGCACATGGGGCCAGCTCCCAAACCAGCCCCTTCACCGGCTGCGGCAGGTGCAAGCGCCTTCTGGACCCCACCCTGGCCGGCCCATTACTCCAGCCGAAGCCCAGCACCGGAAGGGGACAGGGGGTGGGGGACAGCCAGCCCCAGGGACCTGGCACTCCTGGTGGAGAACAGAGGTGGGCTCAGCGGGAGTCATAGTCAGACTGGCGTGGGTTCCAAGTCCTGTTGGGCCGTTTACTGCTTGGACCATCTCAGGCAAGCACCTTACCCTTGAGGTGCCTCAGTTTCTCCACCTGTCGACTGGGGATGACCACAAAGGCATCATGGCAATCGGACACTTACTGCACACGCTACACCAGAAATCAGACACGTTCACAGGCTCCACCTCAGCAGCATCCTCACCCTAAGTCCCCGGGGGAGGTTTGTGTGCTCCTCTACAGATGACGAAACCAAGGCTCAGAGATGTCAAGGCACTGGCCCAGGGTCACACAGCTTGTAGATGGGGAGCCATCGCTTCGGGCAGTCTTGCTCCAGGCGACATGGTCAAACGCTGGGCTAACAGCTACTCATAGGGGTGCTGCGAAAGCCACAGGAGCCAGCATCCAGCAACAACCACCATCACTTAACAGTGTGAGCTCATTTACTTTCCACATGCCAGGCTCCCCACTCACTTCTTCCTTAATCTTCACTATAACCCTGCGAGGTAGGTGTTGGCCGGTGGGTGATCATATTATCATCCCCACTTTACAGATGTCGAAACTGAGGACCAGAGAGGTTCAGTAACTTTCCAAAAGTCACACAGTAATTAAATGTCAGAGCTAGAATTCCACTCCAGGCAGGCCCAGGAGTCCAGGCCATTAACAACCCCAGGCGACAGTCCTGCGGGGCTCCCAGCACATCACAGGCACATAACAGATTAACTTAAAATGCCAAGTGCCCCAGGCCACAGTGGGACACCCCTTCTCACTCACTAGGATGGCAATAATCAAAAAGACAATAACAAGTGTTGACAAGGATGTGGAGAAATCAGAACACTCACGCACTGCTGATGGGGATGTGAAATGGTGTGGCTGCTTTGGAAAACGGTCTACAAGTTCCTCAAAAAGTTCAACCTGAAGTTGCATATAACCCAGCAATTCTACTCCTTGATGCCCACCCAAGAGATGTGAAAACACAGGTCCACACAAAAAGCGGAAACAACCCCAATGTCCATCAACTGATAAAACGTGGCCCATCCACATGATGGAATACAATTCTGTCCCGAGACCTGCTTCATGGAGAAACCCTGAACCACGACGCTCAGTGAAAGAAGCCAGAACAAGAGGGCACGAATTGTATGATTCCATTTCTACGAAATGTCCAGAACAGGCCAATCCACAGAAGCAGAAAGCAGACAAGTGGTCCAGGGGCTGTGGGGGGAGGGATGGGGAGTGACTGCTGATGGGTGCAGGGTTTCTTTTCGAGGTGAATTTGATTACAGCGATGGTTGTATAATTCTGTGAATATTCTAAAAACCGTTGGATTATACACTTTAAATGAGGGAACTGCCTGGTGAGTGAGTTAGATCTCAACAAAGCTGTTACTGAAAACACTGGCAAGTGCCATTTGCGAGTGAGAGGGGCTTGTTTCTTCTTCCTCACCCCTTGGAGTCAGTCCCGCCCTTTATCCTGTTTCCATGGAGGCTGGGCCAGCTCCGGGTTATGCCCAGCTGCCAGGAAGATGCTGGGTAACACTCACAGAGGGTTGACCGTGGGTCCGGCCTGTGCTAAGCAAGTCACATATAGGTTGGCTCATTTAATCCCACCACCCCCTTAAGAAACACTGTTCTCCCATTTTACAATGGGGAAACTGAGGCACGGAGCAATTAGATAACTCCGCCACAGTCCCGCTGCCAGAAAGCAGGGCAGAGCTGGGATTCCAATCCAGGCCTCGGGAGCACGGTCCCAGCACTTTCGCCTTTTGGGTTTGGGGTCCCGGAGGAGAGGCCCCAGAGGGTCCTGCATTCCTCCCGCTGTCCAGCTGGCCCCCCGGGGAGAGCTGCGGAGCCCCACGCCAGGAGTGCAGGAATGTGGGTGGGTCGGGAACCGCAGGGAGGGGGCGCAGGTCCCAAGAGGGCTGGGAACTGGCCGGGCCGGTGCAGCTTTTCATCTCACTAATAAGCCACACCAGGGCAGCCAGACGTGGCCGTCAGCCTGGCTGATGGGGGCTGAGATACAGCCCTACCTTCACCCTCCTCCCAGTCCTGTCCCACCCAAGGAGACGGAAAATCCGAGGCGCTCCCACCCCAGAGACTGGAAGGGAGAAGGGAAGGGAAGCAGATCTGAGTGACACGCTGAGAGGGGGACACGCCCAGCCCTCCCTCCATTTACTGGGAAGTTGAACGTGGACACAGGTGCTGAGGGGATCGGCCGTGATACTAGAAGGTGCCTCGGAAGCCATCCAGCCCCACCTGCTCATTACACAGAGGAGCAAACTGGGGCCCTCGGAAGCAGAGGCATCCACCCCAGATCACGCGGGAGGCAGCCGGGGTCCAGAGCCGGCCAGGGTTCCAGTCCTGACTCACTGACCAGCGCTGTAACCTCAGAGGAGCTACTGTGTATTTCTGAGCCTCGGTTTCACCATCTGTAAAATGGGAGTAGTACACCCCACCTAGTTAAGTGAGGTAGGCGGGGAGGGTCAGGGCCACTTCTGGAAACACCTGGACTGAGCTTCAAAGACCATTTTGGGGGCCGAGGACTGAGCTGGAGGTTCAAAGCAGCCTCTGGGGGCCCCAAAGCAGATAAGAGAGCATTTAAGCCCCCGAGGGGGTGTCACTGGTTTCACCAACACCTAAAACAGCACCTGGCATCCAGGAGGCACTCAGCAAGTATCCATTCAATGAAGGACCGTGAGTCACCTAGCACACTGTGGGGGCTCCAAAATGGTGAGAAGGACCCTTCATTCACGCACCACGTACTCACTGTGCTCTTACTCCCCGAGGGGCTGCCACTCACAACAAAACTAAGGCCTTAGGTTGCTGTCTGAACTGTGCAGGGGGTTCTTCCCGTGGCCCCCCTTTCTCTCCTGGGGACCCCCACCTGCCAGTGGCTCTTGGTCCTGTAAAATAGGTTCCGTCTAACAACAGTCACGTCACAGTGGCGAGGACAACAAGGTTGACATCCTGGGGAGGAGGCCCGTCAACATGCTGGAACTCCCGACCCCCGGCACCGGGGAGGACACAACATCACTTCTGCAGAATCCTTCCCAATAATGCATCGCCTCCGTCCATCTCATGGCCAGAAGCCAGCAGACAAATCCGAATGAAGGGGCGGCCTACAGAACTCCCAACCTGACCTCCTCAAAAGTGTCAGGGTCATGAGAGACAAGACTGAGGAACAGTCGGACTGGAGGGGACTGAGAAGATGTGACAACTAAATGCAACGTGGGACCCTGGAACAGAAAAGGGACCCCAGGAGAAAAACTGGGAATTAGAAAAAAGTTTATAGTTCAGTTTTTTTAAAAAAAGCTTCCTTCTAGATTTCTGGGTTTTCCGGCAAACCTCTCTAGGAGCG